>NC_062284.1:107917522-108220552 GCF_902655055.1 Lutra lutra
ATTTGATGTTAGGAATATAACTATATTTATATTCAGTCTTATTTTAAAATGCTTTTATTTTAAAATGTGTATTGCATTGTTTATTGAAAAGATAATATTAAAAACATTTCTAAAAATTAAAACATTTGTGACAACAGAAAAATAGTTGTAAATATAATACTTCTACAGAGAATTTATTTTAATTTTTACCTTCTGATTCTTGTGAGTGATTCTACTTAGAAATCAGTTTTATATAATGTGTGGTTTTTATAGAACTGGAACTTGCTGAACTACATATTACTTTATTTTTTAGAAATGTTCATATTGCCAGTCAAATGAATACATAATTGATATCTTACAATTTAATAAAATATTGTTAGCAGATGAAGATTCTTTATCCATGTTTTTTTTTTTTTTTTAAAGATTTTATTTATTTATTTGACAGAGAGAGATCACAAGTAGACGGAGAGGAAGGCAGAGAGAGAGAGAGAGGGAAGCAGGCTTCTTGCTGAGCAGAGAGCCCGATGTGGGACTGGATCCCAGGACCCTGAGATCATGACCTGAGCCGAAGGCAGCGGCTTAACCCACTGAGCCACCCAGGCGCCCTATCCATGTTTTTTTTATCCATGTTTTTTTAATGCCTAATCAGATCATAGTAAAAGGAGTGAGTTTCTTTGGAAAGTTGAGGCCAATAAGCAAAGTTTTAAAGACAAAAAGTTCTTACTTTCAAGGTAGTTTAAATATATTTCTAGGATCTAAACTGTAGTATGTTACAATAGATCTCTGCATTATTTGGATTATGAATGTTTTATTTCTCATAATTGTATTTCGGATATTCATTAATATCTAATTCCTTATGGAGGTTAATTGCAAAAAGCAATCTATGTAATGTGTTGCAACTAAATGCAAAAACATACAATTTAAAGTAGGAATGGTGTCAATAATAATAAATTGCTACAGCTAGTATAAGTTTAGTGCTTGTAATTTCCCCTTGGGAAATACATTATTTGTGCCTCCTGTTTGCTTTATGTATTTTGGGTTTATATTATTTGGAATTAGCATAGAAACTAACATGTTATATGTAGAAGTTAGAATGTAGCAAGCTAGAAATTACTGAACTCATATAGGCCAAGTGGATTGATTACTAAAATTCCTCACAGAGGATAATTAGTTACTTACGTAAATATTACCAGGATGTTTTGTTTTGTTTTCAGTCAAAAGGAAGAGCCAGAAATAAACTAGTGCTTTTCGACTATTCTTTTTACTAGCACTGTTCCCAATTATTGTGTTCATTTATGGGTTTTTGTTTTCTAGATTTTGCTTATAGAGACATTTTGGTACAGTGGTTAAAAGCATCAACTTTGAAATCAAAGAAACTCGAGTTAAATCCTTGTGCTACCACTTACTAGAGACCTGCAGCAAAGGCTTTTTTGACCCCTTGATTCCTAAATCTTAAAAATGGTGCTAAAAATAATGCTACTTGATTTACAGGCTTGTTGTGGAGATTAAGTAAAGGACAACTTGTACAACATTTGCTTGGCGTTATTATTGCCTGGCATATAGCAGCTAATATTTATTGAGCACTTACTGTTGTTATTAAGAGCAGTAATGTCAATCTTAACTGTTATGTAATGTTTCTTTCTGAAAAATTATAAAATAGTTGTAATAATAGAGAATCTTCAGTGTGCTGAGGATACTGGTCAACCAGATGTAATCATAGTTTCTGTGCATATGTATTTGTTTTCTTGAAAATTAGATACAAATTGGATTGTGTTACATGAATTTCTGTGCAACTTAGTTCATTCATTTATCAATATATTTTGAATAACTTATGTTTGAGTATATAAATAGGTCCTTTTTCATGGTTACATCTTTTGAGAATGCATGATCTATGTAGCCAGTCCTATATTAATGGAAGCTTGGTTGTTTCCATATATTCAGTATTACAGTTTTTCAGTATACATCCTTATCTTTGTGTATATGCAAGTGTATCTGTGGAGTAAATTTCTAACAGCAAAATGTGTATTTAAAATTTTATTAGACATTACTAATATTTTGTTTTTTGTTTTACTTATTTCAACTTTCCTGATGTGGAATTGGCATTCATTAAAATGCATATATTTAAAGTGTATAATTTAATCAGTTTTGACATATTAATAGACCCATGAAGTGATCACTGCAATTAAGATAACAAATATTTCTGTCATCCCCCAGATTTGCTTATGCCTTTTTGTAATCTGTTCTTCCCTCTGCTCCTGTCCCCAGGCAGCAACTGATTTGCTTTTTCTTAGAGTAGTTGGCATTTGCTGTTATTTTACATAAAATCATAGTCTGTTTTGTTTTCCTTTTTTTGGCTTGGCTTCTTTGACTCCATTATTCTGAGATTCATCTCTTTTATTGTATCAGTGGTTCATTTCCTCTTTATTACTAAATAGCATTCTTGTGTAGATACATAGCTTGTTCATCCCTTTACTAAAGGGCTCGTTTCTGGTTACTTGTATTACAAAAGAGCTGCTATGAACTTTCATGTAAAGTTTTTGTATGAACATGTGCTTTTTACCATGTCTGGCTTGCATGGTAGGTATATGTTTAACTTTTTAAGTTTTATGGTTTTAGATTTTACATTTAGATCTGTGATCCATTTGAAGTTAACTTTTGTGAATGGTGTGAAGTAAGAGTTTTGGTTGGTTGGTTGGTTGGTTGTTTTTCCTACGAGGATATCTAGGGTATCTAGCATTATTTGTTGAAATGCTTCTCCTTTTTCATTGGATTGCCTTAGCATTTTTGTCAAGAAGCAATTGACTAAATAAGTATGGGTCTGTTTCCGAGCCCTCTATTCTGTTCCATTGATTTATACCTGTCTTTGCTAGTACAACTGAACTGTTTTAATTACTGCAGCTTCATGGTAAGTCTTGAGACTCGGAAGTGTAAGTTTTCCCACTATATTTTTTATTTTAAAAATTGCTTGGTTATTCTAGGTCATTTACATCTCTGTATAAATTTTAGTATCAGTTTGTCAACCTTTGGTAAAAATGCCTGCTAGAATATTGATTGGGATTGTTTTAAATTGGTGGAGAATTGCCATCTTGACAATATTGAGTATTCAAATCAATGAATTTGATATATCTCTTCATCTACACAAGTCCTTAATTTCACTCAGCAGTGTGTTAAAGTTTTCAATTAGAGGTTTTAGACAAGTTTTATTGTATTTATTTCTAGGTAATTTTATTTCTTGTTTCTACTATATGTGTCATTTTTAAAAAAAAACTCACTTCTTAATCATTTGCTATTAGTATGTGAGAATACAATAGATTTTTGTATATTAACTGTATATCTTGCAATCTTGCTAAATTCTTTTATTCTAATAATTGATTTGTAAGTTCTCTGAAATTTTCTTATTTATTTATTTATTATAATTTCTACACCCAATGTGGGGCTTGAACTCACACCCCCAAGGTCAAGAGTTGAATGCTCCTCCAACTAAACTGGTCAGGCCCCTCCCTGCTAATTTTCTGTGTAAAGGATCATGTCTGGAAAGGAAGGGCTGTTTTGCTTCCTTCATGCCAACTTTATTTATTTATTTCTTTACTTACTTACTTGGCTGTGAGGCAATGCCAGAACTTCTATGATAATGCCAAATAGAAGTGCTGAAAATGGCATTCTTGTTTTGGTCTTGAGGATGAAGTTCAGTCTTTCACCGTTAGGTATGATATTTTATAGGTTTTCCAAATATTTCCTTTATTAGTTTTAGGAAGTTCTTTATTATTCCTAGTTTGCTGAGAATTTCTCTCTTTTCCTTTTTAAATCATGAATTGGTTTTGAATTCTGCCAGTGTCTTTTATGAATCTGTTTAAATGACCGTGTGATTTTTTTTTCTCCTTTATTCTGATAATATGGTGAATTACATTGATTCATCCTTGAATGTTAATTCAATATTGTATTCCTGGCTTTAGCACTAACATATCATGGTATATTATTATTTATATATATATATATATATATATATATATATATATATATACTATTAGATATGGCTTGCTAGTATTTTGATAATCATCTTTGCTTGGATATCTTAAAAAATTTTTTTGTAATGATCTTTGCTAGGTTTTAGTATTAGAATTACTGTGGCCTGGGCACCTGGGTGGCTCAGTCATTAAGCAGCTGTCTTTGGCTCAGGTCATGATCCCAGGGTCCTGGGATCAAGGCCCACATCGGGCTCCCTGCTCAGCGGGAAGCCTGCTTCTCCCCTTCCTGCTCCCCCTGCTTGTGTTCCCTCTCTCTCTGTGTCTCTCTCTGTCAATAAATAAATAAAATCTTAAAAAAAAAAGAATTATTATGGCCTCATAAAACCAGTTGTATTGTATATTAGCTACCCATTTCTTCATAACAAATTATTTCAAAATTTAGTAAGTGAAAGCACAAATGATTTCTCACAATTTCTGTGAGTTAGGAGTTCTTTAGTGGCTTAGCTGTGAGATTCTGGCTCAGGATCTCTTACAAGGTAATGATTAAGGTATGGACTGGGTGCTGTAATCATCTGTAGGCTACTGGAGAAAGATCAGCTTCCAAACTTCTGGCATGAGCTGTAGTCTTCTGAAGGCACGAATGAAGCTGTGGAGGATACAGTTCTAAGCCTACTTTTGAGACTTTTATGAGAAGTCCTGATTTCTTTACTGTTTGTTGGTTAGAGGTCTCAGTTCTTTTTGTCCTAAGGATTTTGGTATCCTCCCGACATAGTAGCTTTCAAGAAAAAGAGGCAGAAGCCACAATATCATAAGCTAGCTTTGGATGTCTGACCCTGTCATTTCTATCACATTCTTTTTATTAGAGTCCTAAGTATAGTTCATATTTAGGGTGAAGGGGAATTAGGCTTCACCTTTAGGTAAGAGAAGTATCAAAGAATTTGTGGATATATGTACAACCACACCAACTATATATCTGTATGTTCATCATTGTTAGAGCGTAATAAATCCAAAAGAGCTCCTGAGGATTCTTGTCTCCTGATCTTCATGGCCTTGCGGAATTTCTTCCCAAATGGTTATCAGAGTTGCTTGGGTCACCAATTGAATACTGTAGAAGTGATGGTTTGTCATTTCCAAGGGTAGGTCTTAAAAAGACTCTGCAGCTTTCTCATGGATCATTTGTTCTTGGGAAGGACAATTTCTGTGTTGTAAGCAGCCATATGGAAAGGCTTATTTGGTGAAGAACAGGCCTTCTGTCAACTGCCATGTTAGTAAGTGGTCTTAGATTTTCTGGCTTCAGTCATGTCTTCAGATGACTGCAGCCCTGGCTGCTGTCTTGACAAATAACCTGCTGTTGGATTCTTGACATTCAGAAACTGTATGAGATAATAAATGTTTATTATTTTAAGCTTGTAGGTTTGAGGGTATTTTGTTACACAGTAATAGATAGCCAGTACAGTCACTTCACCTTTATTGAAACAAATGACACGTAACCAAAACTTGTTTACTATTAGGGATTCTTTTTATGATAGTGGGGATAGATTTCCAGAGTCCTGTGTCAAACAAGCCGTTTTTCATTATGTAGAGAAGTATTTCTTATTCAAGGACATACAAACAACTTTGATTTAGAAGTAATCTAGGGAGAAACCAATGATACTGTTTATTGTAATTAAATTGTAAAGGTAAAAAATTTATTATCTTTAAGTTTTTAATGGTAAGTCAGTGTTTTTAGTGATAACTTTGTAAACTTCCCATCACTGTCTAAGGTCTTGAATAAACTTTATTAAAATCCACAAAATAGCAATTTGAGGAGCTAATTCTTTATAAAAATAGTCCAGTTAGTTAGTTAGTTAAATTAATTTATTTATAGTACATTCCATGCCCATTGTGGAGCCCAACACCAGCCTTGAACTCACAACCCTGAGATTAAGGCCTGAGCCAAAATCGAGTTGGATGCTTAATCGACTGAGCCACCCAGGCACCCATATAGGTTTATTTTTATAAGTGATAAATACAGTAGTGTTGAATCTTGTATGAAATTTTTATTCTCAAGTTGTGTAAGTTAGAAATTATATATAGCAAAAGAATTACCTTGATAAGACCAGAAATTGTCAGTATGGATAAACTGTTTTTCACTAAGCTGAGCACAGCCAGTTTTTCTTTCAGCATAGGAGTGAATCACTGTTTTTGCTGAACATCAGATGAAATATTTGGCTCTTCTTTGGTATTGTATTGAAAAGACTTATCTTTCTTTCTTTTCTTTTCTTTTTTGAATATTTTATTTATTTATTTGACAGAGAGAGACAGTGCCAGCAGGGGGAATGGCAGGGAGAGGGAAAAGCAGGCTCCCGCTGAGCAGAGAGCCCAACGTGGGGCTCAATCTCAGGAACCTGGGATCATGACCTGATCTGAAGGCAGCTGCTTCACCAACTAAGCCACCCAGGCACCCCAAGACTTATCTTTCAATGCAGTCAGATACAGTCTTATTAAAATAGAGGTATTTGGAAGTGAGTGCAAGTGAAGGAACAACTGAGTGACATCTCATTTTATGCTCACTCTGGAGTGTAGACATAATTGAGAGGAAAGGCTGGTGATACAGGCTTCTTTCAAAAAATGTCTTTTTGCTGAACACAGAAGTAAGTTTATATATGTAAATGTGGGCATAATATCCTGCCATTGTATAATAGAATACTTGTGAAACTTACACTTTTTTTTTTGAGCAAAGTGTACACTATTAATTGTGATCTTTATTTGATAGACTATTTAGTGGGATATGACACAAAAAGTTAAATTTTGTTGATTTCTGTATAGACAATCTGTATAGCCCATACTGTCCCTAAATAATTTTCAGATTTCTGTATAGACTATGTTTATAATGAGGAGTCTCTGTCACTGAGAAGAGTTACAGTTGTACTCAGCCAGTACACAACCAGCACACACATTTGTTGAAGATGTGTATTATAGAAAGAGTAACATAAAAAAATTTAAAATAGAACTTCTGTATTTTGGAGTGTGCTACAGTTGTCTGGAAAATTTACTGTCAGATTATTTGTCATTACTTTTGGAATATGCCTTATTATACATGAAATTCTGAACTTTTATAGCAGATCAATTAAGAAGTGATTTTTCCCATTGCTAAAGAGGCTGAATATTCAGAAATGACCACCAAGGAATTTCTTTAAATACTACATTCTTATATTTTACAATGTCTTATGGATTGCTCGTCATTTAACAGTTAAGCTAAAGGATGGAAAGATCTGGATGCCAGTAGTAGGAGCTTCTTCTAATTAGAAATCAATTAAAGTAAAATTAAAGGAAGTGAAAATTTTTGGTATTACTGGGAGGATATAATTTAACTCACTCATGTTCTCTTTAAGGCTGTACACCTGTGACCTAAAGCTGTAGTCTTGTGGGGGCTTTAGTTATTAATACAAAAATGTGTTTTATAAAATACAGATATGTTTACTTTAATACCATATAATTCCCTTTTAAAATGTGTAAATGCCTTTGCAAATTTTGGATGAAATCTGTTGTACTCTTTTGTATTTGGAGGTAGACAGTTTAAAAAGTATTATACGGTTTCTCTTCAATTTAGTTTTGTCTTACTTAAAGCATTAGTATAACTGTTTCCAAGGGGTGCTTGGGTGGCTTAGTTGGAATTGCATGCCACTCTTGATCTTGGGGTTGTGAGTTTGAGCCTCATATTAGGTGTAGAGTTTACTAAAAAAATTTTAAAAAAATAAAGGATTAGTATAACTGTTTGACCTGGGCTGGAACTTGATTTTAAGTTGTCATCAGCTATGAATTCCCCAGTGATTGGCTCTCAAATTTCACTAAGAGATCAGGCTATGTTACCTGTCAGTTTTAAGAAATCATGTGTAGATTTCTGCTAATGTAGAAATTTAAAAAAAATCATGTGTAGCTTTCTGCTAATGCAGAAATTTTAAGAAATGATGTGCAGCTTTCTGCTAATGCAGAAATAATTCTAACATTGAGCTTCAAGAACATGAAAATTTCCTGTTTGAAACTAATGGTTTAGAAGGTAGTTTCTTTTGTTATCTATGGAAGAATTAATATTTGAAAGTGAAAAGTCACATTGATCAGTTAATTTCTTACTCTCATTTTGCTCTTTCCTCATTTTTTGGTTATTATTCCAATTTATATCAATTTATAGACTGTATTCAAGTCAATAGGAAAATTTTATCCAAATGAAGTTCCAAATTTTGCAGTATTTTTATGCATTTTTTTTCTTTACTATCTACACACACGTGCACGCTAGACTGACATTTTCTAGTGGTCAGTTGAGATATGACATTGAAAGGCATTTTAGTGGGGAGGGGAGCTCCTGTGATCTCAGGGTCGTGAGTTTGAGCCCCACATTGGGCTTTATGCTGGGCTTAAGCATCTGATGCAAACAGCAGCCATGAGTTTGGGGTTTTAGGGCAAGATTTTATTTCCTAGAATATCACTCTTTTTATTCCTAAATTATGTCAGAAAAATATAGGAGATAAACTGCAATTTGATTTTATTTCATACTTGTTCATACCCTTGTTATCTTAGGAATTTTGGTTATGAGTCATAGAGCTTCTCTTTCTATCCTTAATCCCAGAATATATTGAGAAAAAAGTTATCCAGAGAATATGAAATATCCAGAGAATACGAAATAGGAGAAGCTGTTGATGCATTCACTGGGTTTTAGTTTTCTTTTCTTTTTTTTTTTTTTTTCTCCCTCTTCCAGGTAGTGCTCTAAGTTTGGTGCTTATTTCAAACTTTCTGTTCTTTTAGCACTTACTCCTAGTAGGGGTAATCTTTGACTAGAGGTCTCATAGCTATGTATGGAAGGTAGACAAATAAAACAAAATGTTACAATACAGTTCAGTAATTGTTATGATAAATGTTGGAGTCAGCTGAGCAGCATAATTCAGATGGTAGGGTGTGAGGAGTATAGTTGCACCAAGTATAACAGAGGGTCCAAGTCAGAAATATGGAAGTCATTCAGTTTATGCTCATGGCTTATATCCAAGCGTCATAAAGTCTTGCCCATACTGTCCCTAAATAACTTTCAGATCACAGGTTTTATAATTGTTCTATGATTTTAAAAGATTTTTTTTTGTTTACTTAGAAGAACAATTTCTACTTATTTAGATATTTTGTTCTGTTAAGGGAATATACTCCCATGTGGTTTCAAGTCCTCTAGTTAGATTTTATTTAAATAATAGAAAATTGTAACCAGTTGGGATAGGGAGAAGATAAATGAAACTAAAATGTGAAAGATTAAAGTTGCATACAACTTCCGTGCAATTAGATAATATAGGTATTCCAAGTTGGTAATAGAGATTTATACCTTAATGAAATCATATGGTCATATTAATTTGAAATTTGCACAAGTGCCATCATAGTATGCTTTAACCTTGCTTTCTTCAATTATTGGTAGGTCTTGAGTATTAGCGAATACTACTTTACCTCCTTTTTAGCACTTAATTCTTTGCATGGATGTTTTGCCTATTGATGAGTATTTAGAAATACGAAATTTTGATAGCTAAAATTTTTTAAAATAAAGTGTACTAGTTTTTTCCCTGCAATAGTATATAAAGGTGCCTGTCTCTTACCCCCCCCGCCCCCCCCGCCCCGGCTCTTGTAACACTGAGGATTTTGTGAAGGCTAAATTGGTTTTAATATACTGTAGTTGCACTTATACCTATTGCATTTCATATCTGTATTGAGCAGCAGGTCTCCAATATGATTGTAAGAATATAGAAATAAAGTATTTTTTTCTTGATGTTTGTGCTTAAATTAAAGCAAATGCACTGGGTCAAGTTATAGTTTAAAATTGTTTGACTTAATGAGTAATAAAAATCTGAAAGAACATTTAGAAATATGGTTGTATGAAATAGCTATTGTTTGTAAGCACTTTATCTACCTCTTATTTTTATAAAAGAGTCATATTACAGTTAGTATAGGATCTATTCTTTGGGCAGCTGGAAAGCAGGACAAAGAAAAATCATTCTCCTCTTGTCCAGTAGAAAGTACATTGTGTCCTCTGGTACCAGACGTGGGTTTTTTCAGAGGATAATGGATTCCACACAGGTGAGTCAGTCTTTTGTGTTCTTACCAGGTGCCTTATTGGTTTTCATGATGGCAGTCTAGGTGTTCTCATTCATCAGCAGTTTCAGCCAATTCACCAAAAGAGCACAAAAAACAGAGATTCTCTCATTTTGAGTGCAAGAAATGAATTTCTTGAACTTTTGGCTATTGTACTTTTTCTTGCTAGGTCTTTATGAACTGTGACTCCTTTGAAAAATATATGCAATATATGTAGTTTGTCCTTCCTTCCTAACTTTCTCTCTTTCTTTCTTTCTTTTTTTCTTTCTTTCTTAATGGACCCTGTGTCGTGATCTGTTTATGTAATTTAGAACATGAAGCCAAGTATGTTGACTTAGAAGTTCTTTTCTTGCCCATAAACTTAGTTAAGTAGAGTGGGAAGGATCCCCTGTTACAGAAGGTTATCCATGTCCCAGATTCTAGGAATAGGCAAGTTTAAAGATTTTATTTTTATTTATTTATTTGTCAGAGAGAGAGAGGGAGAGAGAGCGAGCACAGGCAGACAGAATGGCAGGCAGAGGCAGAGGGAGAAGCAGGCTCCCCGCCGAGCAAGGAGCCCGATGTGGGACTCGATCCCAGGATGCTGGGATCATGACCCGAGCCGAAGGCAGCCGCTTAACCAACTGAGCCACCCAGGCGTCCCGGAATAGGCAAGTTTAGATAGTCATCTAAGGTTACCAATCATTTGATATTAACTTGGTCTTCTCATCACAATACTAAAATACATTTTGGATTTTAGCTAAGGAAAACATTTCAGAGTAATCTTAATTAAGAATTCTTTGAAAAGATTTCTGAGTGAAAACTATAATCTACCTGAGAGTCCTTAATAATTGAGCAAAAGAAAGTACTTGCTACTTTAAAATTTGGGGTTATCCTTTTTTCAGGTTTGCGAGTTGTTTATTTTTTACCAATTGTTAGCACTAAGGCATGAGCTTAAACTATCTAGCACTGAAGAGCTTATTTTATGTCCATGTTTAGCAAATATTTCAAACAGTTGCAGTGAAATGTTATTTAGGTTATATTTCTTTTTGGGGGGTACATTTCTTTTTAGGGTTATATTTTCCTTTAAAAGTTTCATTGCTTTCAAAAAAAAAGTTTCATTGCTTTCATTAAAAAAAAAAAATACTGAGTATGTGGCAAGCATACTCATGGTTACAGAATGATACTGTCTTTTGTCCTGGTCATTAAGTTTCTTCAGTTATTGAATATAACTGTAAAGGTTTTATGGGTTGCTTTTCCTTTTTTACATCTTACTTTTTGTAAATAGTAGCTTAGTTTAAAAGTGTTATTTAACCTTTAGTTGTATTTTTAGTATATGTAAATAAATGGCCAAATGGCTAATTGTGGGATCAAACCATCTAGATCTGTGAGTTGATAAATACCAATTCTGGTACTTTATATTTCATAGCATTTTTTCAAACATTCGTATTTTCCTTTTTTCCCCTATGTTTTATTCTGTTTTTCTTCTGTTTTTCCCTTTATGTAAATCATCTTCTTGCTTCTCACATAGCAAATTGCTGCTTCCAATTTGAGTCAGTGACGTGAAGTTTGTAGTGCATCAGCTGAAGACCATTATCTCTTTCTTTTGGAAATCTCATGCTTAATTCTCAGGAGAAATAATCCTGTAAAATTATTTGGTGTGATTACTGTACTTTCTGGGTAAGTCTCATCTTTATGAGAAAATTTTTAGTTCTTTACTCCAATACTTTGTAATGGATTATAGTTGGTTTCAAATAGATTATCAAGAAAGTGAATGTGGAAGGTATTTTAGTACATTCTCTGGTAAAATAGTTCTATGTTTTGATATTTCTTAAGTGGTTTTTCTATGAGTTTTTTATATGTTTCACTGAAAAATGTGGCTATCATTTGGCTAGAAATTTATATTGTGCACTGGAATTATATTATATATTATGTTATATATTTCTTAGAAAAATTAAAAAAAGAAAATGAAACATGTTTCTTCTAGCCCACTTTGTAGTTTGGCTTATCAACTGCTGTATAGAGATAGCTTATTCTCATGTATAGACTTCTTAAAGCCAAAAATAACCTGTAAATCGTCTAGTACAATTTCTTGCTTTTATTGGATGAGAGAACAGATTTTTCTTTTAAAGCTTTTCTGGCGCTGAAATTTTCAGATTGGCCTCTTTCTCAATTAAACTTATAAGTTAGTGATGTTAAAAATAATATGTAAAGAGTTGATTTATACAGTTCTCATTAGTGCTAATGAAATTTCTTACTGAGGTTCAAATGAGGTTCTTATTGTTATCTTTATCACTCATCTTTAATTGTTAATTTATGAATGAAATGGCTGTCGCTACATTGCTGGCTACTACTTCATATTTTAGTGAATGCAGCAGCTATAGCCTGTATCATTTTATTTTTTAATTTTTTAAAATAATAAAAAAAAGATTTTATTCATTTATTTGACCGACAGAGATCACAAGTAGGCAGAGAGGTAGGCAGAAAGAGGTGGAAGCAGGCTCCCTGCCGAGCAGAGAGCCTGATGCTGGGCTTGATCCCAGGACCCTGAGATCATGACCTGAGCCGAAGGCAGGCAGAGGCTTTAACCCATTGAGCCACTCAGGAGCCCCAGCCCATATGATTTTAAATGAATAAATAAAGAGGAATGGCTTATACTTTCCTAAAATGTGCATATATGTTAATTTCTTAGAATCATACTGTTATGCTGGAAGAGATCTTAGTATCTAGTTTATGTTCCTATCTTATAGATTAATAAACTAAGGTACAAAGTGGTGGAATGGTTTGTCTAATCTTCCATAACCATAAAGAATTTTGTGTGCTTTCTTCCACTGTGTTTTAGTAAAGTTAGTGACTTTAATGCTAACTGACTTCAACTTTCATTTGGTTAAATTCCAGTTTATAAATGTGTTATATCATCTACTTTCCTATTTAGTGTCACTTATCAAGCAGTGAAAACTCAGAATTCATGGTGAGTAGTAATTGAGCAGAATCATTTCTGTAAACCTATCATTATCTGTAATTTAGAATTACAATGACCAGGAAGCAGTGTTAGTGTAAGCATAGTTTAATACATCCGTATTAATCCACCTGGCAGAATATAACATTTTAACATACCTTTTAGATCCACAGTGATGGAAAAAATGATTAAATTGCTTATTGTCAAAACAAAGAACTGTTTTAGATATGGTCATTTAATAAGCTGTTTGGCTTCATGTAAACTAGTTTTGCTTAAGCTTCAGAGATATAGTCATATGGATTTATCTTTCAATGACAGTTGTTTACTGTCTGGGTTTATGTTTAATGCAGGTGCTGGTGACAATTTGAGATTCTTGACTCATTGCCCAGCATGGAAAATGATTGGTTTTGTTGTCTATACAAAGTACTGTCTTTTAATGTTCACTTTTTAATGCAGTTAAATCTGACTGAATTATTCTGTCTTTATAGTGTTATTAAAGTGTTATGGTAGTATTGTGATCTACCTGTTCAACTACTGTATATACGTAAAATGAAAAGTTTATACGTATGTGGTGTTTATTGCAGTAATGTGAAGTTCAAAAATAGAAAATAAACATCCGATTTATACCTTTATACACTTAAATTGTACAATACCATTATACCCCTCTTTTTCTGGAAGGTCTCTTTGTGTCAGTACATTCTTCCCTTTTTCTTTTCTTTCTTTCTTTCTTTTTTTTTTTTTTTTATAAAGATTTTATTTATTTGACAGACAGAGATCACAGGTAGCCAGAGAGGCAGGCAGAGAGAGAGGAGGAAGCAGGCTTCCTGCTGAGCAGAGAGCCTGATGCGGGGCTCGATCCCAGGACCCCAGGATCATGGCTTGAGCAGAAGGCAGAGGCTTTAACCCACTGAGCCACCCAGGGCTCCTGCCCTCTTTTTCTTGTTTATAATTTTATGTCTGCAGTAACAGTGACCAATTGCTAAGTAAGCCTCTCTTTTTTATTTATTAGATAGTGAAGCTCATTGTCTTTTTTTTTTTTTAAAGATTTTATTTATTTATTTGACAGACAGAGATCACAAGTAGGCAGAGAAGCAAGCAGGGAGAGGAGGAAGCAGGCTCCCTGCTGAGCAGAGAGCCTGATGCGGGGCTCAATCCCAGGACCCCAGGATCGTGACCTGAGCTGAAGGCAGAGGCTTTAACCCACTGAGCCACCCAGGCGCCCCTCATTGTCTTTTGATATTGTACTGCTTACTAACTGTCAGAGTCTCATAAATAGATAAAGCTTACCATAAACAGTTACAAGTTAATTGGTTATTTGGTTTTAGAACCTATACTTTAACCTCTCTTCTTTTATGTTGAATTAATGAATGGGAAGAGTACCTTAACTAAGGCATTAGAGTTAAATTGAAAGTAGGGAAGATTTGAGGAGTGCCTGGGTGGCTCAGTGGTTGAGTGTCTGCCTTCCGGGCAGGTCATGATCCCAGAGTCCAGGGATCGAGCCCTACATCTGGCTCCTTGCTCGACAGGGAGCTTGCTTCTTCCTTTCCCACTCCCCCTGCTTGTGTTCCCTCTCTCTCTGTCTTTCTCTCTCTCTGCCAAATAAAGTCTTAAAAAAAAAAAGTAGGGAAGATTTAAGACAGATTTAGGAGGTATATTAAAAGGATTTGGTGATATGTTGGCTATGAGGGTAGGAAGGAGTAGTCTAGGGGTGCCTGGGTGGCTCAGTTGCTTAAGCATCTGCCTTGGGCTTAGGCCATGATCCTGGATCCTGGGATTGAGCCAGGAGTAGGGACTCAATGGGAAGCCTGATTCTTCCTCTCCCTCTGCCACTCCTGCTGTTTGTGTTCTCTTGCTCTCTCGCTCTCTTTCAAATAAATAAATAAAATCTTAAAAAAAAAAAAGGAGTAGTCTAGGATAATTCTCACGTGTAGGATATTGATGATTAGGTGACAAATGGAATTTTGAAGATTCAGTGCATTTCTTTCTGGAACAAGACGGGGAACTAGATCAGTAAATAGGCAATAAATTAACAAATAGTAATAGCTGAAATAGTGGGTTTGGAAGCTAGGTTGGTTATGAAATATAGTGTAACTAGGAGTTAGCTGAAATTAGGAGAAAAAGGAAGTATCAAAGTATTGGAGGTCTGGGTGAGATCAAGGAGAGCAGTGTAGGTAATGAGGAGTTGAGAACTGATAATTCAGCTTATGGCCAGAGTTTATAATATTTTTAACTTAATTAATTAAAATTTTATTTATTGATTTGACACAGAGAGAGAGTACGTGCATGCAAGCGGGGAGCAGTAGGCAGAGGGAGAGGAAGAAGCAGGCTTCCTGCTGAGTAGGGAGCCCTACTCCTGGTTCGATCCTAGGACCCCAGGATCATGACCTGAGCTGAAGACAGATACTTAATGGACTGAGCCACCCAGGTGCTCCCAGAGTTTAGAATATAACTAAACAGGCAGATATTGCTAGAAAACTAGAGACAAGAAATCCAAACACCGGACAAAAAAGTTTAAGAGAGTAAAAAAATAGAGCTTCTTAAAATTACGGTAACTTTGGAAACCGGGGGCATAGGCAGAGTAGTTTATTGCTGAAGGCTTATATTTACAGTTAAACTGAACATGAAAATCTTGCCTCCTGTCCCACCTAAGACATACTGTGCTGTATTAAAAATTTTTAAACTTCATCATATGACTGGTTTTGGCAGAGGTTAGATATAATTTTCTTTTAAGTGTAAATACTTTTCTGCATCTATACAACTTAAACCTGCAATCTTAGAAATAATATATATTTCATGATCCATCCATATTTTATATATATATATTAAAACTTGACATACAAAAGTAGAAATATAATTTGAAAAAAAATTTTAAATGAGGGTCTTAACTTTCCAGTATTTATTTTTAGTGATGTTCTAAGATGAAGATTCAGTTAATGTAAAGGAATTCCATGTGTTAAATAATACAGACTACTCCCCCTCCCTTTTCTGGGTATCCATCTTGCTTTTCAAAATCTTTTTGAGAAGCTTTCAGATACAGGACAAACAAATTTACTGAGCACTTAATACCACTCATTAAATGACTATTTGGATTTCATTTTTGGGAGGTTTATTAACATAGTTTAATAATTTAATTATTAAAAACAAATGTATTGGGTAGATTCTTGTGAGAACTTAAAATATATTACAGTTGACATTTGAAACAAAAAAGAATAAGCATTTTTTAAGAAATAGGAAATGTTTTGAGATAATATGGAGAGAGTGTAGGGAATTACAGTTCAGTAATGAAAACTTATGTTTGTAGGTAAATCGAGTTTGAGAGTTTCTGTTTTAATAAGTTGTTAAGGTTTGGGTTCAGAGATCTGTTTCTTTTATAGTAAACATTTTTAATATAGGAACAGATCAGGGAAATGGTTTCCATATGCTTCTTGAGGTGTTAACAATGCACTTTTGGATTGGGAATGCAATATAAACCTAAACTACATTCTGGAAGGTGAGTGGAGGAACATTTCAATGGTAATATGTACAAGAAACCCTTGTGCTTTGTGGATTTGTGACTTAAGGTTTTGTGAGTTTCTGGTACATGAAAATTACTCCCCCAGAAAACTGGAGTCTAATACACCTTAACTCTGTCTGGCCAGGTTACAGACTTAGTCTGGCCCAGTATTTCTTTTTACTACAGTTCATCCCTTTGGAATCTTTCTTGGATACACTTACTTTTGAGAAAATTGAGGCCAGTTTTGGGGCATAATCTCAGGGGCATAAAATATATAAAACAATGAGGATGGCTAGGGGAAGCAAAAAAAAAAAAAAAAAATCCAAGGGTTAATTCATCTCTCAGACCCTTCTGGCATTTCTAATGATCTTGGAGGCAAGAACAGTTAAGTTTTTGAATTATGACTGACTTTATCCTGCTTGAGGTTGAGTATATAAGTATTATTACCTGTTTATTAAGAGCTCTAAAATATATCCACTTAAAAATAGAATGATTGTCCTTAATGGTATTTGTAATTTTGAAGAGTTGCATGTTTAATAATTTTCTTCTTGGTTGGCTTTTAAAAGTCTTGGTTAACTTAAAAAAAATTTTTTTTTTTTGATCTTTGTAAGTGATGTGATCCATAAAAACACAAGGAAAAATTCTAGTGGGTTTTAGAGTTATATCTCTTAACAGGATTTTTCTAATCTTTCTTTCAGGATAACAACAAAGTCTTTCAAATGAAGGTAGGACAAGAGAAGGATTAGAATAAGCTAGGAAGTTTTTAAAAATTACTGTCACTCCTACAGAAATGCTTACTGTGTCCTGGGCATAGTACTGAATGCTCTTTATTCATTATCTCATTTAATCTTTGTAATAAGTCTAATTGGTAGGTACTGTTAATATCCTCTTTTTATGGATGTGGGAATAAAGGCTTAGAGACTTTAAGTAACTTGCCTAAGCTAACAAAACCAGTAATGGCTCAGCCTGGATTCATCTAGGTCTAATTGGTGACAAATCTGCTTCTAAATCACCATGCTATAATTTACTTCCCACAAACCCCATTTGTCTTTCTCTTCTCTATCAGAATGGGGGTCAATGGTAATGCCATACATTTTCAAAAAGTTATCCTAGTACCCAAGACTCTAATGTTGAGTGTACATTAAAAAACCTTTTTTGCATATAAAAATATGTGTATAACATGTTTAGCTTAATAAGCAGTAACACCTGGGCACTTACCACCTAGATTAAGAAATAGGGTATTATTGGGGCACCTGGGTGGCTCAGTGGGTTAAGCCGCTGCCTTCGGCTCGGGTCATGATCTCAGGGTCCTGGGATCGAGCCCCGCATCGGGCTCTCTGCTCGGCAGGGAGCCTGCTTCCTCCTCTCTCTCTGCCTGCCTCTCTGCCTGCTTGTGATCTCTGTCTGTCAAATAAATAAATTAAAATCTTAAAAAAAAAAAAAAAAGAAATAGGGTATTATAAAAAAAAGAAGTAGGATATTGTTGATAACTTTGAAGACTTTGTCCTTTTAAAAATTATTTTATTTTTAAAAGATTTTTAATATTTAATCTTAAACATTAAAAAATAATTTTAATTAAGTATTTAATTTTTTATTATTTTATTATTTTTTCTAAGTGAGCCTTATGCCTTATATGGGGGTTGAACTCAAGACTCTGAGTTCAAGAGTTGAACGCTCTATGGAATGAGCCAGCCAGGAGTGCTAAGTTTTTATTTTTATTTATTTATTTATTTATTTTTTTAAAAGATTTTATTTATTTATTTGACAGAGAGAAATCACAAGTAAGCAGAGAGGCAGGCAGAGAGAGAGGAGGAAGCAGGCTCCCCGCTGAGCAGAAAGCCCGATGTGGGGCTCGAACCCAGGACCTGGGATCATGACCCGAGCCGAAGGCAGTGGCTTAACCCACTGAGCCACCCAGGCGCCCCTAAGTTTTTATTTTTAATTCTGATTGTAATAAACATACAGTGTTATGTTAGTTTCCAGTGTACAGTATTATAATTCAGCAATTCTGTACATTACTCAGTGTTCATCATGAGTATACTCTTTTTTTTTTTAAAGATTTTATTTATTTATTTGACAGAGATCACAAGTAGATGGAGAGGCAGGCAGAGGGAGAGAGAGAGGGAAGCAGGCTTCTTGCTGAGCAGAGAGCCCGATGTGGGACTCGATCCCAGGACCCTGAGATCATGACCTGAGCCGAAGGCAGCGGCTTAACCCACTGAGCCACCCAGGCGCCCCATGAGTATACTCTTTAATCGCAGTCACCAATTTTACCCATCTCCCCCATCATCTTCCTTCTGTTAACCATGTCCTTTCTTTGTCATATTTCCTCCTTCTCCCATAGAGATGTTTGCTACCCTGAATTTTGTGTTAATCATTCTTCCTTTTTTCTTTTCTTTATAGATTTGCTGCATATTGCTGGATTTCTAAGAGTATATTATTTAGTTTTGAATTTTATGGATCTTTAAGCAGTATATTATTTAGTTTTGAATTTTATGTAAGTGTATGTATTATATATATATGTGTTTTTTTTTAAGGTTTTTTTTTGTGGTAAAAAATAACATTAAATGTGCCACCTTTTCATTGTTAAGTGTCTAGCTTAGTGGTGTTAAGTATGTTCACATTGGTGTACCAGAGATTTCCAGAGTTTTTTCGTCTTGCAAAACTGGAACTCTTATTGACACTCATTCTCACTTCACCCCCCAGCCCTTATAGACACTTTCCTATTTTCTGTCTTTTTTATTTTGACTACTTTTGATACTTTATATAAGTGGAATCATATAGAATCTGTCCTATTGTGACAATCTTATTTCACTTAACATAATGCCCTCAAGGCTCACCTGTTTTTAAGGCTGAGTTCCCTTATATATACTACATTTTGTTTATCCATTCAATCATTGGTAGACATTAGGTTGTTTCCATATTTGGTTATTGTGACTCATACTACAATGAACGTGGTAGTCTGGTTATCTCTTTGAGATTTGGATTTCATTTCTTTTGGATATATATATTCAGAAGTGGGATTGCTACATCATCTGTTAATTTTTAATTTTTTGAGGAATCCCCATACTGCTTTCCATAGTGACTATACATTTTTATGTCCTACTAGCAGTGTACAAGGGTTACAGTTTATGTATCTGTTCTTTTTCAAGTTTGTTTATTTAGCATTATTTTTGAGTTGTAATTTTGAGATTCGTCCATGTTGATACATATTGTTATAATTTGCTCATTTCCAGTGCTGTACAGTGTTCCACTGCATGAATATGCTATATCTCATTTTATTTATTCCATTCTGTTAATGGAAATATGGGTTGTTTCCAAATTTATTTTTGCCGTAGGAAATACATTTCCATAACATTTTTGTACATGTCTGCTGTGTGCTCATGGTTAGGATTTCTCTAGGATATAAGTTGATTAGAATTATTAGGTCATAAGGCATGTGTATGTTTTATTTTACTAGGAAGTGCCAAACAATTCTCCATAGAAGTTGTACAGTCTACCCTCTTATCAGTAGTTTGAAAATCTGATTTTTATATCTTTAGCAGGTTTTGGAGGTAAAGAATGTGTCTGTAAAGAGACATATCTGATAGACAAGGTCAGGATAAGATCTTTTAGGATGGAGAGATCAGTTTCTAACAAGAATTGTGGCTATTTTATGGCACAAGTAGAGGACTTAGCCTTAGATAGGAATAGGGACAGTTTTTCAAAGAGCCTTTCTGAACAGATGGCTTTTGGTTTGAGACTTGAGTAATGAGAGGAGATAACCATAGGAAGATTGGGAAGAAGAGAGTTTTTGGTAGAGAACACAAGTGCAGTTGTCCTAAAACTTGAATTACTGTGGCATGTTGGAAGGGCAGGAAGAAGAAAGACAAAAGTAGATTGATAGGACTTGAAGCTGAAGAGTTAGGTAGGGGTCATGTTATGTAGGTCTTTCAAGCCTCTCGTAACTGAATTTTATGCCATTTAACGTGAGGTGCCATTGGATCATGAACAGGGAATGAATGAAATGAGCCAATTTCTAATTTAAAGAGAATATTCTGGCTGTTCTGTAGAGAATAAATTTGGGGAAAGAGGCAAGTGAGAGTTGGGTTGATTCAGGAGAGGAAGAAAGTCATAATGAGGGAGAAAAGAGAAAGTTGCAGAACTGAAGTATTTGAGTAGAGATTAAAAAGTGAGATGCAGAGCTCTAGTGGAGGGGAGAGGTTGGCTCTAGATAAGAGCAGGGATGCTTTTTTCATTTTAATATAAAGAAATACAGTTAATATGGTTAAAGAAGCAGATTGATGGAATTGGTGTTCAGAAATGAGATGAGTTTTGTCTGATTACATCCCATATTAATATAATATGAGGCTAGGTCACCAGCTATGATTGAGGTGAGAATAAGAAATGTTGGAAGTCTGAGGAGAGAAGAGAAAGTATGAAATCATTTTCTCAGAGATTGGGAAAATGAATATATTTGGAAAGTGTGGAAGGAATGTCTGGTGATGTAGAATGCTCATTTGAGATCTGTGGTGATAATTTTTTTTAAAGATTTTATTTGTTTATTTGACAGAGAGAGAGATCACAAATAGGCAGAAAGGCAGGCAGAGAGAGAGGGGGAAGCAGGCTCCCGCTGAGCAGAGAGCCTCATGCGGAGCTTGATCCCCAGACCCTGAGATCATGACCTGAGCTGAAGGCAGAGGCTTTAACCCACTGAGCCACCCAGGTGCCCCATGGTGATAATTTTTAAAGTGAATTCAGTCCATAAGGTTATGAGATGTTTTCTCCAGCAAAATTCAAAAGCTCAGATATAGGCATGGACTAGTGGATAGTTGGGTTCAATCACAGAGAGTGGAGAGAGTCACATGTGAGTTTAGTGTATTTGCAAAGGATTGGTTATAATGCTAGATCCTGGAATGTAAGTTTATATAGGTTTGAACCTTGAAGGGGGTGGGGTGATGAATGGAAGAGTAGTAGGGCCAGTGGATGGGAAGTCTTCTTGGGGTCAAGGGATAGAGTGATGGTACTTAATACAAGTCATCCGAAAGGAGTGGAAGAAGTGTTGGGAGAGTGGATGCTAGAAATAAAGAATTCAGAGATATGTCTATTGATAATGACAAGATTGAGGGTTGAAGGTATGAGGTTGGGTGACATAAGTGGGATGGAACAAGAGATCATTGAGGTTAAAGAAGTCAAGGAATTAGGTGCCTATAATAATGGCTGGCTCATTTATGAGGATGTTCAAGTTGCCAAAAATGATGATAGGAATGGTGGTTAACAGGAAGATCATAAGCCAGATATAGAAAACTATATTTGGGAGAAAGAGGAGTTGATACTGTTAGGGGAGTCTGTAAGTGAGGGTCAAGATGGTGCGATTCACAAGTAGTATGGCACTGGTTGAAGTGTGTGGACAATATGAATACATATTGGGACTACTGTGGATCTTATTCACCATTCTGTGGAGGACATGAGAATAGAGTGAGTGATCATGACAGGAAAAAAATGTATACTGCATTTGAGATAGTTTAAGGGATTGCATAGTGCTTAAAAAAATTAATTTGGGTAATTAAGTGTGTGTGCGCTTATTTAGCTTTGGGAATTTACTTTTTAGGTAAGATATGTGTTTATTCTCTATATAATCCCATTCTGACACTAATGCATATAAGATTATGTTTTTGGTGGTAGGTATGCCAATTGGTTAGAGATACTTTTTGTTTATGTAATTTTTTTGGTGGAGTCCAGATGATCCAAATGAAAATATTTGATTTAATGTCATGTGTTTTCTGTATACTTTTATTATTTATCTATTTATTTTTAAAAGATTTTATTTGAGAGAGCGAGCACAAGTAGGGGGAGTGGCAGAAGGAAGGGGAGAAGCAGACTCCCCGCTGAGCAGGGAGCCAGGTGCAGGGCTCGATCTCAGGACCCCAGGATCATGACCTGAGATGAAGGCAGACACTTAAGTGAGCCACCCAGGTTCCCTTTCTCCATACAAATGGTTAGATGGTTGTGCCTAGTCTGCTGAGTTTAGTGGGCTTGGTGTGGGACTATACCAAAGAAATCTGAGAGTTCATTTTTTGGCAGTAGTCCAAGGATCGCACATAGGCCTCAAGGTCTTTTCTGAACGTAAACTCATGGTACTGGGTCTGTTTTGATTTGGTTATAGGGTCCTTATTCATTTTTCAGCCCATTTTCTGCTTTATTCTCATTCTGCCCAGACACTTTCAGTGATTTATATTTGACTGCAAATCTTTTTTTTTTTTGAAGATGTATTTATTTGAGAGAGAGAGCGAGAGAGCACATGTTTGAGCCAGCACATAGAGGGGGAAGGGCAGAGGAAGAGATAGAGAAAATCTCAAGTAGACTCCCCTGAGTGTGGAGCCTGACTTTGGGCTTGATCTCACAACCTTGAGATCTTAATCTGAGCCCAAGGCAGACGCTTAACTGAGCCACCCAGGTGCCCCTCCATTAGTCTTTATACCATACCTCTTGTCTGGTTATTTTGGATCCTTGGGTTCAGAGGACAACAGGGAAGAAAAGGAGTCATCATTCTGGCAAGAGTAATTGATTGTGATCATCATCATAATGAGTGTAGGGTAGAATATGTATGGCATTCAAGGGATTCACTGGGGTGTCTCTTGGTGTTCCCAATTCCATTATTATAGTTAATGTGTAAGTACAGCAGACACAACTTAAACAGAGAATAGTAAATAGGGGTTCAGATCCCTTAAGAGTAAGGTCCTGGGTCATCTTGATCAGCAGAGGTGCTGTTGGTCAGTGAGGGGAAATTAGAGTGGGATGATGAAGATCAGTTTTGGCCAGGAAATCAATGGCAGCATTGGGGCTGCAATTTGTCCCTTTCTCTAGGAAGTTTCTCATGGAAATAAAATAAATAGAATCCTAAAGAGCTGTTTCCAGCTAGGGAACTTATCTAAGAAGCAAGTGCATTTGTATGGTATAATTTGCCTGTTCATATAATCCATCCATTTTTCTGTAGCATTTTTTGTGTTATTGATTTATGGAACCTCTTCATATAGTCTGAATATTATCTTTAATCTGTGATGAAAAAAGTAACTTCCTCAGCTGTGGTGAGTCTTTTAGTAGTATTGTGTCTTTCTCCCCATAACAGAGGTTTTTAATTTTGATAAAATGAAATTTATTGGTCTCCTTTGTAAAAGTTTTTTAGCCACTTTTAGGGAATTCTGCTCTGATGTCATAATATTCTCTTGAAAGTGAGTTTTCACTTTCATGTTTAGATTATTTATTCGTACAGAATTTCTTTCTGTGTACAGTGTAAGAGAGAGGGATCTAGTCCCCCACCCCTTTCATCTAGCAAGTCAGTGGTGTCCCAACAATTTATTGAGTTGTCATTCCTTTCTACATTGATTTGTAATACTATTCTTTCCTATGCAGATTCCCAGGTATACACGGAATTTTTGGGGGTGGGGAGGGCATCCTCTCTGTTTCTTTAACTAAAGTATATTTGATTCTTGAAGTGTGCTGGTATATTATTGGTACATGAATCTGTAGACATCTTTTTGGGAAATCAATTTTACCTAAAGAATATGAAAAAAATTTTGAGTAATTAAATTACGAGTAATCATTTAAGGTTTTTTTTTTTCAATGAAAATAAATAGGATTATATTATGGGGACAAATTGAACATTTCTAAATTTTTAAGACAAAATATGTAATTTGAAGAAATGTTGACTTAGTGGGAGACCATTTGAGACTCTGTCTCCAGTCTTCCAGGATATACATTTTTCTCTGCCATTTGAGAGTACTTTGGTGGGAAAGGGTAAGAGCCTGCCTTGCATGCTTACATGAACTCTTTTTTTTTTCCTCCTTAAAGTGTTCTCTTTATTGACCTGTGTTTAAATTGTGAGTATTGATACCTTTGTTTTTGCTGTGGTTTCTGCCTGGAATGTCATCCTTCTTTTGTACTTCAAAGCCATCGGATTTTTCAATTCTTGTGTCTTTTCAGCCTGTTTCCTGAGTCCTTTCCCCTTGGTAAACTGTGATACTGGCTTTTGGTCCTTATTGGTCGTTCCTTGCATTAAGTACTAGTTTTAATAGCTAATATATATTGAGAGTGTACTATGCCTGGTATAGTTCTAACATTTTTATCTGCATTAATGGGTATAAATCTTACTAGCTCTGTGAGTCTGGATCATCCATCCCCCTCCCCATCAATCCCAGTCCCTGGAAGGTATTATTTTTCTTTTTCACAAGGAAATTGAGGCACAGTGAGGGTTAATAATTTGTCTAGGGTTGCAGGCCTAGCAAATGACTAAAGAAAAGGAGGCAGAATAGCTCCCAGAATCTGTGTACTTAACCGTGCCTTCCTTCTCAGTTACACAATAATTAATTGTTCAAGGAGTGAATCTGTTATTTTTACACTCAGACACAAATTTGTACTATTGTATTATGGGCGTGTCCTCTTGCCCTACTACCTAATATATACCTGAAGATAGTGATCAAATCTTACACTTCTTTATATTGTGACTTTATGTTTTAGGTAGAACCACTGCATATAATAACTGCCCAGTACGTTTGTAGATACGGGTCTGGTAGTGAATTCAGTTTGACCCTTAGACTTGGCATAGAGTAACATAAACCTTGTCAAATTGATCTAAGAGTTTTCATGTTAAGTAGTATCTGATGGTTTGTATATTCTAGTGCCACTGATAGCACTGTGAGATATCCTGGTTTGGGCGTGGTGGGGCTTAGCTAGATCTGGAGCATTTCATTAGTAGAAAGATAAGCTTAGGAATTAGGTGAGACATATTTCTGGCCTGCTCTTAAATTATGACCTTTTGAAAAAAGATCTATTTATTTATTTGGGAGAGAGAGCGAGAGAGGTTCATGAGCCAGTGAGTGAGTGAGTGAGAGGGCCGAGGGGTAGAGGAAGAGGGAAAGAATCCTCAAGTGCACTATGCTGACTGAGGAACCTGATACAGGGCTGGATCCCAAGACCCTGAGATCATGACCTGGGTCAAACTCAAGAGGCACCCAAGTGCCTAAAATTATAACCTTTGACAAGTCATTTGTTTTACCGCCTATAGAAATGGGAAAATCTAGTTTAGCCTTTATTTTTGAATCATGGTCTTTGTATAGACTTTTAAGCTTTCTGGAAGAAAAGTTGTGTGCATTCAAAGTAGTATCATATTCTTTTTTTTTTTTAAGATTTTATTTATTTTTTTGACAGAGAGAGATCACAAGTAAGCAGAGAGGCAGAGAGAGAGGAGGAAGCAGGCTCCCCGCTGAGCAGAGAGCCCGATGTGGGGCTCGATCCCAGGACCCTGGGATCATGACCTGAGCCGAAGGCAGAGGCTTTAACCCACTGAGCCACCCAGGTGCCCCAGTAGTATCATATTCTTATACTTTGTTCTAATAACTTACATATCGTTATGTTGGTACAAATGGAAAAGAATGTATTATCAGTATAGCTATGCTTTTATTTTTAGTATGAGAAATTTAAGACTAAGAAACATAGTTTTTTTTTTTTTTTTTTTTTTAAGATTTTATTTATTATTTGACAGGAAGAGACAGGGAGAGAGGGAGGCAGGAGTATGAAAGGGAGAATCAGGCTTCCCGCTGAGCAGGGAGCCTGACACGGGCTCTGTCCCAGGACCCTGGGATCTGACCTGAGCTGAGGGCAGACGCTTAATGACTGAGCCACCCAGGCACCCCAAGAAACAAAGTTCTTAAAAAAAAAAGTTCTTAACAAAATATCTTTTCCTCTGTCATAGAACCTTATATATCACATCCCTATAATATCATATGTTATACTTGATGGAATTAAAGTTTTAAGGAAAAGTCTGTACCATGTATAAAGTTCGTAATTATAGGTGGTAGGGAAAAGTTACTGATAATCATCAGTTACATTGAAAGAAAATGTATGTATTCCTATTTGGAAAAAGAAAAATTAACAACCTTTGTAACAACTCAAGGTATCTAGAATTATCGAACTTAGAAGAAACCTTTAATATTTTATAAATGCATATTTATTTGACTTCCTCAAAATTCCCTGTATAAGAGACAGAGCTGGAACGGCAAACCTAGGTTTTCTGATTGCCAGTGCAGATCTAATTATATCGTTGTGTCTTTGATAAGTGACTTTTATGTGGCTAGTCATAGCTTTACCTTTTTAAAGAAATAGATTCTAGAGTAAAGGAATTATCTTTGTAAGAAAACTAACTTTTATGTGGTAAATGCTGGATTTATCATTTAAGGAAATGCATTCTAGAATAAGAAAACGTAAGTGGCTTAATCTTAGGGCATGTAGGTATTTTTCACAGTGCTTTCACATATGTCTCTCATTTGAGTAACAGTTTTGGGAGAGGGTTAATTTAGAGATTATTGCTTTTGCGGGTAAGGTAATTGAAGACAGTTTGTTTTTGAAAGGTCATTTAGGTAGTATATAATTTTAGATGCTTTTGTTTGTAAATAATAGGAAACTCAACTCAGACTATCTTAAAAATTTATTGACCTATTACTGAAAAGTACAGCTGTAGATAAGGCTTGATCCAGCTCAATAATGTAACCATTATTTTGTCTTCATTCTATATCTTGGCTTCTGTTTTCTCTTCACAGTGCCGTCTTTCTAAGTTTGCATTGAGGTAAACAAAATAGTTGCTTTCTCTCATAGGCTTAGAGGGAATGGCAGGAACCCAAAGAAAAAGAAAGTACTAATTTAAAAGGATACACGCACCCCTGTGTTTATTGCAGTATTATTTACAATAGCCAATTTGTGGAAGGAGCCCAAGTGCCCGTAGATAGATGAATGGATAAAGAAGAAGCTGCCAGCGCACGTACACATGAATGTTACTCAGACATAAAACGGAATGAATCTTGGCATTTGCAACAACGTGGATAGGGCTGGAGAGTATAATGCCAAGCAAAGTTAGTCAGAGAAAGACAAATACTATATGATTTCACTTATATGAGGAATTTAAGAACCAAAACAAATGAACAAAGGAAAGAAAGAGAGAGAAACCAAAAAGCAGACTCTTAATTATAGAGAACAAACAGATAGTTACCAGAGAGGAGGTGGATAGGCGATGGTGCAGTATGTGAAGGGGATTAAGAGTACACTTGATGAACACTGGGTAATATATAGAATTGTTTAATCACTATATTGTACCCCTGAAACTAATATAACATTATATGTTAACTTTACTGGAATTAAACTTAAAAAGAAAAAAGGAATGATGGGGAAGTTTTTTTCCCTGCTTTTTTCTCCTCATATCTCATAGGGGCATATTGGGTTGCTTGCTTGTCTTCAACCAACCATACTGTTAGAGAGGGACGCATTCACTGCTTGGGGTAAGCCAGTGAGTGATCACCTCTTGATTTAGGAGTGAGGTCAAACTCGTCCAAATTGTGTGACTGGGAAATTCATAATTTTATTAGTTTATAATAGGAGAAGGTGTGCCTTGTTAACTGGAGAGGCAAACAAAAGATGCCCCTCCCCCCCATTCCTGCAGCAAGCTAATGTTAGAGTAAGAGTCCAGGTTTTTCATTCTTTGTTGAAAATGATAAATGAATACATAAACTTGACCTTATACTAAGAAGATATAACTTTAGTTTCTAAGTTTTTTTTATTGATATGAAATTCATATTGTATAACATTAACCATTCTAAAGTGAGCAGTTCAGTGGCATTTTGTACATTTAAAAAGTTGTGCAACCACCACCTCTGTCTACTTCTGAAACATTTCATCACTATAAAAGAAAACCCTATACCCATAAAGCAGTTACTCCCCATTTTCCCCTCATCCCCAGTACCTGGTAACCAATAATCTGTTTTTCGTCTCTATGGACTTACCTATTCTGGATACTTTATGTAAATGGGATCATAAAATAGGCAACCTTTTGTGTCTGCCTCTTTTCATGTGGCATAATGGTTTCAAGGTTCATCCAAGTTGTAGCATTTATCAGTACTTCATTCTTTTTTATGGTTGGATAGTTCCATTGTATGTATATACCACAATTTGTTTCTCTGTTCATATGTTGGTGGACATCTGGCTTCTGTCCTCCTTTGTCAGTAGTGCTGCCACAAACATGATTCTGTATGCATTTGTTTTAGTACCTATTTTCAGTCCTTCTGAGTATATACCTAGGAGTGGAATTGCTAGGACATATGGTAATTCTATATTTAACTTTTTGAGGAACCATCAAAATGTTTTCCATGGCGTCTGAACCATTTTTCATTCCTACCAGCAATGTATGAGGGTTCCAGTTTCTCCATATCCTCAGCAAAGCTTGTTACTGTTTTCTTTTTTTTTTTTCCTTTCTCTCTTCTTTTTGAATAGCCATACTAGTGGATATGAAGTGACATTGCATTGTCATTTTAATTTGCATTTCCCTGATGTCTGATGATGCCCAGAATCTTTTCATGTTTTTGTTGGGCATTTGTTGTATATATCTGTTTTGGAGAAATTTTGTTCACATCTTTGTCCATTTTTTAATTGGGTTGTTGAGCTATAATAGTTCTTTACATGTTCTGAATATTAGACACTTAGCAACTATATATATGATAAGCAGATATTTTTCCCATTTTGTAGGTTGTCTTTTCACTTTTTTTTTTTTTTTAAAGATTTTATTTATTTATTTGACAGAGAGAGATCACAAGCAGGCAGAGAGGCAGGCAGAGAGACAGGAGGAAGCAGGCTCCCTGCTGAGCAGAGAGCCCGATGCGGGACTCGATCCCAGGACTCCGAGATCATGACCTGAGCCGAAGGCAGCGGCTTAACCCACTGAGCCACCCAGGCGCCCATCTTTTCACTTTTCTGATAATTTTTTTGATGCACCAAATTTTAAAAATTTTTTAAAAAGAATTTTAAAAAAATGTATTTATTTGACAGACAGATCACAAGTAGGCAGAGAGGCAGGTAGAGAGAGAGGAGGAAACAGGCTCCCCACTGAGCAGAGAGCCCGATGCAGGGCTCGATCCCATGACCCTGAGATCATGACCTGAGCCGAAGGTTGAGGCTTTAACCTACTGAGCCACCCAGCCTCCCCTAAATTTTTAAATTTTAACGAAGTCCAGTATATCTTATTTTTTCCTTTTGTTGTTCGTGCATTTGGTGTCGTATCTAAGAATCTGTTGCCAAATCCAAAGTCAGGAAGATTTTCTCCTAGATTTTCTTCTTAGAATTTTTCTTCCAAGAGTTTGTTTATATTTAGGTCATTGGTCATTTTTAGTTAATTTTTCTAGATAGTGTGAGGTAGCAGTCCAATTTCATTCTTTTGCATGTAGATATAACTTTGATTTTTAAAATAATGAATTAATATTTTTAAGGTTGTAAATGTTTTACAAATATTTCTGTTACATACTTTGTAAATGTACCATTACAATTTATAAAATTTATAATTTTTTTATCTGTATAATTAGTTGTAATAGGTTAAGAATATTGCATAAGATAGCATATTACTCACTGGTGTTTTATGTAGAATGAATAGTGAATTTTGCTTCACCTTAAGAACGTTTCAGAAATCGGGCTCTCTGCTCAGCGGGGAGCCTGCTTCCTCCTCTGTCTCTGCCTTCCTCTCTGCCTACTTGTGATCTCTGTCTGTCAAATAAATAAAATCTTAAAAAAAAAAAAAGCTTTAAAAAAAAAAGAACGTTTCAGAAAGCTATTTTGTATTTTGTTATAAAAATAATACTTCATATTTGAAGATAAAAGGGGCATTGTTAATATATAGACTATCTTTGGAATTAATTTCAAAACAGCAATGAGCAAGTGTGAAGAAATAGGTGATTTTATCTTAAATTCTTGAAAATAAACAGTGAGTTTTTTTTGTTTGTTTTGTTTTGTTTTTTGCCTAGCTGTGGTATCTTTGAAAGAAACAAATCTTCAAAGTTTTGATAATGTAAACGTAGGCATCAGCCATAACCTTACTAAGGTTTTCTTCTTCATACTGAGTTCTAACTACTTAGGTATTTCCATCCTTAGTTTAGGCCTTTTATGAAAAAAAAAGAAAAAAAAAAGTCTTAAATTCTGTTGGCTACATATATTTGAATAATTGGACAAATCACTAAGGTAGCTTTTATTAATGGAATTAGATAACTTACCCTCTCCTAAAAACTCAAGAATACTTGTCAAAAGTAATGCTTATTTGTATTCAATATTAAAATTTTTTTTTCAGACAAACCATAAGAGACTCTTAATCTCACAAAACAAACTGAAGGTTGCCGGGGGTAAGGGAGGTAGGGAGACTGTGGTGGGATTATAGACATTGGGGAGGGTATGTGCCATGGTGAATGCTGTGAAGTGTGTAAACCTGGCGATTCACAGACCTGTACCCCTGGGGCTAATAATACATTATATGTTAATAAAAAAATAAAAAAATTAATAAAAAAAAGAAAAAAATTTAAAGAAAAGAAAAAAATTTTTTTAGAGGTAATTGTTTTAATTTTACTTTTAACGGTTTTTGAGAAATACTTTCCCCATAAATCCTTGTCTTAGAATATGCTCTTGGTGTCAGTGAAAATAGAAGAAATATGTACCAATTTTATAAAAATATGAGAATTCAGGATGTTGAAAATTGCTGGAAATTTAAATGATAAGTGGAGGGGTGCCTGGGTTGGTTAAGTGACTCCTGATTTCAGCTCAGGTCATGATCTCAGGGTTGTGAGATTGAGACTTGCATTGGGCTCTGTGCGGGGCATAGAGCCTGCTAAGATTCTTTCTCCCTCTCTCTCTGTGCCTGCCTCTCCACTGCTAACATGGGCATGTGCGTGCATTTTCTCTGTCTCTATCAAAAAAAAGGTAAGTGGAAAATATTATTGTGTCTGGACAGTTTAGGAATTATTTGGTCAGATGGAAAGGACTTGATAAATGTAGATATACAGCTAACAATTGAGTATTTACTATGTGCCTGACACTGGTTTAAGTTCTTTTATATATAATAACTCATTTCATTAAGTTGATTATTGGGTGGCCATTTGGTTTTTAAAAGGCTTGAGTTTTCTCTTTATTAGTGAAATTAAAAATAATTGTCTCTACTATCCAAAAAGTAAAAATCGCTTACAACTTTAAAATATGATATGGGTTTTAAAACAATCTGAGGAATAGGTCTCAAGCTTGTCTGTTATTTTATTAATTGAGTTTCTCTAGTGTTTATTGGATATTTAAAACGATTAATTAAAAATGTTAATAAATGTTGAACAAACATTGGTGTACTTTGCTTTTCAGAAACAAAAATGTTAACATTATCATTGCTTTATAGACAATTTTTTAGAGCAGTTTTACATTTATAACAAGAATTGAGAAGGCAGTACAGAGATTTCTTATATACCTATTATCAGCATCATTTATCAGAAATTATACTTTTTTTTTTTTTTTTAACCAAGGATGCACCTACATTGATACGTCATTATCATCCAGAGTCCATAGTTTACTTTAGGATTCACTCTTTTTTTTTTTTTTTTAATATGGATTGCTTCAAGAATTTGTCATCCTTGCATAGGGGCCATGCTAATCTTCTCTCTATCTTTCCCATTTTAGTAGATGTGCTGCGGAATCGAGCACTAGGATTCACTCTTACTGTTGTACATTCTTTGGGTTTGGACAAAAGTATAATGACGTATATCCATCATTATAATACCATATAGAGTATTTTTACTGCTGTAAAAATCTTCTGTTCCCCTTTCTCCCCGCTGCCAGCCACAATCCCTTATCTTATTGTCTTGAATTTTGCTTATTTTAGAATAGTTGGAATCATATACTGGGTAGGCTTTTCAGATTGACTTTTTTCAGTTAGTAACATGCATTTAATTCTTTTCATGGTTTGATAGCTCTTTTCTTTCTAGTACTGAATAATATTTTATCATCTGGATATACTACAGTTTATGTATTCATTCAGCTACTGAAGGACATCTGGGTAGCTTCCAGGTTTTGGCAATTACGAATAAAGCTGGTATTAACACCATGTGCAATTTTTTGTGTAGACATAAGTTTCTACCTCCTTTGGGGGTAAGTACCAAGGAGCATAATTGCTGTATGGTAAGAGTATGCTTTATTTCCTTACTGACTTTCCACTTGCTGGATCTGTCAGTTTTTGACAGAAGAGTGTGAAAGTCTCAAATATAATTGTGAATCCATTTATTTCTCTTTGCAGTTTTGTCAGTTTTTGCCTCACATTTTGACACTCTGTTGTTAGGTGCATTCACATTAAAGATTGTTGTCTTCTTAGAACATTGACCATATTATTATTATGTAATGCCTTGCTTTATTCCTGATAACTACTTACCCTGAAGTCTCCTGTGTCTGAAATTACTCCTGCTTTCTTTTGATTAGTGTTAGCACAGTATATTTTTCTCCATTTGTTTACTTTTAAAGTGTCTTTCTTTTTAAAGTGGGTTTCTTATAGATAACATATAGTTGGGCCTTGTTTTTTTTAATCTACTCTGACAATCTCTTTTGTTTTTAATTTTAAAAAATTTATTTATTTTTTTACAGGTCCATAGTATTTTTAAAATTTAAATTCATTTAATTAATATATAATTAATTAACATAATCATTAATTAACATATAATGTATTGTTTCAGAGATAGAGTTCAGTGATTTATTCATCTTATATAATGCACAGTGCTCATTACATCACGGTCCCTCCTTAATGTCCATTACCCAGTTATCCCATCCCCCACTCCCCCCCACCCCCAGCTACCCTTGGTTTGTTTCCTGTGATTAAGAGTCTTATGGTTTGTCTCCCTCTCTGATTTTGTCTTGTTTTATTTTTCCCTTTCTTCCCCTATGTTTTATTTCTTAAAACCCACATATGAGTGATATCATATGATAGTCTTTCTCTGATTGACTTATTTTGCTTAGCGTTATATCCTTTAGTTCCATTCATGTCGTTGCAAATGGCAAGATTTCATATTTTTTTTTTAAAGATTTTATTTATTTATTTGACAGAGAGAAATCACAAGTAAGCAGAGAGGCAGGCAGAGAGAGAGGAGGAAGCAGGCTCCCCGCTGAGCAGAAAGCCCGATGTGGGGCTCGAACCCAGGACCTGGGATCATGACCTGAGCCGAAGGCAGCGGCTCAACCCACTGAGCCACCCAGGCGCCCCAAGATTTCATCTTTTTGATGGCTGAGTGGTATTCCATTATATACACACACACACACACACACACACACACACATATACATACATACATACAGTTCTTTATTAATCTGTCAAAGGATATCTGGGCTCTTTCCATAGTTTGGCTATTTTGGACATTGCTGCTATAAACATTTGGGTGCACGTGCCCCTTCAGATCACTACATTTGTGTCCTTGGGGTAGGGTAGATATCCAGTAGTGCAATTGTTGGGTTGTAGGGTAGCTCTATTTTCAACTTTTTGAGGAACCTCCATACTGTTTTCCAGAGTGGCTGCACCAGCTTGCATTTCTACCAGCAGTGTAAGGGGTTTCCCTTTTCTCTGTATCCTCCCCAACATCTGTCGTTTCGTGACTTGTTAATTTTAGCCATTCTGACTGGTGTAAGGTGGTATCTTATTGAGGTTTTGATTTGTATTTCCCTGATGTTGAGTGACATTGAGCATTTTTTCATGTGTCATTTGGATGTCTTCTTTGCAGAAATGTCTGTTCATGTGTTCTGCCCATTCCTTGAGTGGATTATTTGTTCTTAGGGTGTTGAGTTTGATAAGTTCTTTATAGATCTTGATATTAGCCCATTATCTGATGTGTCATTTGCAAAAATCTTCTCCTATTCTGTCAACTGTCTTGGTTTAGTCAACTGTTTCCTTTGCTGTGCAAAAGCTTTTTATCTTGAAGTCAGTAGTTCATTTTTTGCCTTTGTTTTCCTTGTCTTTGGAGAAGTGTCTAGCCAGAAATTGCTCTAGCTGAGGTCACAGAGGTTGCTGCCTGTGTTCTCCTCTAGGATTTTGATAGATTCCTGTCTCACATTTAGGTCTTTCATCCATTTTGAGTCTGTTTTTATGTATGGTGTAAGGAAATGGTCCAGTTTCATTCTTCTGCATGTGATTGTCCAGTTTCCCCAATACCATTTGTTGAAGAGACTGTCTTTTTTTCCCACTGGATAACCTTTCCTGCTTTGTTAAAGATTAGTTGACCATAGAGTTGAGGGTCCATTTCTGGGTTCTCTATTCTGTTCCATTGATCTGTGTGTCTGTTTTTGTGCCTGTACCATACTGTCTTGTGATCAAGGCTTTGTAATAGGGCTTGATGTCCAGAATTGTGATGACACAAGTTTTGGTTTTCTTTTTTAACATTCCTTTGGCTATTCACGGTCTTTTCTTATTCCATACACATTTTAGGATTATTTGTTCCAGCTCTGTGAAAAAAGTTGATGGTATTTTGATAGGGATTGCATTGAATGTGTAGTTTGCTCTAGGTAGCATGGACATTTAAATGGTATTTGTTCTTTCAATTCATGAGCATGGAACATTTTTCTATTTCTTTGTGTCTTCCTCCGTTTCTCTCATGAGCGTTTGCCTCTTTGGTTAGGTTTATGCCTAGGTATGTTATGGTTTTGTGTGTAATCGTAAGTGGGATTGACTCCTTAATTTCTCTTTCTTCTGTCTCATTGTTAGTGTATAGAAATGCAACTGACGTCTGTGCATTGATTTTGTACCCTGTGGCATCAGTTTTTTTTTTTTTTAAGATTTTATTTATTTATTTGACAGAGATCACAAGTAGGCAGAGAGGCAGGTAGAGAGAGAGGAAGGGAAGCAGGCTTCCTGCTGAGCAGAGAGCCAAATGTGGGGCTTGATCCCAGTACCTTGGGATCATGACCTGAGCTGAAGGCCGAGGCTTTAACCCACTGATGTATGCAGATGTGCCTGTGAAATGAGACCTGCAGCTTCTGTCATAGGCACTAAGAGCTGTGTAGGTGGGGTGTGCAATTTTAACAAGGTACAACTCAGGTTTCTGTAGGGACTGGTGTGCCACTATGGCCATCAGAACGGAGGACCCATAAAGCTGGTTGGGAGATGTTGTGATGGCAAGGTTTGCACAGGTCTTCTGGGGGAGGGAACCCAGAGCACCTGGAATGATGGAAGCATGACTGGAAAGGGCCATCTGCTGAAGCATGAGAGGGTTGGTCTTGGTGTAATCAAGTTATGTAGTGAGTGTTGGCCCACTTGTTCCTATAGGTGGTTGTGTGTTTATGCTTAGGGGCAGCGGAGGGAAAAGGTGCTTGATAGCTCCTTTGTTCCTGGCTGGGGTCTTCCTGTGATCCCTACCCCTCCAGGATACCTCTGAGATGAGTAAATAGCTCTCCCTCCTGTATGCCACCCCCCTTTTTTTTTTTTTAAGATTTTATTTATTTGACAGACAGAGATCACAAGTAGGCAGAGAGGCAGGCAGACAGAGAGGGGGAAGCAGGCTCCCCTCTGAGCAGAGAGCCCCATGCGGGGCTCGATCCCAGAACCCTGAGATCATGACCTGAGCCGAAGGCAGAGGCTTAACCCACTGAGCCACCCAGGCACTCCCATTCCACCCATTTTTCAAACTGCTGATTCTACACCATATCTCCATGAGCTCTTTGTTGTGCTGTCTTTTTCAGGGTGGCAACTCAGTTTGCTGTTCCCTCTGGTCTGTCCCAGAACCAAGCTTGCTGATTTTTGAAATTTCAGGTTTTAAGTCCCTGTGATTTTAAGAATTCAGTTGGGGCACCTGGCTGGCTCAGTTGGAAGAACATGAGACTCCTGATCTTGGGGTCTTGAGTTTGAGGCCCATGTTGGGTATACAGACTACTAAAAGAAATAAATAAAACTTAAAAATAGAAAAGGACATATGAAAGTTGGCTCCTGTTGTTTTCAAAACCAAATATTATGGGACTTTGTCTTCCTGGTGCAGGTTCCCTGATGTGACAGTCTGTTTCTCACTTTTCTTTCTGTGGGCAGCGCCTTCCAACCCCAGATGTCAGCAGTCATTTTGGCTCTCCATCATGTCTCTGTCCTTCCTATCCTCTTTGCTGTGGCCTCTTCTCTACCTTTAGTTGTGGAGTTTGTTCTGCCAGTCTTAGGGTTGTTTTCTGGATTATTTATGTTGATAAGAGTGTTACTTAGTTGTATTCATGGGAAGAGGTGACCTTAGGTACCTCTTACTCCACCATCTTCCCAGCCTCTGCCTGTTGTGGTTCTGAATGAGTATTTTATGTGATTCCATTTTCTCTTCCTTAGCATATCAGTTTTACTTTTTTTTTTTTTTTTAACTTTTGATAGTAGCTGCCCTAGAGTTTGCAATAATCCAAATCTGCTTTCACATAACACTATACTATTGGACAGTAGTGTGAGAGTCTTGTAATAACAAAATAATTCCAGTTTTTTTTATATTATTGCCCTTGTTCATTACACTTATATATAATCATACATTGACACATATATATGTGTATGTACATAATGTATATATGTAAGCTTACATAATCAAATATGTTGTTGCTATTTTTATTTTGAACTAAATATTATTTGTTAGATTAAGAATAATGAAGTTACTATTTTACCTTGATTTATTTCTTCTTGAGTGCTCTTCTTTTACTTACGTAGATCTGAGTTTCTGGCCCATTATTTTTCTTTCTCTAAAGAACTTTTTTTTTTTTAAGATTTTATTTATTTATTTGATAGAGATTACAAGTAGGCAGAGAGGCAGGCAGAGAGAGAGAGGAGGAAGCAGGCTCCCTGATGAGCAGAGAGCCCAATACGGGACTCGATCCTACGACCCTGAGATCATGACCTGAGCCGAAGGCAGAGCCTTTAACTCACTGAGCCACCCAGGCGCCCAAGTTAAATGTAATTCTTATCTTTGTTCTTTTATAAGTGAGGTGTTTTTCCCTCCTCTGTCTTTCATCATTTTTTTCTTTATCTCTAATTTTCTGTAATTTGGTAATGATCTGCCTGGAGTTTTTTTGTTTTGTTTTGGGTTTTTTTTGGTATCTGTCTTCCTTGGTGTTCTCTGAGCTTTTTGGATCTATGGTTTGGTGTCTATTGTTAATACAGTGGAAATTTTCAGTTGTTTCAAATATTTCTTTGCCTTTCTTCTCCTTGTGGTATTCCAGTTGCACATATCTTACACTTTTTGTAGTTCTGTAGTCCTTGGATATTCTCTTCGTTCAGTCTTTTTCTCTGGTTTTCAGTTTTCGAGGATTCTGTTCGTATATTTTTTTGCTCAAGGATTATTTCCTCAGCTGTGTCCAGTCTACTAATAAGGCCATCAAAATCATTCTGCATCCCTGTTTACATTGCTCACCTGTTCTTGCATCTTGTCTACTTCATTTGTTAGAACCCTTAACATATTATAGTTGCCTTATATTTCTAGTTTGATAATTCTAACATCCCTGTCATGTCTGTTCTGAATTTGCTCTGTGTCTTCCAATTGTGTTCTTTCGCCTTTTGGTATGGCTTGTAAGTTTTTCTTGATAGCTAGCTTTGATATATAGTGTAAAAGGAATTTTTCTAAGTAGGCTTTTAGTAATTTTATGGCGAGGTATTGTGGGGAGGGCAGTGGTCTATATTGTGATTGGATTTCAGGATTTTAGTGAGCCTATGCTTCTGGACTGTGCAGTTCACAAGTGTCTCAAAGTGGTTTTATCTCCCTCCTAGTTAGGTGTACTCGATGGCTAGAATTTGCTACCTTCTCCCAGTTTAGTTAGGCTCTGATAATACCTCAACTGGTTAGGCTTTGGTTAACTAATTTCACCTGAGAGCCGGCCTTATTGAGAAGACTAGAGTGCACTGGTGTATTTCAAAATGGTTCATTTCTATACCTCCCTCTTCACAATCAGGTTGTCATTGTATTTCTTGACAAATAAAGCTTTATTGATCACATATAACTTGGTTCTCATTTTGGTCTCAGTACCTTAATTACTAAGGACTCCCTGAGAGCTTTTATTTATAAATATCATATGTTATTATTTACCATATTGGACATTAAAATTGAGAAAATTTGAAAATATTTACTCATCAAAAATTATGAACATATTACCTATTAATATAAATCTTTTATAAAGTACATTTTCTGAAACAAAAAATTTTGGGATAGCATTTTTTACATTTTTGCAAATTCCTTTAAGGTTAAGAGAAAACAGCTAGATTGTGATATTTGCTTCTGTAGTGATCTATATTGTTACATGTTATTTCCGTTGAAATACATGGAGTTGATATGGCCTCCCATAGATGTATAGTTGGAAAATGGAGGAACCTGTTGATAGCTTTTCAGATAATATTAATATTCTTTGGCCTACTTAGGTAAATTTTTATTTAGTTCCTTTGAATCATTGTGAAAGTAAAGGGGATGTCTTACTTAGTGTAGGACCTGCTTTTCTGGATATTTGTAGTACTGACTGAATTTGCCCTTAGCTTTCCCAAGGTAGACTTATAGTAATGGTCCCTATAAAGATACTTCCTGGCTTGGTATACTAGTTCATTTTCTTTAAATTCTCTAAAGCTCTGAATGTTCCTGGTCATGTTGTGTTCCTTTACTATTAATATAATTGTTTATCAGGTCTCCCAATGTACAGTATTATTTCTTAGGCCCTTCATAAAGTTAGCTAGAGGACTTTCCTTTTAATTTCTAACTGACCTTCACTCTGTTTCGTCAACAGATTTGAAGGGACATTGAGTCTCTGCAAAACTTGGATCTCAGCATCCAATACTATAACCTCCACACACTTTTTGGCTATTCTAGGTCAAAACTGTTCATCAGTGGCAACAAGAATGGGTTCAGAAGAGTAAAGTCCACATATTTTATGAAATACTCCTTTTAGGATAGTGCATTTGGAACAGTCATTGGCTTGGAGCATTTGGAGTGTGATGTGTTAATGCTTGCTGGCCTAGAGAGTGCAGTATAATTTGTTGAGCTATTGCTTATTGGCTGAGAGCTTATAATAGTATTCAGAGTATATCTTTATTATAGAATTTTATTTTTTCTTTCTATTTCGATCACTATATTATGAACCCTTATGCACAAAGTTTGTGTTATTTTCTTTGTATCCTTAATAGAGTGGAAGATACTGGTTTTGGATATATTGAGTTCGAGGTAACTTTTTTCTAAATAAAAAAATGTACCCGTGGGATATCAAAGAGGAATTGTGTAGTAGGCAGTGTCTAATAGGAACTCAGGTGAGATATTTGTGTTGGAGGTAGACACTGGGGATTGTTACTTAGGTTATTGTAAAAGTTTTGAGTAAGGATAAGATTGAAAGAGAAAATGTGGAATGTGAAGCAGACCATGGTCACTTCTTGCTAGTTATATGATTGTAAGTCGGTTATTTGACTTTGTAGTGCTCAGTGACCTCATCTGTAGGATAAAGAAAATCATAAAGATCCCTAATACATGTTATCTTTCTAACTTCCTTCATACTTTTCCATCCTTTTTCTAGAAAATATATATATATACAGTGTTGTTCAAGAAAGCATTTAAATTTGGGTTAGGAGTTTATGGACACAAGGGCCAAAAGGGAAATTAGATGTATTCCATGGTCCTTGCTGTCTGTGAGGAGGATACAAATCCACTTTTTGCTGCGGGGGGGTGGGTGCTTATGTTTTCTTGGCACAGCTATACTAAATTACTAGCTCTTTCCTTTTTCCCTGTATATAGCTCTATTTTTCTGGCTCAAAATGGGCTTAAACATAATATTTGGATTTGTGCATTGTATTATTTGCTTTTTAGTTGTAAATTGTCATGCTAAATGGTAATATCCAACAGAAGATCGAATAGTTATTAATTTTGAGTTCTAAGACAGTGGGAAAAAAATGGGTTTACATAATTTCTTTTTTTTTAATTTTGAGAGTAAATTTTATTCCCCAAAGTCTATGAGGGGAAATTTATAATGTTTTATAATGTTTTAACACTTGCACTTCCAGGCCATCCCTTCTATTTTTATGGATGAATTCTTTGTTTGGTATCTTGAAACACTATGTTGCAGTAGTTTTTGTCCTTAAGCTTTGGAGTAGATAGATTATGAATTCCCTTTTAGGTATAAAGTGATACATATCAATGTAACCTTAGGTTACAAAAAAGTTACTTACCAGTCTTAGAAAATTTAGGTAGCATATTTTGAGAGAAAAAATTACCTTAATTAATATGTAGCTCCTACCCTATAGAGTTCAGTACACATGAGTTTATGGAATAATTTATTATAGGGAAAATTTTTTCTTTAACAGAAGTTATTACTTGTTTATCTTTCAAGACCATAAACTTTTTTTAATTTAACTTAATTTAATTTATTTTTTGAGAGAGAGTGCATGCACATGAGGAGGCGGGACTAGTGGGGCTGGCAGAAGGAGAAGGCAAGGAGCCCCATGTGGGGCTCTATCCTAGGACTCTGGGATCATGACCTGAACTGAAGGCAGACTCTAAACTGAGTACCCCAAGACCACAGACTTCTGTTTTGAGTTGTTTCAGGAAGGCGGTGAGTGAAAGAAGAATGGAAAGTCCCGATAAAACTAGATGACTTCAGAGACAGTCTTTAAATACAAAATGTATAATTACTTACCTTTTTTAAGTCAGCTAATCTATTTTAATAGGCATTGAAATTCTGCATGAAGTAATAATTCCTTTTGAAAAAGAAAAGGAAGTAAGTCAGTTAAAAAATCTTGCGAAAGGAATATAAGCAGTTAAATCTTCATATAAGAAAACAAAATCTAAAAATACGTTGTTTAGAATGAGAAGAAGGTGGGCACCATTCTGGTTTTTTAAAAACAAGAGGAAACCATAATGATATCTTTGAGAGTTGGTAATGACTAAGGATTTCGGCTTTTCCAGCAAATTTTCCTGTGCTCTGGAAAATATCAGATTTTGTATGAAAAACTTTCTTGCACTCTTGGAGGCCAGAGATTGTCCATATGCTGCTGTTTTGGTTGCTCTGTTGCCAGATGCAGTGAATTAGCAATTATTAACTTTTTCTTTTGTTCTTTTTTATATAACTAATCTTTGTGTAAGTACTTTATAAATATATGTTTTATAAATATGTAGAAAAATTGGTCATATAAACTCTAAAAGTAGTATGTTAGTTGTGGGAAGTGAGATAGAGAATAGAATGAAGTAGAGCTTTAAGTTTTTTTCTCTGTGTGCTTATATATTTGAGCTCAAGAAAATAGTTATTTGTTCTTATAGCAGTTAAATCAGAAAGGGAGAAAGTTGTATAGGAAAATAAATTATTTTAAAAATTCTTAAATACGGGGCGCCTGGGTGGCTCAGTGGGTTAAGCCGCTGCCTTCGGCTCGGGTCATGATCTCAGGGTCCTGGGATCGAGCCCCGCATCGGGCTCTCTGCTCAGCAGGGAGCCTGCTTCCTCCTCCCTCTCTGCCTGCTTGTGATCTCTCTCTGTCAAATAAATAAATAAAATCTTTAAAAAAAAAAAAAAAAGCAGAGACTTTTAAAAAAAAATTCTTAAATACTGTTGAAATCCTTATGATTTAAAGTAGATTTTTAAAAAAAGATATAGAACTGATTGTGGAAACAATATATCTAATATACAGTATAACTTTTAGAAATATCTTAGTGTTCTGTATTACCTTGTTTTTAAAAAAAATTTTTTTAAAGATTTTATTTATTTATTTGAGAAAGAGAGAGAGAATGAGTGGTGGGGAGAGCAGGGAGAGAGAAGAGAGAGAGAAGTAGACTCCCTGCTGAGCAGGAAGCTTGATCCCAGGACCTGGAGGTCCTGATCTCAGCTTAACTGACTGAGTCACCCAGGTGCCCCTGTATTGTCTTGTTAAATGAGTTATCAACTGAGTCTACTCTCCAAGACCTTGAAATATAGAATACTATTTGTGGTTTGGTATTTTTGAGTATTTTTGGTGGCTCCCTGCTTATAAATATCTTTAGTCAGTGTAGTTTTATTTATTTATTTTTAAAAAGATTTATTTATTTTGAAGAGACAGCAGGAGTGGAAGGAACAGAGGGAGAGGAGAGAGAGAATCCCAAGCTGACTCTGGCTCAGTGCAGAGCCCAGCCTGGGGCTCAATCCCATGACCTTGAGATCATGACCTGACTTGAAACAAAGGTTCAACTGACTGATCCATGCAGGCATTTTTAGTCAGTGTAGTTTTAAAGTATGCTCATTTTCAACTTCTATAATTAGATTTCATTTTCTCTAACCACAAAGATTAGGGGAAATACACCATTCCCAACCTTCTGAATCCTGAAGTGAATTTTCTGGGGTTTTGTTGATCTTGATAATGACAACTGTGATCTGTGTTCTCTTAGGATTTTTTTTTTTCCCTTTCTAATATTTGGTGGCACTGTTAAGATAGAAACATGGAAAGGTAAATGTTATTATTTTACTAATAGCCAACCTTAAAAATTCTTATTTCCTTGTGTCCCTTATTCATTAGATTTTCTCTTTTCACCTCTTATATTCATTTTTAAATTATGTATAGTTTTTTCAGTACTTATCTGTCAGGCACTGGGGATAGAGAACAGATAGGCCAGATTCCTGCTCTCATGCAGTGTAAATATATCCTCCATCTTCATAAAGGTTACAGAAAATCAGCACATAAATAAATAATTTCAGGGCACCTGGGTGGCTCAGTTGGTTAAGCATCTGCCTTTGGCTCAGGTCATGATCCTGGCTGGGGTCCTGGGATCAAGTTCCCTGTTGGGCTCACTGCTCTGTGGAAAGCCTACTTCTCCCTCAGCGCCTCTCTCTGTTTCTCATGAATGAATGAATGAATGAGTGAGTGAATGAATAAATAAAATCTTAAAAAAAAATTCAAACAATGCTAAGAAAACAGTGATTAGGACTCTTGTAGCTCTCATGTGTGTGGAGTTGGGCAAGATTACAACTAGAGGACTGTATATCAAAATCTTTAAATATTAGTTAAGAATTAAGCTACACCCTTGGCATAGTCTTGAGTTCCCATGCTGTCCACTTACTTCCCAGGGCTGCAACCTCAAGACCCAGAGGCTGAAGGAACTGTTATTTTCTTTTAGCCAGGCTTTCTACTTATTAGTCTGATTAGTAGCATGGATATCTTGGGACAGGGCAAGGATGGTTGAGTGGTGCAGACCCATCAAAAACAGTGTGAACTGATCCTGATAGATCTCTAGGAATCCAGTATAGAGAAGCTAACCTCTCTGGGTCCTTGTTTTTCCAACTTAAGACTTCAGGAAATTCTATACTCTTTCCCAAATTGTACTTCCCAAGAAGAAAGGAGGGAATGCGGTTCTTCTGGTGGATTTTGGGCAGCCAACTTTAACTGATTAAAACTTTCATAAGGGACCATTCCTTCTATGAGTTCTCAGAGCAGAAGCAGTGGTGATTTTTTTCCTTTATCTGTAGATTCTGGGGTACCATCAGTTCCTTCTCCTTTGGCCTGGGGCAGGGCAGGGGTAGGGAAGCCCTCTTTCAGCTAGCACCTCTCCCTTTTAATTCCTGTTTGTTCAGTTGCTTACTGTACTTTCCAAAAAAACCCCCAAAAAACCTCAAGACAAAAAAAAACTTCCTTATAAGGCTGAAAGAGAAAAAAAAGTCTTTGTTTTAGTGATTCTAGTCTGCTGAGGGCTTTAAAGTGTAACCTTTCTTTGTTAGAGGCCTTTGGTAGAGGCCTTTCTTGCCTGGACTGAGAATGGAGGTGACCACAGACCATTCTTTTACATGCCTCTTTGACTTTTCCCTATCCTGCTACCTCTGAATCTGCCTAGCCCCAACTCAGTTGTTTTAATTTGCAAATTTGTTTAATTTGTAAAATGGAACTGGCATCATTTGGATACCTGTATTTAAAAAATAAGCTCCAAATGTAAATAAATACTATCTAAAAGTTTTTTTGTGTGTGAGAATTTTATGTAGCAATGATTAATTTTCCTGTCTCTGCTCCCCTGCCAGAAAAACACACCCAAACAAAAAACCACCAAAACAACCAAAATGGTAAAGTATATACAAAATTGTTCTGGATTTGAGTATTGGCTTAAAGGTTACCTTGTATTTTCTCCTTACAGATGTGAAAGTTGTGTGGATTTACTGTTTATGAGAGGAGCTGGAAACTGTCCTGAATGTGGCACTCCACTTAGAAAGAGCAACTTCAGGGTACAACTCTTTGAAGATCCTACTGTGGACAAGGAGGTTGAGATTCGGAAAAAAGTCCTAAAAATGTAATTGTTATTGTTTGACTGATTCAGTATACAAAGAGGACTTTAAGTATTATTTCAATAATTGCTATAATTATTAACTGATGGAAATATGGAAATATGGACAGTTAGGCAAGTGAATAATTATAAATTCATCTATGCTTTTGTTCAACAGAAATTTATTAAGTACTTAGAGAATATCTAGCCTTGGTTAGAGAAGAGTAGATCATTTTGATTGGTAGCTTTACAATTTGTTTATTTACTGTTTGTTTTTTAATTTAGTTAAATACATATTGAGTACTTTCTGTGTACAAGCGCTGTGTTATACATATTAGTCACTAGGTACAAAGTGAGTAATATAGCTATGAACCTTGCCTTCATAAGACTTTCAGTATAGTATAGGATTGCATGGAGATAGATAATAAAGCAGGCAAACTAAACAACTATGTGTTTATAAATTGAGAAGAATATTATGAAGTTAGTGACTGAGTGTTGGTTGGGTCACTGATACCAGGTAGGGCCTCTGGAGGTATTTAAGTTGAGATTTGAAGTTATTAGAGAAAATAATGTTACTGGGGCGCCTGGGTGGCTCAGTGGGTTAAGCCTCTGCCTTCGGCTCAGGTCATGATCTCAGGGTCCTGGGATCGAGTCCCGCATCGGGCTCTCTGCTTGTCAGGGAGCCTGCTTCCTTCTCTCTCTCAGCCTGCTTCTCTGCCTACTTGTGATCTCTCTGTCAAATAAATAAATAAAATCTTAAAGAAAGTAATGTTACCTATAATTTGTTTTCATATGTATCTGTGTATGTACATAATATATTTACCTATAATTTGTTTTCATATATGTGTGTTTCATATATGTATGTACATAATATATTTTTTATAGTATCTTTTTCATTTATAATTTAGTTTTTACTCTTTTTTAAAGATTTTATTTATTTGAGAGAGACTAAGAGAGCATACAAGCAGGGAGAGGGGCAGGGGGAAAGGGAGAGGGACAGACTCCCCATTGAGCAGGGAGCCAGATGCAGGGCTTTATCCCAAGATCGCAGGATCACAACCTGATTTGCTTAACTGACTGAGACACCCAGATGCCCTTCGTTTTTACTCTTTGTGAATAGTTTTGGGTTTTATTTGATCTGTCCTTTTATTAAAAGTCACCTTATTGTTTTTGAAGTTTAATGAATTAATATATAAATTTAATGTATTATTTTTGGTGGTATATGTTTCAACCTAGGTCACCAGTGTTTTAAAGATTTGTTTATTTATTTTGGAGAGAAAGAGTAAAGAGTGCTAGCAGAAGTGGGAGGAGCAGAGGGAGGGAGAGAGAATCTCATGTAGACTCTGTGCTCAGCGAGAAGTTTGATGTGGGGCTCGATCTCACAACCCTGAGATTGTGATCTGAACCCAAAGCAAGAATTTGAACCCCAACCAACTACACCGCCCACGTGCCCTGTAGTTCGCCAGTGTTTTAGCAGCATCTTTCTAGGTATTTAACATGTGTTACTTTATCGATGTCCCAGGCTGCTCATATGTATTGCTTCTGGGAAATAGTCTCTTTTGTTTTTTATTTCTTTCTTAAAGATTTTATTTATTTATTTGAGAGAGAGCGAGAGCGTGAGAGAGAGCTAAGAGAGAGAAAGAGAAAGCACAAGCAGGAGGTAGGGTAGAGGGAGAAGCAGACTTCCTGCCCAGCAAGGAGCCCGATGTGGGACTCAGTTGCAGGTCCTGGGATCATGACCTGAGCTGAAGGCAGGTGCTTAATCGACTGAGCCACCCAGGTGCCCTAGATAGTCTCTTTTATATTTATTTATTTTTATTTATCCCTTGTCATTTTCGTATTCTTCACAAGGACATTACGGTATTTACAGAATTTCCTGATCTGGTATTCTTCAGACCATTATTGTCATAAAAAATAGGAAGGTGTTTTTTTAATTAATTTTTAGGTTTCTGAAAATTAGCAAATCTATTTATAAGAAGTAAATTGGGCCCCTAATTTCTTTTTCTTTCTTTTCCCTAAGTTTTAGAAGGATTTAACATATTTTATCATTCTTTCTTGATTCTGTTCCTTCTCTATAATCGTAAGAATTTAAGAACAACATTCTTGGTCTAGTTATAAACATGGTGTCAAGAAAACAGTGTTTTACACAGTAAGCAACTATCCTTTTCTATATATCATGAATAAAATATGTAAAAAGAAACCAATTAGATAATATTGAAAGCAAGAGATATGTAATATGTTGAATTTTTTTCTTCTGTTGAAGATACAATAAAAGAGAAGAAGACTTTCCTAGTCTAAGAGAATATAATGATTTCCTGGAAGAAGTGGAAGAAATTGGTATGTTTTTTGATGCTTGTGTTTTTGATATGATACCCAAGTATGCTTTTATCTTTTACATGCCTAAAAGATAAACATCTCACACAAAATCTCTAATAAGTTTTGTTGTGATAGCTGATGTTTTACCTCTTTACTTTCTGTTGTACTTAATCATGTTTGTTAAATTGAAGCCATATTTAAGTAATAAACGTTTTGTCTCAGGAAAAATAGTATCACTTTTATTCCTCTGAGATTTTATTTATTTATTTGAGAGAGAGAGAGCACAAGTAGGGGAGTGGCAGAGAGAGAGGGAGAGGCAGGTTCCCTGCTGAGCAGAGAGCCTGACTCGGGGCTTGATCCCAGGACCCCGAGATCATGACCTGAACCAAAGGAAGACACTTAACCAACTGAGCCACCCAGGTGCCGCAATAGTATCAGTTTATAGATGAGAAGAAAGGCTGTATTTGTATATATCATCTGTATGTTCAGGAGGCATTAGAGTAAACACAAGGAAAAAGTACACAGATTTTTTAAAAATAGGATTTCTGTTATCTGTGTATGATGACTAAAGCCATATGTTTTTTATCATTTATGTCTCTGTCCATACAGTAGTTTGAAAATAGAAGCAGTTGACTATTGAAGTGGCATTCTTTTATTAGTATTGTTCTAGAATCAGAGGCTAGAGTAATCTTAGCGCCTTTTCTTTCTTTTGTGATTAGTCGGAAGGATACATTCATCAAAAGAAAGAATTATTTTTGCTTTTTTTTTTCTTTAAAGATTTTATTCATTTATTTGACAGAGAGAGACTCAGTGAAAGAGGGAACACAACAGGGGAAGTGGGAGAGGGAGAAGCAGGCTTCCCGCAGAGCAGGGAGCCTAATGCTGGGCTCGATCTCAGGATCCTGGGATCATGTCCTGAGCTGAAGGCAGATGCTTAACGACTGAGCCACCCAAGTGCCCCTATTTTTACTTTCTTATGTAAGATTTCACAGATGTTAAAAAGCCTGGAAGTTGTTACACATCAATTAATAAAATTAATTTTTTTATAGCTGCCATAATTATTATTACTCAGTACAGGTTTGGAAATGATACAGAAATTACAGATTGTGGAAATAAGAATGAGACTTAGAGAATTAAACAAATCATCTTTTTTCTTCTCTCAAACCTGGGAACCAAGCTGTATTTATGTTGTTTCATATTTAAAATATGAATATAACAGAATGATTGTTCATTAGAAGATTTATATAGAGAAATGGAATATTCTGATGCCTTTAACTTCTTTACTAACAGAAAAATCCAGAGACTTTTTTTATTTCAACTGTTATGGAAACTTTTCTAAAATATCTAAGTTCATTTGTTATGTCATAGCAAATAGCATGTACAGAATATAACTTAACCTTTTTGTGGAATCTTTTAGTGCCTTGGAGCCATTGTTTTTTCATTCTAATTGTATTGATTGCACTTTATTTGTAATCTTAGCAACCATCAGTGGCTTGGATTTTAGTTGAAAAAGTGGTAGAATGGTAGAATTGGTAGTGCTAAGGCAAAGTAGAAAAGTTATGATCTCAACTGAGAAAACTGAAAGAATTCTTTAAGAACTGGGCAAGTGTAGAATTCTGGCTGTACATAGATAATAAGTATAGGACAGGCACTTGGATAGTAGCAGGAAGAAATCCAGCTCGCATTTATTCTAAAGGCAATGTGATTAGTTAAGAGTCTGGTCAGGCAACAGAGAGAAAGGAGATTATAGATGTCACAGAGCAAGGTGTACAACATGGTTACAAGTCCAAGCAGGCAGGTAGGATGGTTACTCTAAAGAAATCAAAGGACAAAGAAGGTGGGGAAGGGAGGCGGGGATCTTGATTCTAGAATAAGGTTCTGGTTGAGCCATTATTTTTATTTTTATTTTATATATATATATATATATATTTTTTTTTAATTTTATTTATTTATTTTACAGACAGAGATCACAAGTAGGCAGAGAGGCAGGCAGAGAGAGAGAGAGAAGCAGGCTCCCAGCCGAGCAGAGAGCCCGATGCGGGACTCGATCCCAGGACCCTGAGATCATGACCTGAGCCGAAGGCAGCGGCTTAACCCACTGAGCCACCCAGGCGCCCTATTTTATATTTTTTTAAAGATTTTATTTATTTACTTGACACAGAGAGAGAGAGAGAGAGAGAGAGCACAAGCAGGCAGAGAGGTAGGCAGAGAGAGAGGGGGAAGCAGGCTCCCTATTGGGCAGAGAGCCCAATGTGGGGCTTGATCCGAGGACCTTGAGATCATGACCTGAGCCGAAGGCAGAGGCTTAGCCCACTGAGCCACCCAGGTGCCTCGAGCCGTTATTTTTAAACATATATATTTTTCTATGGGATGAATTAGTTGGAAGGTATGAACAACTGGGGACCCATAGGTAAGACCATGTTTATGTCCAGAAGCAGGAGCCAGGATTGACAGGTAAGAGAAAGACTGGCTATTACAGCTGTACCATATGGAATTCTTCCCTTACCAGGTAAGAAAACTGTCTTGGAGTATTTAATTTGAATGTGATTCTGCTATCATGTGTATTCATGAAGGACTGTCTTCAGTTGCAGTTATGTCGAAGCTTTCTTAACCTACCTCCACTGAATTGACGTATTGGGGTAACTGACATTTCCCAGTCCTTCCATAAAATACACTGATTGAAGCCCAAAACATAAGAATACATGATGAACCTTGTTCATTAGAAGATGTCCTCAATTCATCTCTGTACTTCTCTTTAGTTCATTTGTATACTGAGAGTTGTTTGCATTGGTAACCAGGCCTTATTTATTTATACTTGTAATTATGTAATTTAATCAAGTAGTTTATATGGTTGGGGGAAAAAAGTACACAAGTGAAGGTTCCTGCTTTAGAAAATGGAAACTGAACAATATAGATAACAAGTATGGTTTATATAAGAAAGATGCAGTTAAAGAAACTAAAGACTAGACATTGGCTGTATGTCATTAAGTTAGAGAGGGACTGTATACTTACTATATATGTTTCAAGTTAAAGTATTTAAGGACTATGTACGTGTGTTGCCCTCCCTTAACAGACTTTTGTAAGTAATCAACTACTAATTTTTTAAAAAAGATTTTATTTATTTATTTGACAGAGAGAGAGAGAGAGTCAGTGAGAGAGGGAACACAAGCAGGGGAAGCAGGAGATGGAGAAGCAGGCTTCCCACCAAGCAGGAAGCCTGATGTAGGGCCTGATCCCAGGACCCTGGGATCATTACCTGAGCGGAAGGCAGACATTTAACAACTGAGCCACCCATGCCCCCAGCTACTAATCTTGATCATGCTGGATAAAGAGCCATTCTGATTATATTTGAAGATATTGATGAAGTTTGGGGTCTAGCCTCTTGGACTTAGACTTTATTTTCTGAACTTCAGCAAATATTAATTGTTTTATGTGAACTACTTTACTTGCAGGGCAGACTCTAAAGAGGAAAAATAATTATGTAAACTAATAACTATAATATAATGTGAAGATAGTATAGGCATTTATAAAGTGTTATGGGAATACTGATAACAATTCAACATTGGGAAATAGAAGTATAGTTTGATCAGAGAAGAGGTCATATTTGAATTTGACCTTAAAAGATGAAATAGGAGTTTACCAGGTGGGAAGAGGATGGAAGAACATTTCTAGCAAAAGACAAAATTACAGAGATAGAGGGTATTGAATATATTAGAGAATGAGCAAGTAATGTTATAAGTAACTAGAACATGGGGAATGACTAGAAATGAGGCTTGAGAAACAGACTAGATCTGAGTTAATGAGAGCTTTGCAAGCTGTGCTGTCAGGGTAAGATTTTATTCTATGGTCAATAGTGAGTCAGCAGGATAGTGTGGTAGTGATGTGGATTATTGACAGGTGAGCTTTGAGTTTGGGAGACATTTTTAAGGGACCATTACAGCAATTTGGATAAGAAATAATGAGACTAACTTTAGTCACAGGGATATAATGAGAGTAGGGTGTAGGGGGGTAGAGTAGATAAAGGGGATGTTTTAGACAGAATATTCAAGGACTAATTTGATATAGGTAGTGAGGTAGAGCAGGCAGGGATGAGTTAAAATTGATGATCTTATGTAGTAGTATAGTATTAATCAAGAAGATAAAAGCTGGAGAACAGGCAGTATTTTTTATTGTTTTGTTGGGTAGAGAGTGAAGTAATGATGGAAAGACTAGTTTTAGCACTTTTAAGTTTTGTTAGGGTGTGGCCGCACCACATAGTAGTGTGCATTTGTTTTAATTGTTATGGTATAAATAAAACTTCCTTTTAAAATCTTGTTTCAGTAGCTATCTGCTTTGTGTTTTATTCATGATTTCAAAGATGATTAATTCAGTGTCCATTATATCTGTATTGGCTATCTCTGTTAATCAGAAGTATAAAATGTTAATTTAATGGGCACCTGCTAAGTGCCAGACTATGCTGTATTCATATTATCTTGCATAATTTTCACAACTCTGAGAGAAGCACTTTTATTCCTTATTTTGCATATGGAGAAGAGATAAAGGGAGCTTAGATTACATTGCTAGTAAATAATGGAGCCAAATTTTGAACATAGGTTTTTCTTACTCTCAGAGCCCATGAAAGTGCTTGCTAGTCTCAGAGTAGTTACTAGTCCGTGTCTAGAACATGGGATGGTAATTGGGGGAACAGTAGGAGATGAAAGAAAAAGAAGTAGATTGGGGCCATATTTTGAAGGACCTTAAAGAAGATTAAACTCAGTTATAAAGGTCAAAGGGTGCTATTGAAGATGCTTAGGCCTAGAGTGAGAGGAATAGAGTTGATAGAGAGGCTAAGGAGTCAGTGTTTGAGGATATAGAAGTTGGGGATTGGTCATTTGGTTAAATAAATTTCATTTTGAATCCTTTCAATGTCACAAATATAAAAATTTTAAGATACTGTAATTTTGAATGATGGCATAAAAATTATAATAGAAGGGGCACACATGAAGATGAACTTTCTTACAGCATTAACAATAAGCTCCTTTCTATGGTTATGACAATCTAAACATAAAAATTCTTGTTTCCTTTTGGCCCCAGGGCTTATCTCAAAGGTTTGTTCTTAGTTTCATAATAAATAGATTATTCTTTTGGTTCAGGGTATGCTTATTTTGAAAGGGTGAGAAAGTCCTAAGGGCTCTAATTATAAATTCTGGATGTCAAAAAGACTTTAGAATTGTTCTTAAATAACATTAAATCTTTCAGAAAATATAATAGGTTTTTTGTTGCCTTTTAATACTTGACTAAAGGCAGGTCAACATCTGAGCTATACCAACAGCCAGATAAAGGGGTAGATGATTGTTACAGAAAATTATCTTGTATTCTTTTTTCTTCAAGACTATTATTCCAACCTGAACCATTATGGCATGAATGAAGCTTGCTTCATCTGAAAATTTTTTAAGATAGTACTTTACTTTAAAAATATATATATTTTTTCTTCTTTTTAAGGGAAGCAATTTATATTATTTATGATTTATGTATTATTTATTATTTATGATTATAAATTTTATTATTACCTTGGCTTTCCAAATGAAAAAAAAAGAAATAAATTGGTTATTTCAGTTTTATTGGGATTGATTATAAAGTTTTTAATAAGCATGAGAAAAAATTGTATACAGATGAATTTCACTTAGGTTTCAACTTTACCTATTTCTGGGTTTTACTTAATAGAAAACTTAGATCAGTATTACACTGTCCAGCTTGCTGATAAGCTTTGTGTTTTCTTTAACTGGTCTAAATATTCTATTAAAGTTCAATATAGGATATCAGTTTGATTACCTTTACTTCTCAGATTTATAACCAAAAGAAACCAAGATAATTTTTTTCTTGTACTTTGTATCCATTTGCTTTGCCATTCTACAGAATTCAATTCTGTAATTATATTCAATTCTGTAATTATAAAATCCATTTTAATCTGTAATTATAAAGGTAATTATAAACATTAGCATTAGTTTATTTTTTCCTCTTGTGGTAATTCCACAAGTATTTCTTGAGCTCTTACTAGAGCTTTTTAAAAGGCTTTATTTTTTAGAGCAGTTTTAGAGTCATAGCAAAATTAAGTGAATTAAATATACCTTCTGCCCCACACATGCACAGACTTCCCTGCTATCAGCATCCCCCCACCAGAGTGGTAAATTTGTTATAATTGATGAGCCTGTATTGACATATCATTATTGCTCAAAGACCATAGTTTATATGAGTGTTGTACATGTTGTACGTTTTATGGGTTTGAACAAATATATAATGATACGTATCCACCCTTATGGTATTGTACAGAATAGTTTTACTGCCCTAAAATTCCTCTATGCTCTGCCTTTTTGTCTCTTCTTCCTCCCCTAACTTCTGGCAACCATTGATCTTTTTCTGTTTTTGTAGATTTACCTTTTTTTAGACTGTCATGTAGTTGGAATCATACAGTATGTAGCCTTCTCAAATCGGCTTCGACTTAGCAGAAATAACGCATTTATGGTTCCTCCTTGTCTTTTCATGATTTGATAACTCATTTCATTTTAGTGCTGAATAATATTTCATTGTCTGGATGTACCACAGTTTATCCATTAACCTATTGAAGGACATGTTGGTTGCTTCCATGCTTTGGCAATTGTGAATAAAGCTGCTATAAACATTTGTATGTGCTATCCACATTTGTGTGGACATTTTTTAGTTCCTTTGGATTAATACCAAGGAGTGTGATTGTTGGATAAAATGGTAAGAGTATGTTTAATTTTGTAAGTAAGACACTGTCTTCCAAAGTGTTCTGTCATTTTGCATTCCTCTTGGAATGAGCAAGAGTTCTTGTTCCTCCACATCCATGTCAGCATTTGTTGTTGTCAGTGTACTGGATTTTGGTCATTTTAATGGGTATGTACTGGAAATTTTTTATTGAAGTGTTGGGAGTGATAAAGATGAATCAGACCTAGAATCTGCCCTCAGTTGATACTCTGTTGGGTCAAATAGATATGTACATTGAAAATAATTTTATAGGGTAGAAAATGGGTAAGTGTCACCAGTGTGATATTAAACAATATATTGTGGGCATTCAGGGATGGAGAGATTGTACCTGCAAAGTGAGTTATAAAGAAGAGTTGGTGCTTAAACGGGATATAGAGTGCTGAGGCAGATATGGATATCCATAGTTCTGGGTTGAGGTTGGTACTCTGGGAGCAATATGATCACAGTTTGGAAGTAGGTAAGTGTGGAGCCTATGCAGGTGCAGAAGAGCTGAACTGTGCTAGCAGTGTTTTTCTGGCATTGAGAGGAACAATACAACCAGTATTGTAGGTAGAAGTTCAGGCTTAGGAATCAGATAGTCTGTGTTAAAATCCTGGTTACAACATTTATTGGCTGTATAACTTGGGTGTAGGTATTTAATGTCTTTAAACCTTATCTGTAAAGTGTGAATAATAGAAGTACCTATCTCATAAGATTATTGGGAGGATTAAGTGATGTATTTAGGCCAGATGCTGGACATAGTGCCTGTCATATGTACTTCATAGATACTTGGTACACAGTGTAGAGTGTATTCTTCAAGTAAAATTTTGAAGAGATCACTTCAAGCAAACAAATGAAGCAAAGCCTCTCTGGGTGGAATTGCTTAGTCTTCCCATTGGTTCTTTTTTTTTTTTTTTTTTTTTTTTTTAAGATTTTATTTATTTGACAGATAGAGAGAGAGAGAGATCACAAGCAGGCAGAGAGGCAGGCAGAGAGAGAGGGGAGGAAGCAGGCTCCCTGCGGAGCAGAGAGCCCGATGTGGGGCTCGATCCCAAGGACCCTGAGATCATGACCTGAGCCGAAGGCAGAGGCTTTAACCCACTGAGCCACCCAGGCGTCCCTTCCCATTGGTTCTTGAAGAGGCTCTGAGGAATCTGCAGAACTCAGAGTAGAGAGGGAAAAGCATTAGATTTTCATTTTTCAAGGCATTGTGGACGCAGAAGCAGTGAGTGAACTAAGTGACTAAATGACATAATCAGTACTTTGTTTTAGTAAGGTTAATTGGTTAAAAGGAAGGACAGTTTCTTTATTTCTTTAATAAATATTTCTTCAGCAGCTAGCACAGTGCTAGATATTATTTAATGCATGAAGCAGGGTAATTTTAGTTCTTCCCTGTTGTCACTTGATCGTATAGTGTCCTACATTATTACTTAAGTTTATGTGTTTTGGGGTGATCTCCCTAATGAGAGATCTTTAGTCTTTGAAAATAGGAAATTCTTTGTATGCTCGCAGCACCTGTGTTGGGACCCGAATAAATAATCATTGAGTTCTTGTCTCCTTTCCTCACTTTTTTCCTTATGTCTGGATAATACAGAGATTGTATAAAATACGGTCTTTGAGTGCAAGATAAAGTGTAAGTAAAGAATGCTGTGGGGATGCCTGGGTGGCTCAATGGGTTGGGCCTCTGCCTTTGGCTCAGGTCGTGGTCTCGGGGTCCTGGGATCGAGCCCCGCATCAGGGCTCTCTGCTCAGTGGGGAGCCTGCTTCCCCTCCTCTCTCTGACTGCCTCTCTGCCTACTTGTGATTTCTCTCTCTGTCAAATAAATAAATAAAATCTTAAAAAAAAGAACATTGTGTATGTGTATACATATTATATGTAGTAGAAAGATATTTTTGTATAAGCTGTAAATAATGTTTTCAGCATTTATAAGAGAAGGAAGTTCTTTCTAGTTAGGGAAGTTGGGGAGAATTTTATAGAAAAGGTAGTTTTGGGGTAGACATTTAAAGATTGGGTATAATTTCAGTAGTAAGAATGGAGATCAGGCATTCTGACAGAATGGTGTGATCAAAGGAACTGGAATAGGAAATGTAGGGGACATTTGGGAAATGCAGACTGTCTGCTTTCAGGAGAGGTCTTTATTTAGAAGAGAGAAAAATAGTTATAGCTAGATTGTGAAGGGTTCTGAATTCTAAAAGTGTTTGATTTTTTTTTCTAGTAAAAGGGGGAAAGGCAGAAGGGAGGAGAGGACTATAGGATGGTAGAGGTGCAAGGTGATTAGAGGTGTGCTTCAGAAATATTAGTGTGACAGCATTGTATGTTATGAATTGGGTTAGAGTGTAGGATCAGATGCAAAGATTCTGGAGATAGGAAGTTAAGTCAGAGATTATTAGAAATGATCTGGGAGAAATACCATCTGGCTTGTTATATTGTCAGGGCACTTTGAGAATAAGGGCAGCTTTAAAGAGATTTTGGTGGTAGCATCTGTTGTTTGTAGAATGCAAAGGAGAGGGGGTTAGATGAAGATGTTAAATCTTGGTGTCTTAGTAGGATAATCATTATAACAGATTATAACAAGGAGGAACAAATTTGGAGGAACAAATATAACAAGGAGGAACAAGGAGGAACAAATTTGGAGATAATTATGTGTTTGGCTTTCTGAAATGCACTTTGAAATAGTGTCAGCATTTCCTGGCATTTATTTGGTTGAAAGTATGGAAAGTGATGAGATTGCCCAAGGAATAGAGAGGGAAGGAAAGAGGGCAAAAACCAGAATCATACAGATTACGTAGAGACTAAAAAGAACCAGAGATGGAAACAGGTAGGAATAGTTGGAGTAGTAGGAGACCGATCAGGAGAATGTATTAAATTAGTCAAGAGAAGAAAGTGCCTAAGGAAAAATAAGTGATCGATATTGTTAAGTGGGCATAGATACTGAGGATGATAGAAGTTATAAAAGATGATTGGCGGAGAAAGACAACTATCATATGATCTCCCTGATATGAGGAAGTGGAGATGCAGCGTGGGGGGTCTGGGGAGTAGGAAAAGAATAAATGAAACAAGATGGGATCGGGAGGGAAACAAACCATAAGTGACTCTTAATCTGACAAAACGAACTGAGGGTTGCTGGGGGAAGGGGGGTAGGGAGAGGGTGGTGGGATTATGGACATTGAGGAGGGTATGTGCTATGGTGAGTGCTGTGAAGTATGTAAACCTGGCGATTCACAGACCTGTACCCCTGGGGATAAAAATACATTATATGTTTATTTAAAAAAATTAATAAAGTAAAAAGTAAAAGATGATTGGATTTGGTGGCTCAATAGATGACCTGTTAAATACAAGGAGTCGATTGTGAGTGATTGGCAAAGATAGCAGAATCACACTGCATTTACAAGTGGGTCACAGTTGACTTTCTAAGGGCAGTTGGTAGTTTTGAGCCTCCTTCTTAGTTTTTTCTGGGGGCCAGAGTGGGATTTATGCGGAGTGCCTTATGTTGCATATTAACCAGATTCCCTGGTTTACCACAATTACTATTTTCTTTTCTACTTTGTGGTAAAAAAGCTGGAGAGGTAGCTAGAGGGCTGTTGTTTCTCAGTTTCCCTAATTTCTCCCGGAGTTTTCAAATTGCATATAATAGAATTGATGATTGGTTCTGTTTTTTTCTACACATGTAGGTGAGCCTGGGTTTTTAACAGTGATTATGATAAGTTGATGTTCTGAAGTCCTTTGGCCTTTTGAGGATCAGATTGGTCTTTAGAGTATGTTTGATGCTTTACTCAACAAAAAAAGGTAACCCTATGTTTGGTTCCCAATGTTACTTTTCAGAACTATAAGCCTCTATAATTCAAAAGCCTAGGAACTATTTGACTTTCTCTGTCTGGCTTATTTTACTTAATGTAATACCTTCCAGGTCCCTCCATGTTGTTGCAAATGACAAGATCTCATCTTTTTTTATGGCTAATATTCCATTGTCTGTATATGCCATATCTTCTGTATCCATTCCTTTATTGATGGACATTTGAGTTGCTTCCATATCTTGGCTATTGTAAATGATGCTGCAGTAAACATAGGGGTGCATATATCTTTTTGAATTAGTGTTTTTGTTTTCTTTGGTAAATACCCAGTAGTGGAATTACTGGATCATGTGGTATTTCTGCTTTACTTTTGTGAAGAACCTTCATATTGTCTTCCATAATTACTATATTAATTTACATTCCCACCAACAGTGGATGAGGGTTCCTCTTTCAATGTATCTTTGCCAATATTTATTATCTCTCTTTTGATTTTAGCCATTCTTACAGGTGTAAGGTGATATCTCATTGTGGTATTGATTTGCATTTTCCTGATGATTGGTGATATTGAGGATCTTTTCAGGTATCTGTTGGCCATTTATATGTCGTCCTTGGAAAACTGTTTATTCAGGTCCTCTGCTTTTTAATCAGATTATTTGTGTTTTTGGTGTTGAGTTGTATCAGTTCTTTATAAATTACTTGTATTACTCCTTATCAGATATATCATTTGCAGATATCTTCTTTCATTCAGCAGGTTGCCCTTTTGTTCTGTTGATGGTTTTCTTCACTGTCCAAAAAAGTTTTTGTTTTGATATAGTCCCAATGCTATATTTTGGCTTTTGTTTCACTTGCCTTAGGAGACATACCATCTGATTTCACTTGTATGTGGAATCTAAAAAACAAATAAATGAATAAACAAAGTGGAATCAGACCTATAAATATAGAGAACAAACTGATTATTGCCAGAGGGGATTCACAACATGGGTGAAGGGGAGTAGGAATACAGTCTTTGAGTTATGGAATGAATAAGTCACAGGGATATAAGGTACAGCATAGGGAATGATACAGATTTTTCTTTAGACAGGTTGATGTAAACACTGTAAAGGATAGGGTAATGGGTTAGTATTTATAATATGAATTTGTATATACCAATAGAGGTGCTTTTGGTTGTTATTCAGAGTATCATAGTGACTAATTTATATATGTAAACTTAGAAGGGAGTAAGGCATTATTTAGAGTCAGAATTATATAAAAATATAAAATTATTAAAAATTAAAAATTATTAAAAATTCTATCTCATTGAAAGCCTATCACTTTTTTGAACATACCTCAGTGGCTTCTCTCATGAAATTATTTCAGTCTTAAATTTGGGTGCCAGTTTATTCTTTACTAGTTAAGCTATACTAGTTAAGCTATACTCTATTCTAGACTATGTGGGAAATAATTCAGGCTTGTATCCAGCATGTTGGAGACCATTGGAATGTGAATAAAACTTGTTTTTCTGGGGGTACCTGGGTAGCTCAGTTGGTTAAGTGTGTGCCTTTGGCTCAGGTTGTGATCCCAGGATCCTGGGATTGAGCACTGGTCAGTGGGGAGTCTCCTTCTCTCCTTACCCCTGCTTGTGTTCTCTTTCTCTCTCAAATAAATAAATAAAACCTTAAAAGAAATTTGTCTTTTTTGCTGTAAATTATACAAATGTATAATATTTTTTATTCTTTTGGATAATTTTTCTGTTTGTGGAGCACAGATTCTTTTCAGTATGATTCTGACCAGTGTAGTAGATTACAGACTTACTCTTTTTACTTAAACTTAAGTAATCTTTTATATGCTTCTTAAAGTTAGACTGGGTCCTTTAAAAATCAAATCTAATATGATTATGACAAGCATATATCTTAGGTTTTCTGGGGGGTGAGTTAAAGGTTTAGATATTCTGTGTGGTAGTCTGACAGTCTTACAGTTGGCTTTGAAAACACATTTGCTGAACTAGAATAAGCCTCTAAAATAGCCAGTAGGTAAAAGAACATAAAAAGAGCTGTAAGTAGTAATCTGAAGAATTAAGTCACTCTGATGAATTTTTTTTATCTACTCAGGATTTGTATTAAAACTATATTTTATGTCATTGTTTCCTATCTCATGCAGTTTTCAACTTGACCAACAATGTGGATTTGGACAACACCAAAAAGAAAATGGAGATGTACCAGAAGGAAAATAAAGATGTCATTCAGAAAAATAAGTTAAAGCTGGTTGGTTGCTAAGTATTTTCTTCTTTTTTATTAGAAATGAATGCTTTCATATGATCCCTGAAAAGCTATCTTCCTCTAAAATGAGTTAAATTTACAAAGAATTTTGCCGAAATCCAGATCAGAAATACTGTATATGTATATAGGCACATAGATAGGAGGCACACTGTAGCTATAACGACTTTGATGGCATTATTAGAATATATTCTGTAAAGGAAGAACTGTGTGTATGCAGAGATTTGTCTTAACTTAAACAATTTAGCTGTTACTTCTTTAATACTTGTCTTTCTAGTTTTGGAGGAAAGCAGAAGTACTTATTTTTGAGATACTTTATCAGGAATTTGTGATTGTTAATCAAAATGATAAAGTCGTATCTGGATCACATAGCTTGTGTTTTCATTTTGTGTTTAGAAGGACTTTCTCCTTATAGTCTTACAAGTGTTATCATTTAGGTACTTCTTTCCTGCCATAAAGCTCTCAAGGAATTGACACTACATTCTCCTTCCATTCATACCCAGTGACTTTCTTAGAAAGGTGTCTCATTTCTGAGAGGATCAGTGTGCCATAAAAATGACTTTCTTTGCCCAGTAGCCTTCTCTGGGTACATTAGAAAATACGTTCAAAGTAGATAAGAGGTAACTTTGTTGCACTAGCCCCACTTAACTCATTAATAGAAGGAGGTTCCTTTCAAGTGGATACTTTTTTCATTCAGCATTTTAAGCTAGGAAATACTAAGAATTGCTGTGAACGAATAATCTAATTTCAGGCTAGCTATTTATTTTAAGGCAGAAATTTCTAATTATCTGAAAACTGTAGGTTATTGAATAAAACAAATACTATATTTCACTGGGAATATTTGAGCTGCTTTTATTCTTTTTATTCTATTCATTATAATACCTAGCTATGTTTTAACTAAGTGATTTGGTTAGTAACTCATTAACATTTATTAACTGATCATTCTATGCAGAATGTTATACCTACTAGTGAAACTGACCCAGCTATTTGGTATTGGCACAAACACAGACATAGGACTACATTTTTTAAGACAGTGCTAGTTGATCTATATCAGTAACTGTGGTATCATTGAATAGAGCTTAGCTCTCTTGTGGCCCAAGAAGCATGGACTAACTTACATGGCTGATGTCTACTAAGATAAGATAGCAACTTGCTTTTCATGTCTCTGTGATTGTTGAAGTCTCACTGTTCTAAAAACATCAAAGTTGTATCAAAGAAGAAAAAAAAGTCTTTTTCATGATTAGTCATATAAAGCGATTCATTTTTGGTATAGAGAAACTATTACTGAGTTTTCTGCTAAGGAGATCTTACTTGTTTCATGGAGGCAGTACCTATCATCAGTCATTGTGAGTATGGAGAAACTGAATGTGATCTAATCTTGAAATAGAGTCTTAGTGAAGATTACCTTAATATTTAGTCTATTCTACTTATTTATTAATTGAACTACAGTTGACACAAATTGTTACCATAGTTTCCAGTATACAATATAACGATTCAACAAGCATATACTATATGCTATTCTCATCACAAGTGTAGCCATCTTCTGTCACCATACAGCACTATTATAATACCATTGACTGTATTCTCTATGCTGTACCTTTTATCTCTTAGTTTATTCATTCCATAACTGGAAGCTTTTATCTTCTACTCCCCTTCACCCATTTTGCCTGTCCCCCCCCCCCCACCCTTTGCCCCACTGGCAGCTACCAGTTTGTTCTCTGTGTTTATGGGTCTCTTTCTGCTTTTTGTTTGTTTGTTTATTAATTTGTTTTGTTTTTTAGATTTCATATATAGGTGAAATCGTGATATTTGTCTTTCTTTGACTTCTGACTTATTTCACTTAGTATAATACCCTCTAGGTCCATCTGTGTTTTTGCATATCACAAGATCTTATCCTTTCTTTGTGGCTGAGTAATATCCCTCTGTGTGTGTATGTGTGTATTTTGGGGGGGGGTTGTGTAGGTACACTACATCTTTTTTATCCATTCAACCTTAAGTGGACACTTGGGTTGCCTATTTAGAATAGCCATATCTTGGCTGCAATAAATGCTGCAAATTCTAATGCTGCAATAAATATAGGGGTGCATATATCTTTTTGAATTAGTGTTTCATTTTATTTGGGTAAATATCCAGCAGTGGAATTACTGGACCATACGGTATTTCTATTTTTAATTTTTTGAGGAACTCGCATATCATTTTCCACAGTGGCTATGCCAGTTTACATTTCCACTAGTAGTGCAGAAGAGTTCCTTTTTCTCCACATTCTGGAAAACACTTGTTACTTAAAATTATCTTAATTTTTATTTTCAGTTTTCTAGATTCTCATGAGCAGCAGAGATTGCTGTGTAGAATGTCTGTCAGTTTAGCAAAATAAAATCAGTTCAATAAATTTGTTGAACATCTGCTAAGCATATTATACAGAAAGATGAATAAGAAGCCAGGTAATTTCAATACAATGTCATAAGCATGTGGAAAGTGCTGTTGCTTGTTATTATAGGAGTATAGAGGAGGAATACCTAATCCATTCTGAGAGTATTGGGAAAGGCATTCCAGGTGAGATGATGCCTAAATGGGAGCCTTAAAGAACAAGTAGAACTTAACAAAGTGAAGAAGATGGGACAAGGGTGGAAATATGGATGCTGCACAAGGACATTCCAGGCAGAAAGAAATCATAAGCAAAGGCAAGAAGGCATGGATAATCAGAGTTCTGAGAGGTTTTAGTAGCTTTATATTGCTGAAGTTCAGTAGAGAGAGAGAGTTGAAGTTGGAGAAGTAGAAAGGGCATAGGTCACATAAGGAAATTTATCATGAAAAGTAATTTTGGCTTACGTAGTTAGACCACAGTGTGTGTGTGTGTGTGTGTGTGTGTGTGTGTGTGTGTGTGTGTGTGTGTGTGTAGAGGGAAAGTAAAGTGGCAGGAGGGGCAGAGGAAGAGGGAGAGGGAGAATTCTAAGCAGACTCCACCATGGGGCTTGATCCCGAAACCCTGAGATCATGACTGAAATCAAGAGTCAGACACTTAACTGAGTCACCCAGGTGTCCCAGTTGTTTTTATGTTTTAATAGGTGAAGCTTTTCTTCAAATGAAAGCTTGCTTGGAATACTTTTGTTAAAGTGATAATGGGAAGAGAGAAGCTGAATTTCTATCTGTTCAGTCTCTTCTGTAGTGTACCTTAGGCATCTTATCAGAGTTCCAAGATTCCTTGGAGTAATGTTATAAAAACATGTCTGTGTTGGGGCACCTGGGTGGCTCAGCGGTTAAGCCTCTGCTTTCGGCTCAGGTCATGATCTCAGGGTCCTGGGATCGAGTCCCACATCGGGCTCTCTGCTCTGTGGGGAGCCTGCTTCCTCCTCTCTCTCTCTCTCTCTGCTTGCCTCTCTGCCCACTTGTGATCTCTCTCTGTCAAATAAATAAAAATCTTTAAAAAAAAAAAAACATGTCTGTGGATGATTGTCACTGAAGGGTTTTAAACCAAGTGGTTATAAGGTATTGTCTGTGTTAGTATAAATGTAGTGGTTTGGTGGAGGCTGAATTCGAGAGAATCAAGCTTGAGTTTGGGAAACCAGTGGGAAGTTACTGCAGTCATGTTGGTGAATTTATAGGTGACTTAGACAAGAAATGGAGAGGTGGGGATGAATTGGAGAGATAGTTTGAGTTTAAAATAGCAAGTCCTACTGATGGAGTAGGAGTGGGAGGTGAAAGCAAGGGAGGTTGATTGGGTAAGGTAGTATCATTAGGAAGAACACACAAAGATCTTTAGTTTTCAACATGCTTCCCTTCTCTCAGTCCAGTACATTCTTCATTGTCCCCACAGTGTTTGATTTTTACTGATGGCTGTTCTTCCAGTTATTCATTCTGCTGGCTAGATAGCTAATCAATATTTATTGAGGCCTACTATGTCCAAGATGCTCACATATTCTATTTCAGTGAGAAAATTGAGGCTACCAGTGTCTCATTGTTAGAAATGATAGGCTGTTGGTCTGAATCTCATTTGGCCTATTGGCAGTGTTTGGTGTAGTCTTCTCCCTTGATACGGAAACCCTGTACCTTAACTTCCGTGGGACCACTTGATTTCCTCATCCTGCTGCTGTCACCTTCCCCTTTCATCTTCTTAAAGAGGCTTAGCTTTCCTTCCTGACTCTAAACATAGTTCCTTTCAGGGCTTCTCTTTATGAATTACCCCTTTAAACTAATTACTCTCAAACGTTTCTGTAGCACATTGTTTTTCTCTTGAAAAACATATATTTCTCTTGAAAAACATTATACTATGCAATATACTATATATACTATGCGATATAGACATATATGTATAAATAGTTAATAGTATTTATTTCTTGATGTATTATAGGCACTTTTTTTTTTTAAAGATTTTATTTATTTATTTGACAGGGAGAGACCACAAGTAGACAGAGAGGCAAGCAGAGAGAGAGAGGGAAGCAGGCTTCCTGCTGAGCAGAGAGCCCGATGCGGGACTCGATCCCAGGACCCTGAGATCAAGACCTGAGCCGAAGGCAGCGGCTTAACCCACTGAGCCACCCAGGCGCCCATTATAGGCACTTTTAATTCAGCATTCCAGAGCTGAATTTTTAAGTCTTTACCTCTTGTTTTTACTATTATGTTCTTTATCCAAGTATTCAAGCCATATATGGTCTCTCTTCCTATACTGTTGATGGTCTCTCCTCATCATTTTTCAACTCTGGTTCCCCCTGCATTTCTATTATTATTACCTTATTTAGGGCTCTCATCATTTCTTGTGTAGGTTATTGAAATGTTTTTCTAACTGGTTTTCCTGTCTTCAGTCATGACCCGATTGATTTGTATACTTTACTGCATCTAGTTGTCTTTCTAAAGTTATCCCTCAAATTTCCTTAATGTCGTCCTGATTATCTTAGTATGGCTCTAGTTGCCTTAGTATGGCATGAGGACCCTGCATGATCTGCCCTCTGCTTGCCTTTTCAGTTTTACCTAGAACTTTTCCCCACCCCCATACTTCATGACTTGGCCATACCACGCATTCCAGCTTTATTCATGTCTTTGCACCTTTGTTTTCTCTGCCTGAATAGCTGTCCACTCTCCAATGGGGGAAAATACCTACTGTTTGAAGTCTTAGCTCAACCTCTTAGGTTTCCTAGGGCTGCTGTAACAAATTACTAAAAACTGGATGACTTATAACAATAGGAAATTATAGTTCTAGAGTCTACAAGTCTGAAGTTAAGGTGTCATCAAGGTCATTCTTTTTTTTTTTTTTAAAGATTTTATTTATTTATTTGACACTCAGAGATCACAAGTAGGCAGAGAGGCAGGCAGAGAGAGAGGAAGAAGCAGGCTCCCCGCTGAGCAGAGAGCGCGATGTGGGGCTCGATCCCAGGACCCTGGGATCATGACCTGAGCCGAAGGCAGACCCACTGAGCCACTCAGGCACCCCAAGGTCATTCTTTCTCTAAATGCTCTAGGGAAGACTCCTTCCTTGCCTCTTCTAGTGCCTGGTGGTTGTCAGCAATCTTCAGTGCCTCTTTGATCTGTACCGTTGTCTTCACATGACCTTCTCCTTTGTGTCTCTCTCCATGTTTCTAGTGTGATCCCTTTTTAACTTGATTACATCTACAAAGACCCTATTTCCAAATAAGGTCACATTTATAGGTACGAGGGGTTAAGACTTCAACATGTATTTTAGGGGGATCCATTTAGCCCACAATACTGTGTATGAAATCTTTTCTTTCTCTGTGTGTCCTTTATCACTGCAAGGAGAGTTTACCCTCTATCAATTCTGTTTTCACTGTACTCTCTTTAACACTTGTTACTCTTAATTGATTATATGTCACTCTTTTACTATAAGGCTTATCTTTTTCTGCTCATATGTCTCCAGTCGAGTAGTTTACTTTTCCAACTTAACATATCTCAGCCCCTAACCTTTTACATTTATTCCTACTAATTATTCTATATCAAGTTTGAATTCTCTTTTCTACTGAGTTAGAGTAGCAACCTTGCCAATATAGGAGGAAAAGTTTGTAAAATTATAGGGAGAGATGCTCATAGGATGTAGCAACTGATTTAAGGGGAATGAGGATGGGGAGCAGAGAGGGAGTAAACAGAGATGAATTTATGGTTTTAAATGGAGTTGACTAAGATGTAGGTGTGTACTTAGTGGACATAAGGAATATAGGAGTATGACTTTGGGAGACCAGATGCTAAACTGAATTTTGGATCTAGTAGTGAGTTTAAATTGTAGGTAAAACATCTTTTTGTTTGAGAACTTTGTTTATCTAATGTGTGAATTGAAAAAAAATCTAATAGAGGGTTTTATATATTATTTATATAAAAATATATTTTTCTTTGAGGTCTTTGTTATTCATATATTCATGATGCTCAAACCTATTATGTTGTCTTCCTCCGTTTTGTATTTTCTTGAGGTGTCATAATTTCTGTGTTCTGTCAAATTTAAAAAAAGAGCTTTAAAATAAAGCCATTTAGATTTTACTGTATTTTTCATTCATAAGAATTAAAGAGCAAAGGCTAGGTATATTATTGCTTTGAAGTATGACTTAGAGTTGGAATAAATTTCAGAGCCTGGAATTATTTAATATTTCTGAGGAATTCCATAAAAGGAGAATGAGTAGAACTGTGGTTCATTCACATTAGCTTTGAATTTTGACTTTTTCAGTGCACAAATTCATATGCTTATCTTAAAAAATAACTTCAGTTTCTTACAACTTCCCTTAAATGAATGCTATTTGAAACTCTAGCCTCATGAAGACTTATATTTCAACTTGGGAAAAAGAAGTTCAGTACAGTGATAAGTTTTCATTATCTGGAATGTTTTGGAAATTGTTTCTTATTAAATAAGCCAATCTTTTTGATGGAGTGTTTCAATTAGTAGCTCTGTATATAGATTGTCTCTTTGTTGTTTTGTTGGGTTTTTGATTTTGTTTTTCTTGTTAAATCTTCTAAAATGAATGACTTGAAGGCGCCTGGGTGGCTCAGTGGGTTAAGCCTCTGCCTTCAGCTCAGGTCATGATCTCAGGATCCTGGGATCGAGTCCCGCATCGGGCTCTCTGCTCGGCAGGGTGCCTGCTTCCTCCTCTCTCTCTCTCTGCCTGCCTCTCTGCCTACTTGTGATCTCTCTCTGTCAAATAAATAAATTATTTAAATAAATAAAATAAATGACTTGAAACTATCTGTAATAGTTATAAATAGATAAATCCATTGTTAAGCACATTCCTGCAGCTGGGTGCAGTGTACTTGTTTAGGTGTTTGTTTAATGGTAGATGTCAGGTGCCTGGGTGGGTCAGTCCTTAAGCGCCTGCCTTCAGCTCAGGTCATGATCCCAGGGTCCTGGGATTGAGCCCCACATCGGGCTCCCTGCTTAGCAGGAAGCCTGCTTCTCCCTCTCCCTCTCTCCTACTTGTGTTCCCTTTCTCACTGTGTCTTTCTCTGTCAAACAAATAAATAAAAATCTTAAAAAAAAAAAGGTAAGTGTCATTCTCTTTGACAGTACAATGTCCACATTAAATAAAATGAACTCTAGTTCCCTCAGAGTAGAAATACTGCTCTGTTAAATTGTAAGTGACTAGATGTTTTATGCTTCTAAAAAGGATAGTGTCAGAGTGTAGTTAGGATTGATTTTGGTTACTAAATTTATTCCATGTTGTATATAAATATTTCTGTTTTAGACTCGGGAACAGGAGGAATTGGAAGAAGCTTTAGAGGTAGAAAGACAGGAGAATGAACAAAGAAGACTGTTCATACAAAAAGAAGAACAACGGCAGCAGATTCTCAAAAGGAAGAATAAGCAGGCTTTTTTAGATGAACTGGTATGTATTAATGCTAAGTGCATTCAGAGTTTATCTTTCCTATTTATTATGCTGGATAATGGCATTTAAGTGGCATTTCTACTGGTTTATTCAATGCTGGTATATTCAGCTTCTATTCCTTCATTAAAAAAAAACATTTGTCAATATCTGTTTTATTTTCAATGAAAGAGCAATATAACTGATGTAAGACAGTGTGCTATTAATAGGTTATTTATGTGTTTTTAAGGTTACTAACTGAAACTCATTGTTTTCAGAGCAATTTTCTCCTGATTAATACTGGCTTTCTTATAACTAGCTCATTTTCAAATGTTTTGTTTTCATGGTGAAATTTGTAGTGATTGTAGTTACTCTCTGAGAACTGTGTTTCATATTTTTGCATGAGAAAATGAAAATGCCATTTTCAAAGAAATGGCAGTGTTTTGTTAGTTGTGTTTCCTGATAGTTAGCTCCCCAAGTAACAACTCACCATTGTTAGATAAAAGCAGTAATAATAACTAAGGTTTATGAAGTGTGTCACAGATTTGACAATATATTACTTGAGGCTTATAAGCTGGGGTGACACTGTTACAATCACAGTAGAGGGGGATACCTGGGTGGCTCAGTTGGTTGAGCGGCTGCCTTCAGCTCAGGTCATGATCTCAGCATCCTGGGATCGAGTCCCGCATCGGGCTCCTTGCTCAGCAGGGAGCCTGCTTCTCCCTCTGCCTCTGCCTGCCACTCTGTCTGCCTGTGCTCACTGACTCTGACAAATAAATAAATAAAATCTTCAAAAAAAAAAAAATCACAGTAGAAATGGTCTTCTCCAGAAAAGTCTATTTGCATTCTTCCCTTTCCTTTTCTGTCCATGTAATTAATTTCTATGTTGTGTTAACATACAACTTTAATTCTTTGGTTGATATGATGTTTCTCTATGATGTACGTGGGTAAATGTTTTATGTGTATATTTTTCTATTCTTCTTTTGGCCAGAAGTTAGCTAACCAGGTATAAAAAGAGAAAGCAAGATAATTAAATTAGAAGTATGTGAGAAAGTAATGGAAAAGTAAGAGGGCATTAATGAGGCTTAGGTAGAAAATGCTTATCATAAACCCTATCTACTTTGTATAAGTGCAGTATAAATTGGTTTTTAAGAAGATAATAGCCTATAAAATAGAATGCGGTATTTTCCTTAGCAATTTCCATTAATTTTTCTTGAAACTAATAAGTGTCAGTTGTGGCTTTTAACAGATGAAATGACACATGTTTCCCATTTTTTTTGACGTTATCTTGTGAGAAATTAAAAATTTTAAAGAATGAATTAATAAATATTGATGTTAAAATTATTTTATTGAAAGGTTTTTTCCCCATCATTTTATACAAAGAGGAACACACTTTCCTTGGTAACCCTTCTCCTTTGTTCAATTAATTGAATTAATTGCAAATATAGAACTTAGATATGAAATGAAAATACAGTTTAACATTAAAAATATTGCATCTAATACGTCTTTAGATTTAATTTAGATTTAATTTTGAGGTTAGCTAGCTTTGCATAGCAATTGCTCTTGCATATTTTTTTTTTTAGTCCTCAAAGTAGTAAGTTTTGCTGCCTCATTGAGCTGCTGTGGGCACCAAGCTCCCCTTTAATTCAGTGGAGCATGAAGCAAGATGTGAAACTGCCAATGTTGTATGTACATTGTGTATAATCTGGAGTTAATATTGGTTTTTGTGAGACCTCTTCCCCCCCACTACTTCCTGTTTTCTTCACCTGCAAGTCATTACTGCACATGCTTTCTTCACCATTTAGATCATGTAACATGGTGGTTAAATAATCCTTAGCAATTTACTGTATTCATTAGAACAATTAATTACAACAGATTGCTCTAGAATATCAGCATGTTTTGAATTTCTGGTTTCCTAATTTTAAAAATTCTGTTACTTTAATTTTTTATAATCATTAAATTTCTTTGTTAAAATATGACTATATGTTTTAGTCCTTATTGACTAATTGAAAGTATTTATTAAATTTCTTCTTATCTTCCTGAATCCCTAATAAGTAAAAAAGCACATTCTATTTCTTTTTCTGTGTTTGTTCATCTGTTAGATTCTATAAAAAAGATAATATTGGCATTTGTAAATATGTCTAGAACGCTTAATCTTAAAATTATTCTCTGGATCTAATTTAAGCAAAAGTATTACTTAATAGAACTTTTTCTCCTGTTTTGGGATTTGGTTTTTGTGCTAATGGTCACTTTTTAACCTTTGAAAAGCATTACATTATACTGTATGTGACAGGATTTTAATGTTATGGTCTTAATGTTTATGGCTTAGCATTTATGTTAATGTTGCCTAAAAGTCCATTTATTTAATCCTAACTGTAAATTCAATTTTTTTTAACAGTTTGGAAAAAGATTTTTAAACAGGTCCGGACTTATTAAATCTTTTTATATTCCTATTTGAAAATTCTCTTCAGTTAGGTCTTAAATTTTGTTAAGGGCTAATATTGTTGTCAAATGTGGTAGCTGATTTTTATTAGAAATATTGTTTGCCAGATGGCTTGCTTAAAGTCAGTTAAAATAATCTTTAAAAACTGGTCATTATAAAGCTTTTAATGAGTATTACAGGCAGTCTTATTAAAATTTCTTTAAATATTAAACAGTATACCTTCAGGCAATTAATGTAAGTTAGAGAACCTTTCAAGATAGACTGGAAAGCTAAGAAAAATAACATACAAAGCTGAATCTGCATTTTATGTATTCCTGAGAGCATGTATGTTCTCATATTTTATTTATTTTATTTTTTTTAAGACTTTATTTATTTATTTGACAGATCGAGATCACAAGTAGACAGAGAGGCAGGCAGAGAGAGAGGAGGAAGCAGGCTCCCCGCAGAGCAGAGAGCCCGATGTGGGGCTTGATCCCAGGACCCTGGGATCATGGCCTGAGCCGAAGGCAGAGGCTTTAACCCACTGAGCCACCCAGGTGCGCCCCCCCCATAGTTTATTTTACTCTGCAGATTTTGTTGTTGTTAGAGCTCCTGCTTAATTCGAATTTAGCATTCTCAAAGATTTTCAGACTTTGGCGTTTTGAATGCTAAAATGGAATAAAGCAGATTGAAGTAAATTGTATGCCTTAATGTCAAAATTTGTTTTAGATTCCTAGAACGTTTATTTTTTATTAAATTTCTTTTTTTTTTTTTAAAGATTTTATTTATTTATTTGACAGAGAGAAATCACAAGTAGGCAGAGAGGCAGGCAGAGAGAGAGGAGGAAGCAGGCTCCCTGCGGAGCAGAAAGCCCGATGTGGGGCTCGAACCCAGGACCTGGGATCATGACCTGAGCCCAAGGCAGCGGCTTAACCCACTGAGCCACCCAGGCGCCCCTATTTTTTATTAAATTTCATTTGTATTACTAAGACATTTTAATATTCAGGCCCTTTTCTATGTGAAAGCAAAACCAGGATTAAAACAGGTCAAAGTATTGATTAGCAACCTTTTTGAAGTGAACGCATCATCTTGCTTTTACACAAGGACATTCACTTACTAGAGTAAATACCAGGTATGGAAAAGCATTTGAATTCACTTATACTCTAAATTGAGAAGGAATGCCAAAGAAATTATTTTTCTTGTTAGGTTTTACATATGAAAAGATAGTAATGGCTTTTATTTAATTTAATTAATTTATTTATTTAACAGACAGAGATCACAAGCAGGCAGAGAGGCAGGCAGAGAGAGAGGAAGGGAAGCAGGCTCCCCGCTGAGCAGAGAGCCCGATGCAGGGCTGGATCCCAGAACCCTGGGATCATGACCTGAGCCGAAGGCAGAGGCTTCAACCTACTGAGCCACCCAGGCGCCCTAGTAATGGCTTTTAAAAAAGTATTTTGGGGGGCGCCTGGGTGGCTCAGTGGGTTGAAGCCTCTGCCTTCAGCTCGGGTCGTGATCCCAGGGTCCTGGGATCGAGCTCCGATTCAGGCTCTCTGCTCAGCAGGCAGCCTGCTTCCCCCCTGCCTCTCTGCCTGCTTGTCATCTCTGTCAAATAAAATCTTAAAAAAAAAATTAAAAAAAAAAGTATTTTGGGCCACAGCCCATTTAAAATTTCTTCATTTTACATTTTATTTAAGATTCTTGGAGGGAGGAGCAGAGGGAAAGGGACAAGCAGACTTCTCACTGAGCACAGAGCCCAGTGTGGGGCTCACTGTCATGACCCTCAGATCCTGACCTGGTCTGAAATCAGGTGTTGGACACCTGACCAACTGAGCCACCCAGGTGCCCCTTTTTTATAAAATTCCTTTAAAAAAAAAAAAAAGATTTATTTATTTATTTTACACACACACACACACACACACACACACACACACACAGAGAGAGAGAGAGAGAGAGAGAGAGAAATCACTAGTAGGCAGAGAGGCAGGTAGAGAGAGAGGGGGAAGCAGGCTCCTTGCCGAGCAGAGAGCCCAATGTGGGGCTCGATCCCAGGACCTTGAGATTCATGACCTGAGCCAAAGGCAGAGACTTTAACCCACTGAGCCACCCAAGTGCCCTAAAATTCTTAATGGAAATCTAGAATAGCTGCAGAAATTCACAGTATTATACTGTTACTAATGCAGAACTAATGCTTTATTGTAGAATATGAAAGATATTCAAGTATATTTTCATAGTATCTTTCATTCATTCTCCTTTATTATTGCTAAAGGCCCTAAGGCTCTATTTTATAAATACAATTTGTGTTCTTCCGTTTAAAAAAATTTAATCTTTGTAAATTGCTCTTGCAAAGCACTTCTGTTACCAAATCTTTAGGTACAAATGTATTCTAGGATAATTCTGTTGAAATAAATTGCTCGTTACTCAAATTACTTCTCTACTGTAGCCTTAAAACACTTCCTTTAACTGTGTTAATTAAGTACATTTGTGCCTTAAAAATATTCTTAAGTTGTAAGATTTGGAAAGAAAATTAGATTCTGCTATATTTTTACTTTCATACTATGAAATGTTTAACAGTATAGTTTTCTTTAAGGATTAAAGTCTAGGTATTTATTATTTTAAAAATCTGTAGGCCATTTGAAGAATATGTGTTTTTTGTAGGTAGCCTTGGTATAGGAGATAGAAATGTGTTTGTAACCTTCATTTTTGTTTACACATATAAAGTACTGTGTGTGTATATATTATCTCCTTCCTTCTTGGCTTTCTTCTGCATGTGTTTCTGTGTTTTTATTTAACTGAAAACTCAAAAAGGAAGGGGTCTGCATACATTTAGTTTAGACTTTAGTGCTACAGCACTTTAAACATGTAGGAGAACTTCATGTTAAACAGGATAAGTAAGTCTGTGTGTAAAAATTAGTAATTTGCTTGTTATTAATATCTATGTGTGCAGATTTGTGTAAATAATAGCTCTGATTTAGTATCAGTATATTAGAAATATTTACTATCATTTTGTTAATTAAGAAAATCTAGAGTTAATTTCTAAAAATAAGTCCATAAAGGAGAAAATAAATATGTTTTTGCTTGTAGTTAACAATTATTCCATTGTGCAAAACAGAACAAGGATCATTTCCAAACAGCCTCAGGTGAAATCTAATAGGAAACAATTGCAAACTGGTCTGAATTCACTGGTAGAAGAATGTGTCTTAGATAAACATCTGATCTAAGTTATAGTACTTTGTATTACTCTTTTTGTGATTAGCTTTTAATTTTTTTTTAGTTTAATAAATATGGTTGGCTTTGCTAGATGAAATAAGGCCCTGTTATATTGTCTTTAATGTGGATTTTATAAAAATACTTTTTTGCAGGTTATTTTGATTTATGAATCTCAAACAGCCTTTTCTTATTATGGAATGTTAAAATTCTTTGTGAAGTGTTCTCCATAAAGTGAATATTTAGGTTGACATCAAATGCTTATGAAAAGGCATAATTTAAAATAAAAGACTTGTTGCTCATTAGTTTTTCCTTTTTAACTTTCATATTGCACTTTTACTTTTCTTACAGGAGAGTTCTGATCTCCCTGTTGCTCTGCTTTTGGCTCAGCATAAAGATAGATCTACCCAGTTGGAAATGCAACTTGAGAAACCTAAACCTATAAAACCAGTGACGTTTTCCACAGGCATCAAAATGGTAAGCTGTATTTTAATTCCTTGTTTGAAGAATATATTTTAAGGATTGCACTTTATAACTTTATATTGATTTCTGCAGTTAAATTGGAAGGTTCAGATCTAGACTAGACATGTAGAAAGGTAGAAATGTGAATATATGCAGTGTAAAGGGAAAAAGGAAAGTAATAAATTGTTTTCAAAGTACACAACACAGTTTGTTGTACATGATATTGGGTTTGTGAGTTTTTTTCTTATTCTACATAAACTTTTAAGCTGGTAGTGTAGAAAAGCATTTTTTTTTAAAGATTTTATTTATTTATTTGACACAGAGATAGAGAGAGTGAACAAGCACAAGCAGGGAAAGCAGCAGGCAGAGGGAGAAGCAGGGTCCCTGCTGAGCAAGGAGCCTGATGTGGGGCTCAATTCCAGAACCCTGGGATCATGACCTGAGCCGAAGGCAGCTGTTTAACCGACTAAGCCACCCAGGCTCCCTGTAGAAAAACATTCTTAAAAGAAAATGCAGACTTCTGGTTTCTGGTATGGCATGTAAGAAGCTTGGATATTGCCATCCCATTCTAACAACGAGTAAAAAGATGAACATACTGAAAAATCCAACAGCTTTTATTAGATCTATGATTGAAGAGAGGTCACAAGGGAAACCACTGCCCTTAAAATTGGAGAGATTGGTAGAGAATACAGTGAATTACAACTTAACTAGAGTAGCAATCTCATGGGGAACTAGTGCTGGTATAGGTAAATCTGTTGTAATTGTAACTGACAAATTGCTGGAGGCTCAGTGTGGACAGCCCAAAGAGTTCAGACCTCTGTGGGGGAACCACTTATTGAGGGCCCCTGTACTTTTGTGAGTTTTTACCTCTTGCATCTCTGTCACAATCTCTCAGTGAATATTAGAGAAAAATCCCCTCTTGCTTTTAGCAGAGAAAAGGAAAAAGGAACAATTTTGAAATATACCAGAGCATTTTGTTCTTATTAAGGCCTACCCTCGAGAAACTATTTTGTCAGAGCCTAAACTACTAGAGTTATGGTAACCTGCCTGATGTAGGGGAAAGGAAATACTCTATTCCAGTTGCTCAAGCCTTCTGTATGGGAGAAGGGAAACAACATAACTTCAGCCTACTTTAACCATCCTGCCCTGCCTAAGGGGAGGTGGGATGGGTTGAGAAGCACTTGTGAAGTTCACAGTCTTAGAAGCACAGGCTCTCCAAAGGACTGAGACCTGATCATAGAACTGTACAATGCTCTGCCACCCCCACACCTCACCACCACAGTGCTAAAGGCCTGTTTATAGTGGTGCCTCTTGCCTAGCCCACTATGCTTTGGCTGTCAAGAAAAAAATTACAAAACATACCAAAAGGCAGAAAACACAGTTGGAAGAGACAGAGCAAGCATCAAAATCAGGCTTAGATATGGCAGGGGTTTTGGAATAATCAGACTGGGAATATAAAACAATTGTTATTAATATGCTAAAGGTGCTAATGGATAAAGTAGACAACATAGAAGAAAAGTGGGCAATGGTAAGGAGAAGGATGGAAATTCTGAGAAAGAACCAGAAAGAAATGCTAGAGAAAAGAAATCTAACAGAAATGAGGATTAGCTTTGATGGGCTTATTAGTAGACTAGACACCCTGATGAAAGAATCTTTGAGCAAGAGGATACATCAACATACTTCTTGAAAACTGAAAACCAAAGAAAAAAAGACCGGAAAAAAACAAAAACAAAACCAGAACAGAATATCCAAGGACTGTGGGATGACTGTAAAAGGTATAACACATGCATACTGGGAATACCAGAAAGAGAAGAATGAGAGAAAGGCACAGAATATTTGAAACAATAATGACTGAGAATTTATCAGATACCAAACCAAAGATCCAGAAAGCTCAGAAAACACTAAGTAAGGATAAATGCCAAAAGAACTACACCTAGGTGTATTATTTTCAAAAATCAGAAAACTGAAGATAAAGAAAAAATCCTAAAGCCACTAGAGGGGAAAAAATACCTTGTCTATAGAAGAGCAAAGATAATAATTATATCTAGCTTCTCCTCAGAAGCCACACAAACAAGAAGAGAGTAGAATGAAATATTTAAGGTGATGAGAGAAAAAAAATCACCAACCTAGAATAATGTACCATACAAAGTTATCTTTTAAAAATGAAGGAGAGGGACACTTGTGTGGTTTGGTTGGTTAAGCGGCTGCCTTCTGCTCAGGTCATGATCCCAGGTTTCTGGGATCGAGTCCCATATCAAGCTCCTTGCTCAGCGGGGGAACCTGCTTCTCCCTCTGTCTGCCTCTCCTCCTGCTTGTGCATTCTCTCTCTTTGACAAATAAATACAAATCTTAAAAAAAAGAAAAAAAGTGAAGGAGAAATTGGTGTGCCTGGGTTGGTAAAGCAGCCAAGTGTTGATTTTGGCTTGGGTCATTGTCTTAGGGTCCTAGGCCTGAGCCCCACCTTGGGCTCCTATGTTCACGGGGGAGTTGCCTCTGCTCAAGGATTCTCTCTCCCTCTGCCTCTCCTCTGCTTATGCATGCATGCTCTTTCTTTCTTTTTTTTTTTTTTTAAAGATTTTATTTATTTATTTGACAGAGATCACAAGCAGGCAGAGAGGCAGGCAGAGAGAGACAGGGAAGCAGGCTCCCTGCTGAGCAGAGAGCCCGATGCGGGACTCGATCCCAGGACCCTGGGATCATGACCCGAGCCGAAGGCAGAGGCTTTAACCCACTGAGCCACCCAGGCACCCCATGCTCTCTCTTTCTAAAATTAAAAAGTGAAGGAGAAATAAAGATTATCAGACAAACAAGGAGTCTTTTGCCAGTAGGCCTTCCTTGCAAGAAATGTGAAAAGAAGTTCTTTTAGAGCTAAGGAAAATGATACAGGCAGAAACTTAGATCTAAATAAAGGAAGAACATCAGAGCAGAAAGAGTGAAGGTAAAATAAAAACTGTTTTGTTCTTAATCTAACAGATAGCAGTTTGTTTAATAACAATACTGTATTTGAATATGTTTGCTTATGTGTATGTGTATACACACACTTGCTTATATATAAGTAGTGAATGATGATGATGCAAGATATAGGAGGAAGCAGTTAGAACTATCTTATTATAAGGACTCACACACCCATTTTTTTTTTCTTCCTAACTGCCCATTCAGGTACCCCTTTTTTTTTTTTTTTTTTAAAGCTTTTGTTTATTTTTGTGAGAGAAAGAGAGAGAGAGAGAAAGGGAGAGAGAGAAAGCATTCGCAGGCACACGAGCAGAGGGGAGGGGCAGAGGGAGAAGCAGACTTGATCCCAGGACCCTAGGATCATGACCTGAGCCGAAAGCATATGCTTAACCTACTTAGCCACCCACGCACCAAGCTACTGTTTTTTGATTTTTAAAATTGCCTCTCTTGTTTGTCATATGTGTGCCGCCTATTAGATTATAACATCTTGAGGGCAGAAGCTGCATATTTAAACTTTGTTTTATATGATTATGAATATGTGAGTACCTGAATAATATAAAATATCCCTGATCAATTTTAAATTTAGAAATTTAGGAAGTATTAATACATTTTCATATAATATGAAGAAAAAAATTACTCATTAAGCAATTACGAAAGCTTTTGAATTAAGAGACAGTATAGAGAAAAGAAAATAGGCATGGAAAGACTCAGGAACAAAGGGATAGATAAGATATTTCTTTGTTCTTTCTGAGTTTGTTTCCTCATTGGTAAAGTTGAGGTAATTTTTACTTTCTATAATTATTTGGAGGATTAAAAATGTATATACAAAATATTAACCAAATGTATCTTTAAGTAGTTATCAGTTTTTTTTTTTTTTAAGAGAGGGAGAATTGGGGGAAGATTGAGAGGGAGGGAGAGGGTCAGAGGGAGAGAAAGAATCTTAAGTGGGCTCCATGCCCAGTGCAGAGACTGATGCCGAGCTTGATCTCATGACTCTTGAGATCATGACTCGAGCCAAAACCAAGAGTCAGCTGCTTAACCAACTGCAACACCCAGGTGCCCGTCAGTAATGTTTATTGTTATTATTATAGTTAAATATCTAAGTGAATTACATAATGATTTTTTTTTACATTGTGTAATTAGGCAATAACAGATTTCTAAGATTCCTGAATTTGAGGGACTTTTATGATAAATTTATTATTTTGATTCTTCTATAAATCCGTGGTAGTTCTGTGACCATAGTGTTTTAAAGTTTTTTTTAATTTATTTTATTTTATTTTTAAAGATTTTATTTATTTATTTGACAGAGAGAGATCACAAGTAGGCAGAGAGGCAGGCAGAGAGAGAGGAGGAAGCAGGCTCCCTGCTGAGCAGAGAGCCTGGTGCGGGGCTCAATCCCAGGACCCTGGGATCATGACCTGAGCGGAAGGCAGAGGCTTTAACCCACTGAGCCACACAGGCGCCCCTAAATTTATTTTTAATTAGTATGTATTAAAGGTCATTCTTTGTGATATTCAGGGACTTCACAAATATACAGTTGTATATCTACCACCACAGTCATAATATAGAGTTAGTTCCATCCCTCCTCAAAATTCCTTTGTTCAAAATTCCTTTGTTTCATTTCACAGTCAGCCTGTACTTCTAGCCCCCCCTAGCAACCAGTGGTTTGTTCTGTGTCTCTATTGTTTTGTGTTTTCTAGAATGTTATGTAAATGGAATCATACATACAGGCCTTTTAGGTCAAGCTTTGTTAACTTAGCAACATGTATTTGAAATCATGCATGTTGTTGTTGTTCCTTTTTGTTGAGTAACCAGTTTCTTTATTTATCAGTTGAAGGACATTTGGATTGGTGTTTTGTTTTTTAATGATTATGAGTGAAGCTGCTGTAAACATTTGCATGCAGTTTTGTGTACGTAAGTTTTCATGTCTACTGGCTAAATATTAAGAATGAAATTGGAGAATTATATCAAAGTGGCTGTACCAGTTTGCATTCCCACCCACCTTTTATGAGTGTTCCAATTGTTCTGTTTCCTTGCCAATGCACAGTATTTTGTGTTTTAAAAGTATTTTATGCGGGGTGCCTGGGTAGCTCAGTGGGTTAAGCCTCTGCCTTCAGCTCAGGGTCCTAGGATCGAGCCCCGCATCGGGCTCTCTGCTCAGTGGGGAGCCTGCTTCCTCCTCTCTCTCTCTCTCTGCCTGCCTGTCTGCCTACTTGTGATCTCTGCCTGTCAAATATATAAATAAATCTTTAAAAAAATATTTTATGCATTCTAAACAGGTATGTAATATTATTTCCATTATGGTTTTAGTTTGGATGTCTCTGATGACTAGTGAAGTTGAGCATCTTTTCATGTGCTTATTTGCTATCAGTTTTTCATTTGCTCTTAGGATTTACTTTTTTTTTTTGCCCTGTTTTTTTTATTTACTTATTTTTTATTTAATTATTTTTATTAACATATAGTCTATTATTTACCCCAGGGCTACAGGTCTGTGAATCATTAGGCTTACATATTTCACAGCACCCACCATAGCACATACCCTCGCTAGTGTCCATAACCCAACCACCCTTAGCATTTACTTTAATACTTCAGGTATCTTTTTAGAAAACGTTGTAAACTTATTGCTTATTTTTTTCTTCTTCCCTCTCTTACAACTTTTTTGTTTTGTGAAATGTAGTGTATGTACACAGAAGTACACAGACCAAAATATATAGCTCAGTGAATTAAGATGTAACCATCACAGAGGTAAAAGAAAAAAGTATTGTCAATGCTCTAGAAGTCTGCCGTACGACCCTGTAGATTTGGTTAGTACCCCATTTTTTTCCTCGAAGTAGTCATTCTTCTTCTTCTTCTTCTTCTTCTTTTTTTTAAAAGATTTTATTTATTTTCTTTTGAGAGAGAGAGTGAGCGTGAATGAGGGGAAGAACAGAGAGAGGGAGAAGCAGACTTCTCACTGAGCAGGGAATCTGATGTGGGACTTGATCCCAGGACCCTGGGATCTTAACCTGAGCCAAAGGCGGACGTTTAACTGACTGAGCCACCCAGGTGCCCCAAAGTAGTCATTCTTTTATGGCTTCTTCTTGCTCTTACAAATAGTTTTAACATCTAAGCATATATGTCTTAATCTGATTAATGTTGGGCCTGTTCATGTTATATTTGTGAGACTCATCCATGTTTTTTGCATATAGCTCTTTTTTTCCTCTTTTCATTATTGGATAATATTAGAGGAATATACTACTATTTATCTGTTCTACTGTTGCTGGATGATTGGATCCCTTTGAGTTTTTGGTATTATGAATTATGCTAATGTGTTAATATATGTTTCTTGGTGCACATTTACACACATTGTTTTGGTGGCTATTTACCTAAGAATAGAGATATCAGATCATAGTGAATATGTTTGTTCATTTTAGAGAATGTTGCCAAATCATTTTCCAAAGTGGTTTTTGCCAGTTGTACTTCTACCAGCAATGTTCTTGTTGTTCCACATTTTTGTCAACACTTAACGATTTTCTGTCTTTTCCAGTTTTACTCGTCTGGTGGGTATTTAGTAGTGTTTTATGATTCTAATCTGCATTTTATTTTGCTGATCACTGAGCATTTGCTATCCTATTTTCTGAAATGCCTGATCAAGACTTGCTAATGTGTAGAAGTTTTTTTTATGTTCTGGATCTAAGCCTTTTATTAATCATATGTGTTGTAGGAATTTAAATTATTTGCTGGGTCACCTGGTTGGCTCAGTCAGTGAAACATATGACTCTTGATCTTGGGGTTGTGAGTTCAAGCCTCATTATTTGGTGTAGAGATTACCTCAAAATAAAATCTTAAAAAAAATTATTTGCTGTCTCTCAAGGGATAAGGATTCTTGGTTGTGTGATTGCAGTAGTGGCATTTGTAATCTTTTGCACAACTTCATACTTCTGTTCCAACTTGTTCTGAGAAATGAAAAGTGTTTTCTTTTACCTGCCCCCCGCCCTCCAAAACCCACAAGCAATTTAGGAAAAAACAAGAGTTTTTTCATTCTGCGACTTATTTCTTTTCACTTTCTTGAGGGTATCTTTTGATGCCTTTATTGTTTTACTTTTTTATTATCCACCTGGAATTGTTTTTTGTTTTTTGTTTTTTTGATATGGTGTATGGTAGGTGATCTAATTACTTTAATGCTTATTGAGATTCATGTAACTTAAGTGTATGGTAGAGTACCTGTTATTATTGTTTGCTGTAACAACTCAGCTTTTGGTTCAGTGGCAGGTGAAAATTTTAAATGTTGCAGTTTTTATGTGAATTTATTAAGATTACTGAATGGGGAGACTGAAGAAAATGTAGATGAGGATCCAATGTTTATGTAGTTGAATGTTTTTATACTCTTTGGAAAAATAATCCTAAAATACAGAATGAAAGTAACATTTATTGAGCACCTATATCCCAGGGGTTGATTTCATTGAGCAAGTGTTGGTAAGGATGCCAACATTGCTTAGGACTTTGTGACTTTTGATAGTTCTTTTCAATATAAGTTGTCATCTTTTGTTTTTATATCTCCATGAAATGGTATTCTTATTTTTGCAGATGTGAAAACTGAGTCTCAAAGAAGTTAGATCACATTTAAAAGATGACACTAAGACTCATTCTCTTTCTGTTATACCTCTTTATTTAATTAATGAGAATATTAAGAAACAGAATTTATAAATTCTACTTCAGGTGTCTTTGTGATTTAAAGAGAGCTAGGATTTGAGTTATTGCTTCTAATAGTGGGCTAATTGTGTGGACTGGGTAATATAAGGGACAGGAGTCAGCACAATGACTTTTTCTTTTCCTGATCTGCTCTACTTAAAGAATGTCCAACACAACAAATGAACTTAGATACACTGAACTTGGAGAAGGTCCAAGGAAGACATACAAATGTGATAAAGGGTTTTAGATATTTCTAAATATCTGCCCCCGTTTTTTTTTTTTTTTTTTTTTAAGATTTTATTTATTTCAGAGAGAGTGAGAGAGCATGAGGAGGGAGAGGGGCATAGGGAGAGGGGAAGCAAGCAGACTCTCAGCCAAGCAGGGAGCCCTATATGGTCCCAATCCCAGGACCCTGAGATCATGATCTGAGCTGAAAGCAGATGCTTAACTGACTGAGCCACCCAGACACCCCTAATTCTGTTTTTAATAGACAGTTTGCACTTAGGTAGCAAATCAAAGTGTGGGAACCAAAGAAGTCATGTGTCCTTTATCAAGTCTTGTGAAAATGCAAGTAGTATTTGAATTCTTTTTGTTTTTATCTTTAAATGTGTTTTCAAATATTAGTAAAATTAGCATTAAAATAGCCTTATCAGTTGTTATGCATTATGAAATCGATCCATACATAAGTGATTGAGCTATTTATTACTTTCTCTTAACAGGTGTCTCTAACTGGGGCACCTGGGTGGCTCAGTGTGGTTAAAGCCTCTGCCCTCAGCTCAGGTCATGATCTCAGGGTCCTGGGATCAAGCCCCACATCAGATTCTCTGCTCAGCGGGGAGCCTGCTTCCCTCTCACTCTCTGTCTGCCTCTCTGCCTACTTGTGATCTCTGTCTGTCAAATAAATAAATAAACTCTTAAAAAAAAAGTCTCTAGCTAAAATAAATAAATAAAATATCTCTAGCTATTTTGTTATTTTGACAAAATTGTAGTTTATTCTAATTTTCACTATAAATATCTTCAAAGAGTTTATAGGTAAGTATATAGAAGTTTTGTTAGTTCAGACATATTTTGAAGGAAATGAAGATTCTTTAAAAAAATTTTTTTATTTATTATTATTAATTTTTATAAACATATATTTTTATCCCCAGGGGTACAGTCCTGCGAATCGCCAGGTTTACACACTTCACAGCACTCTCCATAGCACATACCCTCCCCAATATCCATAACCCCACCCCCCTCTCCCGACCCCCATCCCCCAAGCAACCCTCAGTTTGTTTTGTGAGATTAAGAGTCACTTATGGTTTGTCTTCCTCCCGAACCCGTCTTGTTTCATTTATTCTTCTCCTACCCCCTAAACCCCCCATGTTGCATCTCCACTTCCTCATATCAGGGAGATCATGTGATAGTTGTCTTTCTCCGATTGACTTATTTCACTAAGCATGATACCCTCTAGTTCCATCCACGTTGTCGCAAATGGCAAGATTTTATTTCTTTTGATGACTACATAGTATTCCATTGTGTATATATACCCCATCTTTATCCATTCATCTGTTGATGGACATTTAGGTTCTTTCCATAGTTTGGCTATTGTAGACATTGCTGCTATAAACATTCGGGTGCACGTGCCCCTTTGGATCACTACGTTTGTATCTTTAGGATAAATACCCAGTAGTGCAATTGCTGGGTCATAGGTAGTTCTATTTTCAACTTTTTGAAGAACCTCCATGCTGTTTTCCAGAGTGGCTGCACCAGCTTGCATTCCCACCAACAGTGTAGGAGGGTTCCCCTTTCTCCGCTTCCTCACCAGCATCTGTCATTTCCTGACTTGTTAATTTTAGCCATTCTGACTGGTGTAAGGTGATATCTCATTGTGGTTTTGATTAGTAGGAAATGAAGATTCTTATAAATTAGGATAATCCTATGCTTGAGTACTTTAATAAGTAAACCTTTTATAAAATGAATAGTTGCTCATGATTAAAATTGTAAATTTGAATTTTATTATTTTAAAATTATTTAAAATGGATTGTCCATATGATATTATTATAAGGGGTTTACATTGTGGCTCCTCTACTATATACATTCTAGCTGTATGACCTTGGAAAAATCACTTAACCTGATAAAGCCTTAAGTTACTCAGTTTTTTTTGTTGTTGTTCTTTTTTTTTAATTAAAAATATAAAAACAAGTTTTAAATAAAATTCCAGTTAACATACAGTGTAGTATTAGTTTTATTTATACAGTGTAGTAATTCGGCACTTCCATACAACGCCGAGGGCTCATCTCAGCAAGTGTACGCCTTAATCCCCATCACTTATTTTACCCACCCACCATCTACCTCCCTCTGGTAAATATTAGTTTGTTCTCCATAGTTAAGAGTCTGTTTCTTGATTTGCCTCTCTCTCTTTTTCCCCTTTGTTTTGTTTCTTAAATTCCACAAATGTGTAGAAATCATATAGTATTTGTTTTTCTCTGACACACTTATTTGGCTTAGCAAAAAATCTCTAGCTTTGTCCATGTCATTGCAAATGGCAAGACTTCATCTTTTTTATGGCTGAGTAATACTCCATTATATGTATGTAAAATACATGTATTTTTATATATGTATGTATGTATATACATCCTATATCTTTTTTATTCATTTGTCAGTTGATGGACACTTGGGCTGTTTCCATAATTTGCCTATTATAAATAATGCTACTATAAACATTGGGGTACATGTATCCCTTTGAGTTAGTATAGGGTTGTTGAGTATTTTTTTGAAATAATTATGTAAAACTCAAAATTCCTAGCCCATTGTAAGTATAAATGGATATAGATATAGGTAAAAACTATAATAGACCAGTGAATTTTATTGTAGATAGGGTTTGTGACTTTTTAAATTTATACCATATATATATATTTTTTAAGATTTTATTTATTTATTTGACAGACAGAAATCACAAGTAGGCAGAGAGGCAGGCAGAGAGAGAGAGGGAGAAGCAGGCTTCCCGCCGAGGAGAGAGCCCGATGCGGGGCTCGATCCCAGGACCCTGGGATCATGACCTGAGCCGAAGGCGCCACTGAGCCACCCAGGCGCCCCTATACCATATATTTTTTTACTAGATATTTTACTTAAAGTCCCCCAAATGCCTTTAGAAACCTTTTTTTTATACTCCATATTTCTAGATAACATTTCAGTTATACTATGGACATAGAAGAAACTGAAATATTTGTGTCCATAGTTGGTGAGACATAGAAATAACTAATTATATACTGTGAGCTTTATATTCTTTCCCATGCCTTACCATGGTGAAGGGAAAAAGGCAGTTAATGCTCAAACTATTGACTATAGAATTTATTTCAGTGGCTGAATTTATTCCAGGAAACTTGTTTTATGGCCTGGACATGAGCATAGGCAGAAATAATGAATCAGGGAGCTATGAGTTATATCAGTTATTTTGATTGTAATAGGAACAAGTTAAAATCAGTAAGATATGAATAAGAAACTTTGATCCTTTAATCGTGGTCTGGAGGACTTTCTAGATATGTGAAAATGTGGAAATACTCTTAGTCTGGAATGCAGAAATAATGGTTTCCTGATTGAATTAATGTAATAAAGAAGCATTTTTCTACGGTGTTTTATACACTTTATTTTGTATTGCTTAAGGTAATGAGACAAATTTTTCAGTCTTACAGATACTTTTATCACGTACCAGTCAGCCTATCACAATAGGGTTTTATCAAGTACCTATTACATTTGCAGGGCAATGTTAGCTGCTGGTGTTGAAGATATGATAATTTTTATAAGTGGGGAAAAAGAAGGAAGATGTGATTAAAGCAGTCCCTGAATATTATTTCATTTAATCCTCACAAATATCCTGCAAGGTTGATAGTGATATTACTGTTTATGAGGAAACATGATGACTCAGAAAAATTAAGTCTCCCAAACTCATAATTCTGCTGAGTGGGAGAACTAGGAAAGGCTTTGGCAAGTCTGACAGATTTCAAGTGTTTCCTCCTACTTTACCTCAGTGGTCTTTGTCATCCATAAGTTGATTTTCTAAGTGGGACGTAAAAACTAACATGTATAAATTAACTGAATGGTATTGTTTCTAAATATAGTGAAGTTTTCTACCAAGGGACCCAAATTAAATAAGTCCTTGTGGAATATGGCAAACTAGAATTAAGCCTCGAGACATGTAAACTTTAAGAAAGATGGAAGAAGAAAGGCATTTCATATTTAAAAGGGATATATAGGAACATTCTGAGCAAAAGAATGGAGGGAGTGAATTTGGCTTAGTTCATTCCCAGCCAAGAGTTTTCTTCTGATGAACCTGCACAGTAATTTCAAAATGCACATCCTTTCTTTGGTTGCTGAGGTTATGCTATGAAATTCAAATACCTAGAATTATTTTCACATGTCAGTAAGAGCTTTTTTTAGTAGTAATCAGTTGGATAAGTTAAAGGTTACTAAAATTGATAGTTGGAAATGCTGAAGTAAATCCATTTTTTTGTGTTTGCTTAGGACTATGATATATACAGTATTTTCCTGAAAAGTCTGGCTGCCACAAATGTTTGGCAGTCTTACAAGACTACATCTGTACATGTATGTGCATGACCAAATAATTTCTGCTGTGCTTGTCAGTGTGATACTTTAAATTTTTAGTTAAGCAAATTTATTTTTTCTTTGTAGTTTTATCAGTGCACGAACAGTATTGTCTTGAGCTAATTGTAGTATTCTTGTTACTATTCATCTAGTAATATTTGTAGGAACATTACTATTTGGACTATAGTGGGAAAAGTACTCTTAGGTTTTTCTTTTGTTGATCATTTTATTGTAAGTTCCTATATAATTTTGCTTGTTATTTTGTTCATCTCCAATTTATTTCTATTACAGACTCTTTTATGTTAGAATATAATTTGCCACACCTTCTGGGGCTGTGGCTAAGTTTGAAAACTAGAGGTTATATTCAGTTATTTTTGGAAAATCTCTTTTAACTTTCTTAATATACGCAGTTGATGGAAAACTTCTAATACACTCTCATTCTTTCAGTGCCCTTTCTCCTCACATTTTTTGCACTAGAATCTTCTCATTTTTTTTGCTGAGGATGCTTCTGGCACCTCCTCGCAGCCTTCACTGGGGAATGGAGAGTAGAGCTAAGAACATATTGCTGCTGTCTTGTCTTCATCTTCATCAGAGCTTTTCCCTGGTGCCATGGCAGTCTTGAAATCTCCACCCAGCCCCTACATTGGTCTCAGGGTGGTATAGGATTCATAACTCCTAGAAGCTTGAGCTTAGATGGGTTAACTAATTTTAAGGAAAACAAGGGCTTTCAGCTATATCATAATTTAAATAAGATTCTTTGGGTTAGCAAAGCATCATAGCATGGCTGGTGGACTTATTAGCAAACATATGAAAGATGTTATTTATAAGTTGAGAAGTTCCTGTAGGATTTCTAGTACTGTTCCCTTTTTCATTCCTGATACTGGTAATTTATATCTTCTCACTTATTTTCTCTAGTCATTTTGAGTGGAGGTTTATCAATTTTCTTGATCTGGTCAGAGAACCAGTTGTTTATGTTATTATTTATTTTCCAGTTGCTCTTCTATTTTCCATTCCAGTGATATTTACTCTTCATTGTTTCTTTTATTCTCCTTAATTGGGATATGATTTGCTCTACCTTTCTAATTTCTAAACGTATAAGCTTAGATGATTGGTTTGAGACTTTCTGATTGTTTTTTATTACCAACACTTAATGGTATAAATGTTCTTTGAGCCATTTCTTTAGTTGCATCTCACACATTTGTCATTTTATTTTGACAGTTTGAGTCCTCTGAGAGGCAGTTACAAGATAGATTTAAATGTGCAAGAAATGTGTTAGGGAAAATGCCTGTGAGAGAAAATGAGGCAGCTGTAGGAGACTGAGAAAATCATTAAATGGTGATGTGGGTTTGATCCCAAGTGAAGAAAGAAAAAAGGTTGGGTAGGGGCACCTGGGTGGCTCAGTCTGTTAACCTTCTGCCTTTGGCTCAGGTCATGATCCCGGGGTCCTGCGATTGAGCCCTGTTTTGGGCTCCCTGCTCAATGGGAGTCTGCTTTTCCCTCTCTTCCCGGCTTGTGCTCTCTCTCACTATCTCTGTCTTTCTCAAATAAATAATAAATAAATAAAATCTTTTAAAAAATCTTATGAGGGAAGGAAACATTAAAAAAAGTTTGGGTCGAAGTATCTCAGACTGCAGTATATTTTTCTCTTTTCTTTTTTCTCTCTCTTGTTTTGTTACACTATAGTATATTTCTAAGGAAAGTTTGGCAAGGCAGCTGGGGAGTTCTTGTGACAGGGATTTTGGCACAGGTGTGTGGTATTCCTGCCTCACTCAGTCATTGGCTAGAAGATGGCCTTAGTGCAAATGTGGAGCTGAATTTCAGAGTGTAGCAGCTGTGACCTTTAGCCCATTATGCTCCTGCACTTGGAAGATGAGAGTTGCATTCATGTAGCCATCATAGTTGTGTTTTCATTTTCATTTAGTTCAAATAATTGAGTAATTTTTGTTTTGATTTCTTGCTTGACCAGTGGGTTATTTAGAAATGTGCTGTTTAGTTTCCAAATATTTCCAGATTTTCTAAATACCTTTTCGCTATTGAATTGTAATTTAATTCCCTTGTAGTGAGAGAACGTTCTTTGTATGATTTTAGACATCTTTGATATATTGAGACTTGTTCTCTAGCCCAGAGTATGGTCTATCTTGGTGAAGTTCTTTGTGAATTTGCAATGATTGTATTATGGTCTTGGGCAGAGTACTCTGTAAATCTGAGGTTAATTGGCATTGTTGACTTGTTTCCTCATTGATTTTTTTTTTCTTTTCTAACTGAGAGAGCAGTGTTGAAATATTCTAGCATGATTGTAGATTAAAAAAAAATCAACTTTGCATTATGTATTTTCAAGCTCTGTTTTTAGTTAGCATAGACATGTAGGATAGTTACATCCTTTTCATAATTTCACATCTTTATTATGAAATATCCCTCTTTATTCCTGATAATATTCTTTGTTCTAATACTACTTTTTTTTTTTTTTTAAGATTTTATTTATTTGAGAGATAGAAAGGGAGAGAGATTGAGCACAAGCAGGGAGAATGGCAGGGGGAAAAGCAGACTCCCTGCTGAGCAGGAAGCCTGAGGTGGGGCTTGATCCCAGGACCCTGAAATCATGACTGGAGCCACCCAGGTGCCCCTAACTACTTTTTTTTTATGTTAATATAGCCATTCTACCTTTTTGGTTGGTGTTTTCGCGGTATGAGTTGCTTTCTTAATGTGTACAGTTGGATCTTGTTTTCTATTCTCCCATACTGAATTCAGTTACACATAAGTTATGGTGCTTGATATTGTTACATAGTTCATCAGTGCTTTGCTGATTATTTTTCTAGTCTTATTTCTTTTGTGCTTTAGTTAACTACAGTTGCTGTGCTTTCAAGGTCACTGACTTTTACCTGGCTTAGTACCTCATCTGCTGTTTATCCTTCTTGTTATTATTTTTCTTTTTTTTTTTTAAGATTTTATTTGTTTATTTGACAGAGAGAGAGATCACAAGTAGACAGAGAGGCAGGCAGAGAAAGGGAGAAGCAGGCTCCCCACTGAGCAGAGAGCCTGATGCGGGGCTCGATCCCAGGACCCTGGGATCATGACCTGAGCTGAAGGTAGAGGCTTAACCCACTGAGCCATCCAGGCGCCCCTTGTTATATTTTTCATTTTGGGTAGTGCGTGTTTTAAATCTCTGTATATTCCATTTGAACCTTTTTTTTTTTTTTTTAAGATTTTATTTATTTGAGAGAGAGAGAGAGCATGAAAGGGGCGAGGGGCAGAGGGAGAAGCTGGCTCCCTGATGAGGAGAGGGCCTGATGTGGGACTTGATCCTGGGACTCCAGGATCATGACCTGAGCCAAAGGCAGTTGCTTAACCAACTGAGCCACCCAGGTGCCCCTGAACTCCCCCCCCCCCCCGCAAGATTCTATTTATTCATTTGAGAGAGAGAAAGTGAGAAAGTGTGTGCACGAGTAGGGGGGAGAGGCAGAGGGAAAGGGACAAGCAGACTCCCCACAGGGATCCTGATGTTGGGCTCTGGGGCTCAATCCAGGACCCTGAGATGATGACCTGAGCCAAAGGCAGATGCTTAACTGACTGAGCCACTCAGACGCCCCTGAACTGTTTTTTTTTTTTTTTTTAAACAAAAGATTTATTTATTCATTTTAGAAAACATGCCTGTGCTTGGGGAGGGGAGGAGTAGGGGCAGAGGGAGTCAGAGTCCTAAGCCAACTACCTGCTGAGTGCAAGCCCCAGGAGGGACTCGGTCCCATGATGCTGAGATCATGGACTGAACCAAAACCAAGAGCCAGGAGTTGGACACTTAACTGACTGGGCCACTCAGGTGCCCCTGAGAGTCTTTTTTAAAAATCGCCATTTCTCTCATCATGTTCATGTTTTTTCTTTACCTTCTTAAGCATGTAGAACATATTTATAATAACTCTTTTAGTGTCCTTTTCTGCTAATTTAATCAGTTGTTATTTCTGTGTCTTCTGTTGACTGATTTTTTTCTCCTAGTATGGGTCATATATTTTTGCATTGTTTTTGAATGTTCAGGTAGTTTTTGGTATTCCAGTAAATATTTCCAGACTGTTTGGGGTTGTAGTTAAGTCACTTATAATCTGTTAGATCCTTGCAAGGATTGTTTTTAAGCATCATTAGCGTATAAAGGAGAAGACTGGTAGGCTAATTTAGCTCCACTTTTAAGGTGATGCATTTAGAGGACTCTGCCTGATGCCCCATGTATTGAGACCTTTTACCTTGTTCTTTGAGAATATGAACTATTCTGATAACTGTGTGAACTTTGGAAATTGTGTGACCTGTTGGGTCCCAGGTTATTTTCTTGGTCTTTTAAAGTTTACACTTTGTCATGTTCTTATCAATATCCGAGCATAAATTAAGGACTTACTTATTGTAGATTTCTAGAGCAGAATGGGCAAATTATTAGCACCCAGGCCAATCCCACCTACCACCTGTTGCTCTAACAAAAGTTTTATTGGAATATAGCTGTACTCATTCATTTATATATTGTCTTTATTTGCTTTTATGTTTTAATGAGTTGAGTAGCTATGACAGAGATTGTATGGCCTACAAAACTTAAAATATGTGTCCTTTACAGAAAACATTTGCTGACTCCTGCTTTAGAGTTTTCTTTCTGTGCAGCATTTTCCTCTCTAGTAATCTACCCTGGAAATTATTGCCACCCTGATAGCCGTGACATCTGATCTCAGTCTTTTTGACTCCCTGGCTTTTTTTGGGTTCTTCACATATCATGGCCTGGTAATTGCCTCCATGCAGTAAGCTGGGGCAGTAGAGGACTCACTTCATTTGCTTCCCTTCCCTTGGAGATCATAGTCCTGTACTGGCTGATAGTCAATTTCTAAAACCATTGGGGTGTGTGTGTGTGTGTGTGTGTGTGTGTATGTTTTTTAGTTGCTTAAGTTGGGGAATGGGCCATTCAGTCCTTATTATAAAATGGCTATATGCAAGAAAAGCAGAATAATATTTTGAGATTCATGTTGTTTTATCAGGAATTACTTTTCATTGCTATGTGGTATTTTGTTTGAATATATAGTTTAGTGATTCTCTTACTGATGAATATCTGAGCTATTTTTGTTTTGTTTTGTTTTTATCTTAACAAAGCTGCTATGAACTTTCTTGGATAAACTCACCCGAGATTTTGTGAATCCGTCTTTTAATTTCTCTTGGGTGAAATACAAGTGAAATTGCTTATTTGTAGGGTAGTTATTTGTTAATTTTAGAAGCACATGTCAGTCTTTTTCCCATTAGTGGTTACATAGTTTTATACTGTAACCCATAATATGAGAGTTTTGATTGTTCCACTTTTTGTCATCATTTAGTGCTGTGTGTTTTTAGCTATTTTGATGGGTGTTTAACGGTATCTTATTGTAATTTTAATTTGCATTTCCTTTTGAACTAATGGTTTTGAGGACTTTTTCATTTGTTTGCCTTTTTTAAATCTTCCTTTGTGATGTCTCTTCATATCTTTTGTCCATTTAAGTAATTGGAATGGCGTTCTTTTATTAATGATTTATAAAAGATTTAAAATATGTCATATAGGAGTTTTTTGGTCAGATACTATTTAACGAATTTCTCCTAGTCTACAGCTCACTTTTTTGGTTTTTTAATCATTATCTTTGATGAGTTGAAGTTTTTAATTTAAATGAAATCTAATTTATGGTACTTTTTTCTTTTAAGGTTAGTTCTTTTTGTATCTTCTGTAAGGAACCTTTGTAGCCTTAAAGTCATAAAGATACCCTTTTGTTTCAAAGCTTTAGAGTTTTTGCTTTTACAGATAGGTCCCTGGTCCATCTTGGATTAATTTTTGTGTATGGTGTGAAGTACTTGTTGAGTTTCTTTTTTTGCGTATGGACATCCATTTATTCTAACACTGTTTGCTTACAAGACTTTCTTTGCTCCATTGGATTGTTGACATACTTTTGGTACCTTTGTTTATAACCAATTGTCTGTTTGTAAATGTGGGTCTCTTTCTGTTCTTTCTATTCAGTTCTTATAACTCCCTATCTTGGTTACTGTAGCTTACTAGTAATTCTTGAAGTCAGGTAGTGTAAGTCTCCGAACTTTGTTTTTTTTTTTTTTTTAAGATTGCTTTCCATAGATTCAAAATTTTATTTTATCTTTTTCTGTAGATTCAAAATTTGAGAGTCAGTTTGTTAATTTTTACAAAAAGGGATTTTGTTGGATCTGTAGATCAATTTGGGGTGAATTGAGATCTTAATAATATTAAGCCTTGAAGTCTATGAGCTTTAATTTTTAAAATAGATATCAGCTATTTGGATTTTCTGTATTTTTTTGTACATTGCATTTTTCAAGGAATTTGAGTGTATCACGATTTATCATATGTACTGACATAAAGTTGTTTATAATATTCCCTCAAAATTCTTTTAATGCCTGTATGTTATAGTGATGATCATTTAAAAATTACTCATATTCTCGCCTGGGTGGCTCAGTCAGTTAAGTGTTTGCCTTCGCTCAGATTATGATCCCAGGATCCTGGGACTGAGTCCTGCATTGAGCTTCTTGTTCAGTGGGGAGCCTGCTTCTCCCTCTGCCTTCCACTCCCCATTTGTGCGCGTGCTCTCTCTCTCTGACAAATAAATGACTAAAATCTTAAAGAAAAAGAAATTCCAGGGCACCTGGGTGGCTTAATGGATTAACCCTCTGCCTTTGGCTCAGGTTATGGTCTCAGGGTTCTGAGATCGAGTTCCTCATCTGGTTCTCTGCTCAGCAGGAGCCTTCTTCCCCCTCTCTCTCTGCCTGCCTCTCTGCCTACTTGTGATCACTCTCTCTCTGTCAAATAAATAAATAAAATTAAAAAAAAATTCCTGATATTCTCGCTTTTATTTTGATCAGTCTAGCTAGAGGTTGTTGATGTAGTCAATAAGCCAGTTTTTTTTCTTAAACAGGATTATTGAAGTATAATTTACACACAGTAAAATTCACCTGTATTTAATGTACATTTTAATGACTTTTAGGGATATTAAAGATACGTGCAGCCACAATCTAGGTTTAGAGTATTTCCTCACTCGAGAAATATTTCCCTGACAGTTTGCACTTAATTCTTGTTTACACTCCCAGCCCCAGGAAACCACTCATCTGCTTTCTGTCTCTATAATAAAGTTGTCTTCTTTATACATTTTTTGTAAATGGAATTATGCAATATGTAGTCTAACTTCCTTAATTTAGCATAATATTTTTATGCTTAATTCACATTACAGCATGGCTTTGTCTGGCTTCAGTGTCATGGCAATGTTGACCTCATATAATGAGTTGGAAAATATTCTCTGTTTTCTGGAAGAACTTGTAAAGGATTGGTGTTATATCTTCATTAAATATTTGGTGGATTTAACCAGTGAAACCATCTGACTTTAGCTTTTCTTTTTTTTTTTTTTTAAAGATTTTATTTATTTATTTGACAGAGAGAAATCACAAGTAAGCAGAGAGGCAGGCAGAGAGAGAGGAGGAAGCAGGCTCCCTGCTGAGCAGAAAGCCCGATGTGGGGCTCGAACCCAGGACCTGGGATCATGACTTGAGCCGAAGGCAGCGGCTTAACCCACTGAGCCACCCAGGCGCCCCTGACTTTAGCTTTTCTTAATGGGAGGATTTCTAAGTACTGTTTTAACTTCTTTACTTGGTATAGGTCTATTCAGACATTTTCTTTACTTTTTTTTTTTCTCTCTCTCCCTTCCTTTCTCTATCTTTCCCTCCCTTCCTCGCTCTCCCCCTCGCATCTTTTAGTAATGTCAGTTTTCCTACGAATTGGTTAATTTCATCTAAGTAGAATTTTTATAGGGTCAGAAGAGATCTCCCCTTTTCATTTCTTCTTGTGGTAGTTTGTCTCTTTTTTTCCTTTGGTCAGTCAAGCTAACAGTGTGGCAATTTTGTTGATTTTTTTCAAAGTACAAACCTTGGTTTTATTGATTTTTTTTCTCATTGCTTTCCTGATGTCTGTTTTATTGATTTCCATTTCAGTATTATATCCTTCCTTCTACTTTGGGTTTACTTTGCTCTTTTTTCCCCCTAGTTTCTTAAGGTAGGAACTTGGGTTGTTCATTTGAGATCTTTCTTTCCTAATATGGACATTTAAAGATACAAATCTCTCTATATACTGCTAATATGTTGCACTAGTATATTGTGTTTTCATTTTTATACAGTTGAAAATATTTTTGTCTCTTGTAAGTTTTTGTCTTTAAAACTATTTTGTTATTAGGGTAACCCTTTTGGCTCTCTCATGGTTATTGTTTCTATAGTTTATCTTGTTACGTACTTTCTCTTTCAATCTATTTTATGTCTTTGATTCTAAGATGTGTTTCCTGTTGGCAGCATATAGTTGGATCTTATTTTTCCAGTTTTCCATTCTGATTGGCATGCTTAACCCATTTACACTTAATGTAATTATCAATATGGTTTGATTTACATCACCATTTTGATAACTTGTTTTCTGCATATCTTATAGTCCTTTTTGGTCCCCTCTTCCTTGTTCATTGCTTCCTTTTGTGTTAAGTAGTAGACATTTTTCTGTTGCACATTGTAATTTTTTTACTATGCATATTTTTTGTAATCTTTTAGTGGTTACAATATGTATTTTACTGCTTCCTATTATTTAATTCAGTACAGTAATATAGAATCTTTGATCCAGATTAGTTCTTTTCTTTTTCATCTTCTGTATGGTTATTGTCATATAAGGTATGTTTTGTTATAAGCCAATGATATAATCTTACATTTTTTGCAGCCATTTTTAAAATCAGTTAAGAGAAGAAAAGATGAAGAAATGTTTTCATTGAGTCTTTTATATTTACCTGTGTAATTCCCAAGAAGTGTTCCTTATTTCTTTGTGAGAATTTAAGTTATTGCCTGCTGTTGTTTCTTTGTAGCCTTTGTAGAAGGACTTCTTTATGTTTTGGGGCTTTTTTTTCTTTTCTTCTTCTTCTTTTTCTTTTTCCTAAATGCAAGGGTACTAGCAACAGTTTTTGTTTACTTGGAAATATCTTTTATTTTGCCTCTGTTTTGTTGGATAGTTTAATTGGAAAAACAAGTCTTGGTTGACAGTATTTTTCTTTTAGCACTTTGAATATATTCATTCCACTATATTCTGATTTCAGGGTTTCTAATGAGAAGTCAGTTGGTAATCTTTTTGGGGTTTCCTTTTATGTAAGAAGCCATTTTTCTTTTGCTACTTTCAAGATTATCTCTTTGTTTTTCTGCAGTTATAGGCTCCCCAGGGCTTCAACTTCTCTACTTTGTCACCCTTTATTGACTTTAGAGTTAAGCTTTAAAAGAAAAATTCCATGGATTTTCATTGTGTTTTAAAAATACTTATAACCTAAACTTATTTTTTGTATGTTTGCTTTTTCCTCAAGTCTTCTTAGTTTTGAAATTCAGTTATACTTGTTTGTGGAGGGGCTACTTAAGCATCTTTGCTAGTGAGAAATGGTAGACTCTTAGTTTTCTTGTTTTATTTCATATTGTGGCATTATATACTGTTGCTTTCAGATTTTTCTCCTGCCTTATGAGATTTTGTACACATAGATCCATGTATACGTATTTTCTGTATATTTGACAGATAAAAATCCATATATAAAAATAAGGCTTATAAGAATAGAAGGTATTGATTTTTCTTAAGGAATATATGATCTTAATGTATTTTCCTTTTGATGAATATTAAATGATAATTTTTAAGACTACATAAAAGATACCACAGCATATTTAGTATTTGTATTGAGGCATGTGTTAGTCTCTGTAGGAGTTTATGTCCATAAATATTTAGTCTGGACTGCGTCATTGTCAAGTAACATCTAGGACTAGAATTCCCAGCTGGATACCTTAATTTTGCTGCTTTCTTCTTTTAGAAGTGTTACTATGAACTATAGGCAGACAACAAAAGGAAAGAAGGGGAGTGAGACAAAGGAAAAAATAAAAGACTAACAGATGGCAGGGAAATAAAAATTATTAAAAAATTTCTTAAGTTTTGTTTGTTTTGGATACTTTTCTTATTTAGCACATGGAAATACTTTGCACGTTTGAGAATTACTGACTTCCTATATGCTATTTTTGAGAAACAGCAAATCATTCATGTAATATAAATACAATTATGATTATTTTGCTGGAATTTTTCATTTCTGGGCTTTATTTTTTCAAAAAATAAGTAGCAGTGACTTCTTTCAAATCATGTTATGACAATATATTTGGAGGATCATAAATATAAATTTAAATTGAATGGTGCTAATGCAAGTAAATGATAGGCATTCATTCCGAACTTTCTGGGTCTAGCCTTATTGAGTTATAATTCTGCTCTACAAATGAAAGTTACTAGTGGGAATGGACTTTTTAGGGTATATCTTAAGTTAGTATAGTGAATTTTGAAATGCCTTTGGTTTTAGATTTCTATATTTATAATCATATTAAAATATCTTGTGGTTGAAGAATATTTTATATCACTTAATATACTTGCATGTAAATATGCAGCATAAATGTTACTAGTCCTAACTTCCCCTTTTTTAGCTGATATGTTCTCTCAGCCCAATAGGAAACTAGGAGTCAGAGTGAGAGTATAAGCTTTCAGATTCTAAGTTCAATTCTTTTTGTTTTCATGGTGTCTCTTGAGTTAGAATGAAAAGTAGGAGAGATGGGAAAAGGCAGAAATGAAAATAGTAAGAGAATTTGTTATAAGAAGTAATATTGGATCTGAATCTTGGATCTGAATCAACCATATAATCAGTGGTAGGCACTCCTACATTGCCCTTGTGAATACTTAGGTTCTTGAATGAGGATTATTGATAATGATATGGCTCTGTGAAATAGTCTTTTTATTTCTCTATTACTGATTTTAGTTTTAGAAGTTAAAGCCATAAATGTAATTACGTATTTCTGGGGCAGGGCCTCTTATCTTTGAAATGGTGAAAGAACGTTGCATATTTTTTCACTGCTATCACCACTTCTAGCTAAGTTCCATTATTTTTTTTTTTTTAAAGATTTTATTTATTTATTTGACAGACAGAGATCACAAGTAGGCAGAGAGGCAGGCAGAGAGAGAGGAGGAAGCAGGCTCCCTGCTGAGCAGAGAGCCCGATGTGGGGCTCGATCCCAGGACCCTGGGATCATGACCCGAGCCGAAGGCAGAGGCTTTAACCCACTGAGCCACCCAGGCGCCCCCCATTATGTTTTATCAAAGACTATCAGACTCTCCCCTGTGTTCTTTATAGTGGCAACTTGCGCTTTTCTGGTAGGAGCATTTGAGTTGAGAAAGTAATGGGGAGTAATTGCAGGCTCCTTTCACTCTGTTCAATGTTACAGAATGTGCCTTTTATTTCTCTGTTTTTTTTTGTTTTTTTTTTTGTTTTTTTTTTTTTTTACAGAAGATAGGTAGGATAGATAGCAGTGTGATTAGGAATAGATAAGGATTTTAATGTTAGTGGGTTAAAATTCTGGCTCTGTGAGTCAATTCTTATAGGCCATAGGTAAATAACTTTATTCATTTGGAATAATATAAACCTTATTCGCTGGAATGTACCTTGCAATGTGGCAGGTTTTTTATTTTTATTTTTTTATTTTTTAAGACTTTATTTGATAGAGAAAAGGAGCAGGGGGAAGGGCAGAGGGAGAGGGAGTAGTAGACTCCCAGCTGAGCAGGGAGCTAGACATGGGGCTCCATCTCTGGAACCTGGGACCATGACCAGAGCCGAAGGCAGACCCTTAACTGAGCCACCCAGGAATCCCTCAGAGAAGTTTTTTTGAATGATTTTCTTAGATACTATCAATTATAAAGACAAACTCTTTTCCGGATGTAACATATTAGTTCTTTCCTATATCTATAAATATGAATAGCACAGTAGTTAAATTATTTTTTTAAAAGAAACTGACAATAACAAAGTAAAAGGGGAAGAGTGATTAAGTGATTAATTCCAAATATAAGATAAGCCTTAGAATTGGATATAGAATTGCCCAAAATTTTAAGTGGTCTAAAGACAAAGGGAGAATCACCTATTCTAAGTTACAAATACTAAAAAGTATTAATAACTCTTTAAAATCATTGAAGGATGACATAAGGATAGTTTCATTTTGCAGATAGTGGGAACCCTAAAAGTAACTCCATTCTTTATCAGGTTCACATTTTATAATAATTTCTATTGAGCAGATATTGTCTGCTTAATATGTACATTAAAAAACCTGCGATCTTGCCATTGGTTAGAATTATTGGTATCAGAAATCAAGAATTCAGAGTTAATCAAAGCCTTAAATCAACTCGTAGTTAAGAAACAATCTGGTGCTTCCATTACTAAAATAGCTATAGATTAAGAAGCTTCCTAAATGTGACTTTGTATTTTGTATTACTATAGTGATAATATGTCAATGCATTTTTCTCAGTCACAACATACTTTTCTTCAATAAGAATCATATATTCTAGAAAGTGTTACGAGACAAAGAAACTAAAGAGAAGTTCTGATTTAACTTTTACAAGAAATATCTTGGTTTGTGTATATTAACAGATATGTAGAGTTTTATCTGTGTTCTCTACATTTCATCTCCATTTAGTTAGGTGTGTATGTTTATGCATTTGTTTGGGTACAGAGGCATATTTAAAGACTGTTTTGGTGCTTTGGCCTATCTTGGTAAACATGAGGTGTTTAGCTAGAGACAGGGATATTGAAGGAGGGGTTAAAAAATCCAGTGGCTGTTAAGACTGCAGGTGGTCTTTAACATCCTGTCTACTTCTGAGATGGTCTGAATTTTATTTATAGACACTTAGATTTTAGCCAGGACTTCTACCTTCCCAGTCTTTATCATGGTACTTCAGTTGAGTCTTTGTGAAAAATGTTAATGCCTTTTGAGAGTCTTTTTTTATCTAGGGAAATATGAAGATGAAAAAAATTGGCCTAGATAATTTGTTGACACTTGCTAAAAATACAAAAAACATTAAGCAAGATACAAAATGATCAGTGTATATTTCTTAGCACATGACTTTAAAAGGTAACTGCTGGTTTGTATTTTGTTCTGGAGAAAAAAGTTTTACAAATGTTCTTTTTAAAAGCAATAATAATCTAATAAAAACCAGATGTCCACTAAGCAAAATCATGCAAGGCAATTTCTTTCTTCCTAACACCTTAGTGATATCAGGAAGTTTTGATTGCAGTGAGATGCAGGTTGGTGACTTAAGATCAGGGGAACACACTAGGAGTCAAGTCAGCAAGTTTGAATGGAGTGTTTCCAATTAGGAGCATAGTATTACAGTGTTGTGGGCACATATAATGCCTGGGAAAGGCACTGGGTGCTGGGTAGGAATGCAAAAGGCAAAATGGGAGAAGTTAAAATTTTGGAAATTTAGAATTTTTGCCTGAGGTCAGGGTTGCTCCCAGGAAAGATCAAGTAAACTTCTTTGTTTTCTCTCCTGTATTGCTCCCAAGCCTCAAGACTAAATTTAAGAAAATTAATTTGCTTTATGTATTGTTGGCCTAGGATTGTACCATCATTTACAACTTTGTTTCTGTAGAAAGATGCTTTGAGTGAGTTCTAACTTGCAAGCAGATTTTTGATAGGTTACCATTCACATGTTGATTGCCTGTGGTGATTTTATCTGGTGATGGTGACTAAGAAGAGATGTTCTGTGAAGATGGTGTAAAATATTCCTCATCTTCATGATAATATCAGTAGCATTTTTGTAGACACTTGACTATGTCCTTTAAATATATTTTATTTGATCTTGTAAAATAATTTTTTTACAAATGAAACTGAGGCTTGCTAAAGATAGTTGCTTAAGGTAGAGCTGGGCTTTGACTCTTTTTAGGCTCCAAAGCCTGTGTATTTAGCATTGTTTTTTATAAGGTGACACACAAAATGGGGAATTTAAAAGAATAGGATATTATAGGCAGATCATGTATATGTTTGCATTCTTGATGGAAAGATGGGCTATAGATGGGAAAGCTGTTGTAGTGTGAAGAACCACAATAAATGGAGACTGGAATTGTTCTTAAAGCTGCTTTAAGTTATTTGGAGGTTAACCTGGGTTAACCTGCTTGACGTTGTCACTATGGGTTCTCTGGATGTTATTTTTAATTATAGTTATGACTTAAGAGTAGTTTTGGATATTTTGGAAATCATGAAGCATATACATTTCAAAATGAGTTAGAGAGCTTAGGCATTTAAAAAATACCACCAGTGTTGACATAGTATTGGAACATAGTGTAAAATCAGGTCTTGAGACTTTTTTACATATTTGATTCATACTCTATAGTTATTCTTACCGATTTTAATATTGCCTCATGTGGTATAGATTAATATAATGAATGAAACTGGTTAGTAATTTTCTTGCATGCTAATTATGTCTAAAGATGTAATGCCTGCAAAAACACTTAACATTTAATATAATTCAGTTTTTTCTGAAAGATCATATATTCTGAGAAAAAATGTTTTGTTTCACCAATAAATGAAAAAAATGTCCAAATTCATAAACTTGTACTTGTATGCTCTAGACAGAGGAAGAAAATATTAGGGATATAAACTGTTTAAAATATCCTTTCTTTGAAGTGAAACAACATGGGGCGCCTGGGTGGCTCAGTGGGTTAAAGCCCCTGCCTTCAGCTCGGGTTATGGTCTTAGGGTCCTGGGATCAAGCCCCGCATTGGGCTCTCTGCTCAGCAGGGAGCCTGCTTCCTCCTATCTGCCTACCTCTCTGCCTGCTTGTGATCTCTGTCAAATAAATAAATAAAATCTTAAAAAAAAAAAAAGTGAAACATGAATATGTTGCTTCAAATGTTAAACTTTAATGAAAGAAATTTCTTATTGAACTCTTCAGTTATTTTGTCTTTATGAAATATATTTGGTGCCATCTCTGAACATGTCTGTTTCTCTCAACTGTTGAACCCCTAATTCCTACAAATGTGTCAGATTTTTTCACCATTAAAAAATCAGTTCAATACTCAATTTTTTTAAAATAATTTTTTTAAAGACTTTATTTATTTGATAGAGAGAGAGAGAGATTACAAGTAGGTAGAGAGGCAGGCAGAGAGAGAGGGGGAAGCAGGCTCCCTGCTGAGCGGAGAGCCCCATGCGGGGCTCGATCCCAAGACCCTGAGATCATGACCTGAGCCGAAGGCAGAGGTTTAACCCACTGAGCCACCCAGGTGCCCCCAAAATAATTTTTTAATTATAATTTTTTTATTCCAGTAAAATACACATAACATAAAACTTATAAAAAAGTTTATAAAACTTATAAAACCATTTTAACCATTTTTAAATGTACAGCTCAGTGGAATTAAATACATTAATATTATGCAAAGTCACTACATCAATGTCCATAACTCTTCCTCTTGTAAAAATTTTATGCCCGTTAAACAGTACTCCCACCCCCTCCATAGCTCTACAGACATTTTTTTCAATTGTTTGTATAGTTACTAGTAATGAAAAAATGAAAAGAATTTAGAGCAAGGAAATAGTCACCTGAATCAACATATCTTAGTTTCCTTTAAGTTGAGCAATTAGCTGATAAGCTAGTTTGTACCTGACTTCCAGGATAGAATACTTTTGAGATTTTATTAGTTTCTTTGTTTTCAATAAGGCAAATCTTGATGATATATCAATTAGTAAATTCTGAAGAATTGATGTAAATGATGTGGTAATTCCTGTTATAAGAGATACTTCTTAGAACTCCTGAACTCCTCTTTCCCCCAGGGTATCAGATCTGCTGTTGAATCGAGCAAGTAGCCTGGCAGCAGTCTTGTGTATCTGAGCTAAGTTCAGAATTGTCTAGAATGAGAAGTGTTTCTAAAACACTATGGGAAAGCTAATTAAAATTGAACTTTGGAAAAAAAATAGAAAACAGTGTAGAAGTAAAGGTTAGTGTTGTCTGCCAAATGTTTTTGAAAGATCTATGTAAGAGTACTCTGTTTTCAACCTGTTAAAATATGGATCCTTGAAGACATATTTATTAATTGCATTGACCTTGTTAAAAACAGCAAGGCAGGTTGCTAAAGACAGCAAGGCAGGTAATTATCTAGGTCTGAGTATTAGAAGTATTATTATTTTTGAATAAATATTGAGACACTAAACTTAACATCTCGGTACATATGCTTTGTGTGTTGTTAGCTTTTTCCTAAAGTAAAATGAATCTCAATATGCCATATGATTGTTGACAAATAAGAAAGTCTTTGTGCAATTAAGAGAAGATCTGTTTACTTAAGAGCTCTCAAAGGTTGTAAAAGATTATACCTGGCTATATGTGAAGGATAAATGTTGTGCAATAATGCCCCTTAGTTCCCTTTTTATAATAAATCTCAGCTGTGTGTTCAGCACAAGGGCTCAGTGCCAAAAAGAACAGGTTCAACTTGTCTGTGAGGATTTGCACCACAGTAAAGTGCACAACTGCTTTTGTAAAGGTCATTGTAGAGGTCACAGGCATGTATAGTTGAATGAAAGCAACTTTAAAAACATGGTAGAACAGATAGTGTTATTTAAGATTTGAGAATCGATGTTAACTTAAACCATTAAAAGGATAGAAAAATCAAAAAGAACCCTCATATACATATTCACTTTCTGTTTCTGTTTTCAAAGGGATTTAAAACAATTTGTCAACTTGGGCCAGCATATTTTAAAAGAACTTCATAATTGTTTTTTCCCCAAAGATTGATTTATTTTAGAGTGACAGCTGGGGGGCAGGACAGAGAGGGGGAGAAGCAGACTCTCCACTGAATGCAGAGCCCGCTGTGTGAGGCTTTTGATCCCATGGTACTGAGATCATGACCTAAGTTGAAACCAGGAGTTGGATGCTCAACTGACTGAGCCACCCAGGCGCCCCCATAATCACTTTCATAATAACTATCCAGACTTGGAAACATTGACTGATGTTTGTTAAATTCTGAGGAGTGTTCTGAACAGAGTTCGTATAATAAAGGTAGGACATGACCATGGTAAAATGAAGGGGGGGTGGGGTGGGGTGTGTGTGTGTGTGTGTGTGTGTGTGTGTGTGTGTGTGTGTCGGGGGGGTGGACCCAAAGGAGCATGGATAAATTCTAATGAAAATGCATATGTGATCTAAAGGAGAATGTCTCCAGGGGTCATATTTCTTCTGAGGTTATTATTGAGTTAAAATTAACAACAAAGAAAATGCTGTCTTATATTTCTATGAATCTTTTCCTCTTGATATGTCACCAATACTATATACATTTGTGGTAAGTGGAAATAACTCAGAAATAGCAGGTGGAGAGACTATAAGACCATGACTCCAGGCAATGCAAGTTTCGAGTTTAGTGTAATGAACACCAGAAAATGATAGAACTAAGTAATTGAGTAGCTACAAAGCTTACCTAGAGTTGTGTTTTACTTGGAGTTGTATCTGGTCATAGAGTGACTGTTTCTTTTTCTTTTTTCTTTTTAATGGTGATGATAATGGCAGGCAGCCATTGTTTTCAGTATAGAGATTAATTAGTAATCTGTTAGAATATGCTTCAGCAAAAGCAGCTGATTGGCAGTAGCACCTGTCTCAGCAACTGGTAGAATGTTAGTGCTTTCATCAAGCATGTAATTTCCAGAAGGGCTTCAAAGCTGTGTTCATTAAAGTCTCCCATACTAATTACTTTCTTTGTCCTCTGGGGCACTGTTTTACTAAATGCATATCTCTCTATTTTTATTTATTCATGTATGTATTTATATACATATGAAGATTATAAAATAAAGTTAAATTTTTTTTAATTTTAAAAAATAAATTATGTGATAGTCTGTCTACTATTGTATTTGTGGAACCACCATTTATGCTTACTGAACACATAATGCTCCCACCTGAAAAATTTACCAGTATTGTGATTTCTATGCATTGCTTTTGTAATTCATATCATAAATATAAAATATATCTGTAAATTTTGAAAAATGATCTGTTAAAGTATAGTAAAATGTGATTTAAAGGATGGGATATTATAGTCAACTGTCTAGAAAGGTAGTTTATTTCTGCATTGTTAGGAAGTCTTCTTTCTAGTTGAAATGTTCTTTCTGGGCCATATTTCAAATTATATTCAATTTACATGGATTTATAGACAAGGCACCAGTTTGTATTATTGTTTGAGGAAGGTAGTATTTTTGCTTGTTATGAAAAGAAGCCTGAACTACTAAGAGAGTATTTTAAAGAGATGAAGAAAAAAATAAAGGATGAAGCACATATCTTGGTATAGGTGAAATTTGTATCATTCTCAATGTATTATGGAAGAATTGAATGTGAATATTTCCTGAAAGTAAAATTATATGTTTTAATGAATGAGGGTAATTTTCATTTAAAAACTACTGATATACTAATATATTTTTTAAAGATTTTATTTATTTGAGACAGACTTTTTTATGTTTCATAAATATAAAGATAAGTTGTGAAATACTTAACATAGAATCAGTTCTGGTGGTGTATCCTTTCTGTCATACCTTCACAGTGCCTATCATCCACTAAATGTTTGGATAAATAGCTGAATTTTCATACTCCAGACCTGTAACAGAAAAGTGCTTGGTGGATTTTGGCAGTATAGGCTTTAAAATCTGGGTAGGTTACTTGGCCTTGGGAAACATCAGTTTCTTTTCCTGTAAAATAGGCAAAATAATAATTATTTCAAATGTATGTGTAGTGCCTAGTACTGTGCACAGCTTATAGTAGATGTTTGGTAAATATTTTTGTGTCCTTTGCATGGAACCCCACTGTTAATAATCACATTCTGTATATGCATGACTTTAGTAAAAGACAGTTTAGGCAAAACTGCAAGTGAAAAGGGAATCAGAGAATCCTAAACATTCTATTCTATTATGTATTTAGAATCTAGAGTTTGGGGTGCCTGGCTGGCTCAGTTTGTGGAACATGTGACTCTTGATCTCAGGGTTGTAGGTTTGAGACCCACGTTGGGTGTGGTGATTGCATGAAAAAATAAAATCTTAGGGAAAAAAGGATGTAGCTCTAATTGCATGGTGGTTTTTGTGAAGGTGGTGGCAGTGCTGATGATGGTGGTAGTGGTTGTGTGTGGTTGAAGAGAGCAGTTTGGGATGGTTACAGTATTCATACCATTTGTTTCCTTTTAGGACAGAAGAAGGATAAACTCAGTTCCAGCTGGGCTTAGGTTTTTACTTATTTTCTGCAATGGAAATGGCATTGGGAACTGCTCATTCTGTAGTTAAATGAGCTCAAATAGAATTAAGTTTGTTATTTAGTTTTTGGGGAGTATAACTTTGGAGTAGGGGATTGGAGTAAGTGGGATACTGTGGGTCATTACAAAACACTTGTTCATTCATGATGCAAACATTCCTAGTATATACCAAGCAGTGTACTAGGCACAGGAAGTTTAGTTCTGAATAAAATGAGATTCCTTTAATTATTCAAGCTTTCTGCTACCTTTTCACTAAAAAATATTTCTCCTCCAGAAGACTAATAATCTTCCTTTGTGGTATTTTTTGTTTTGCTAATATAATAGTAGTATTTGTAGGGAACTATTTAAAGCAATTTTTTTACTTTATTACATTCAGAAATGTAGACTTATGTATAAATTGTCATTATTATTGGTAACTAAAATTTCACCTAAAGTGCCAAGATAAGAATTCTTTCTGGGAACTTTTTTTGTAATTACTAAAAGCAAATTAACTAAAATGCTGTATGTCTGTAAAGTTTTTAAAATTTCCAGCAAATTCTGTTTTTTCTTAAAATTAATGCACACTCTTTTAAGGAGGCAAGTTTTGTCTCACCGAATAGTCTTCTTGATGTTTTTCTTTTCTGATCTTTTTATAGAAACAGATACAATTTGCTGGACACTCTGTCCTCTTGGCAACAAATGGTAGTTCAGTAGCAAGACAAGCATCAGAGAAAGAATGTAAAAATAATGCTTTCAACACTACCGCATTTATCAGTACTTAAGGAAAAAATAAAACCTTAGAACCACAAAAATAAAAGAAAATAAAATATCTTCCTTGGACCCTATTTTTTCTTTAAGCTACTGCTGTATCTATTTTCATTTTATCTTATAATTTAATAAAAATAATAATCACGTTTGCTCAGTGTTTCTACTTCCTCAATTCTCATTCTTCTTCCATCATTTATGTTCTAGTTCCTACTTTCACTACTGTACTGAAGCTGCCCTTAGAATTGAGTTCCCTTCACTAGAAATGATCTTTCTTCCCTTCCATTTCAGCCCCATTCAGCTTTCATAGTCCATCTTAAATGTCATTTTTTCCCTAAAGATTCAGTTGAATGAACATTTAAATATCTATCATATGTAACCAAGTCGTATCATATGTACATTTAACTTATTTGAATTCAGCTGAAGTTGAAAACACAAAACTAGGGAGAAAAGTATGGTTGGCAAAAACCAAGCCAACTGCTTTATCTGCTTTTGCACAGAACACACGGTCATCTATTCCAGTGCTGGAGGAAAAACTAGTTTATTTATATAAAGCAATTACAATATGTATAGAGCAATGTATAGTTTACTTTATGGGCTGTTTAAGGGATTTTTTTGAGAGGTTATTTTGACCAATTTATGCCTTTTTGCCTTACTCTGACCTTAGAACCTATAAGATGTGACTTCACTTGTTGTAGCTTTGTTGAATTTAAGTCAGTCACATTACTTAGAATCCTTCTATATAACATTTGGAGTTCTCTGATTTTTTAGGTGTAGAATTATCTGAGGCAGAGATAACTAGCTTGTTAGTTTCTTTCCTGTCTTATCTTTGCACTTTTTAGGAGATAAATTTGTATGAATGGAATTTTAGTCAAAACAGGTAGAAGCATGGGGGGGCAAATGCTATTCCTTTGTATTTCATGTTCGTCTCTGTAGTTTGAGACCCTTGGCTTTCTGAAAACTAATGGCGTATGTCCACAAACATATTGTTGAATTTAATTTCTATATGAGCCATAGTAGTTCTACACCAACATAAAGGAATTTATAGAAATGCTTTTTTAAAAAATATGTAGAGCTTGGTTATGATGATATTTGAGATGCTTTAATAATATTAATCTTTTTAAAAGATATTGTTTCCTAATTTCTCCCCATTTTAAGTATCTACATATGCTAAATTTTAAAGTTTTTTCTCAAGGAATAATTTATCTTTGTGTAATAGTAAGAAGCAAATATATAATAACAATACATACACAAATATATTTGTATAACAATAATAATTTTAAAACAATTATCATTAAAGGATGATTTTGAACACTAAAACACTATGAATTTGAACACTAAATGTTGTATGTTGTAGTGAGGGAATTACAAATGACTTTAGTTAACAAAGCCTTAAAGTAATTCCACTGTAGTGACTAGATTGTGATGAGGTTTCCAGAGCCAATGTGATAGAAATTGTTCTTGGAGACTTGGCTAAGCAAGCAAAGGAGTAACTGTTTTAGGACCATTTGCTTTCTAGTGGTGAACAAGAAGCTCAAGCCCAGCTAGATATAGAAATTCTTCTTTAATGTTTTAAAGCATAGCTTACATATTTGAATGGAACTGATCATCACTAAAGAACTAGGAAAATATGGTGCTATTCCTTCAGGATGAAGCTTTTTTCATACTCTGAAAAAAACCTGCCTTTTTTTGAGAAGGAAAATTCTGGAGAAAAATTGGTCCTGTAACTATTAGACACTGTATTTTAAAAGATAGGGAATGCTCATAAAGGCTGATTTGTGAGAATAATTCAGCATTAGAAAGCTGAAAAGAGCAAACTGTATAATTTTTATTTTTATTTTTATTTTTTTATTTTTAGAAAAAAGGTATATTCTTTTCATTACAAAACATGCATTCAGAAAGTGAATGTAGTCTCATGATTCTAGCAGAGATTTGAGAATCTGGGGATTCATGCTTTTTTTTCCCACTGGCTGTTTCTCTGGTATATTTAGAATAAAATTATTCTATATTAAATTTGGGGAAAATTCTTTTTATTTTTATGACACATTATGAGGTAGTGGCTTATTTCTACTTAGTGGTCGTGAAGTCATAGCAGGTTAGACCTGGAAGAATATCTAGACCAACCCCCAGTTCACTTCCTAATCCCCATTTTAGATTATGAAAATGAAACTGAGAGTTTTATCACCTCGTTCATTTTATTTTATTTTTTAAAAATAAGATTTTATTTTTAAGTAATCTCTATATCCAGTGTGGGGCTCAGACTTAAAACCCTGAGACCAGGAATCACATGCTCCACCAACTAAGCCAGCCAGGCACCCCTCCCTCAGTTCATTTTAGTTTAGAGGCAGTGCCAACATAAATATAAAGTTACCTCTTACCGTGCAGGGTCTTATCCCTCATTGACCTTAATACTGTTTACTATAACTTTTTGAAAGAAATCAGAGAAAGACATTTGTATGGGGGGAAAAAATGAATTGTACTTACCATAAAATTCTGCACTACCAGGAAGTTATTACTATGCAGCTGTTGCAGCGATGACAAGCTGATATCACCCTAGAATGGCCAGAACAGCATAGTATAAAAATTGTTCTGCTTGCTACCCAAAAAGTTCAAGAACAACTGAATTACCAAGGAAATATTACTTAGAGTGAGCAGATTGAAGGCAGTGCCAGGTATATAATTCTCTATGCCGTTGCAAAATTGTGTGAGAATACATACATACACCACATAATTAAAAAATCTATTTATATCCATATACAGATGCATACATACATATGCACAAATGAAAAACACATGTATGTATGTGCACATACATATTTAAATTATTAGGACACTAACCAACATAGAAATAGTATTTCAGAAAAAACAGTTGATTTTCTTTTTTTTTTTTTTTAAAGATTTTATTTATTTATTTGACAGAGAGAAATCACAAGTAAGCAGAGAGGCAGGCAGAGAGAGAGGAGGAAGCAGGCTCCCTGCTGAGCAGAAAGCCCGATGCGGGGCTCGAACCCAGGACCTGGGATCATGACCTGAGCCGAAGGCAGCGGCTTAACCCACTGAGCCACCCAGGCGTCCCAAAACAGTTGATTTTCTAAAATGAGCCCAAAGATAATTTCTTTGGAAATAATAACCAGGATTGTAGTGGTTTAATGCTTCAAGAACACTGAAATATTCAGGTTTTTAATTCCCTTTGGCAGTATGACCCATCCTGTAGGATTTGATAAATTTAAGATGTGAGAGGACTTAGTTTATGAAGACAACTACCACTATCATTGTTTTCTTTCTTTCTTTCTTTCTTTTTTTTGGTTTGTTTTTTGCTTTTGTTTTGCATTTAGATAATTCAGAGACTTAAAAGTAGAAAGCACAATCTCATCAGAAAGTTATTAGAATATAAGCTCCCTGAGTGCAGGGCTTGTGTCTGTTTTGATCACTGCTGGAGCTTTTAGTTTTGGACATACAGTTAGTATTCATTATTTGTTCTGTGAATGGGTGATGATAGCCACGGGATACCACAGTATCATCTGAAATTTTGTTAAAATGAATTCTTAAGTGGCTGAAGACACCTTTCCAGCCTAGGGATAAAAAGCATCCACGGGCTTTCTGTAGTGGGTAAGTGAAAGAAAACAGTATTAAAGTGTGGAGAAGGTGGAGTTGCATTCCTTATGTGCTTTTATAGTACATGTGATTAACAAAATTTCAATTGTTTATGCTTAGTAAGAGCATTCTTAAATTTATAGAATATGGAAACCTGACTCTTACAGTTTTCCTAGTGTTCATATTGGTATACCTTTTGACCATTCATAAGCCCTTTTATATTATTCAGTGTTTTAACAAAACATCAGGTAGCTTTTTCTTGCCAGGCACTGTGCTGTACACATTGCAGTGAACATAGGGCTTTATAGTCTAATGGGAGAGATAGATGTTAAACAGGTAACTATACACAGTTTAACAAGCTTATAGGGCTTATTAGCAAATATACTAAAGATGAGACTAGCCTGGCAAGTAAGTCGTTTAAGCAAGACAGAAAAATGAAAAGAGTCCTTAAAATTGTGTTAAAGGATTTTCAGAATCATTCAGTCTATCACCCTTAATTACTAATACTTTTTGAATTACAGCCTCTTCTATGGTACTTAGCAAAAAATTATATACTGATTTTATGAAAGGATGTTTTCATTTTTAGTATTTTTTCAAGTTTCTATTTTATTTTATTTTTTTTTAAAGATTTTATTTATTTATTTGACAGACAGAGATCACAAGTAGGCAGAGAGGCAGGCAGAGAGAGAGAGGAGGAAGCAGGCTTCCCGCTGAGCAGAGAGCCCAATTCGGGGCTCGATCCCAGGACGCTGGGATCATAACCTGAGCTGAAGGCAGAGGCCTTAACCCACTGAGCCACCCAGGCGCCCCTCAAGTTTCTGTTTTAATTTCAATTAACATCAAGTATTATATTACTTCTAGGTGTACAATATAGTGATTCAACAATTCCGTGTATCATCTGGTGCTCATCACAAGTTCACTCCTTCATTTTTAGTATTTTTATTATTGCTTATTTCAACAACCTTATACTAATGATTACTGTCATTAATATTGATATTGCTATTGCTTTATTTTTATTAGAAAATAATATATTTTCTTTAGTAATGTTATTGTAAAATGGTTGCTATATTCCAAAAGTATGTGTGTATCTCTTTTAACATAATGACCAGAAGTTTTTTAAAATAAAAGTTGCTTTTAGAGTTAATTTCATTTCCTATTGAGTGGATTCCAGAAATCTAGATCATACAATTTTTCATTTGGAATTAAATCTTGATTTTAGAATCAGCACAAAAGGTAGTCTGTGCTTTTCCTTTATTTGACGAGAAAGAATAATGATAATGTTTATTATGTATGGATGCTCTAACAGTTAAGTTTTAGTAAATAACAAACTTTTTTATAGAAGACTTGAAATTTGCTAAATAAGAAGAGTTAAAGAATATATTTCAAATTATACTTAAAATTATAACCATGTATAATTACCTTGGTTGACATTTCAGTGTAATGGAATCTTATAATATGTAGTTGTTTGCCTGGTTTCTTTCACTTAGCATAAGGTTTTTGAAGTTCACTTATGTTGCAGCACATAAAAATTTTTTTTTTTTTTTTTTCTTTCTTTCTTTCTTTTTTTTTTTTTTTTTTTTTTTTTTTTTACAGCTTTATAAACATATATTTTTATCCCCAGGGGTACAGGTATGCGAATCGCCAGGTTTACACACTTCACAACCATAGCACATACCCTCCCCAATATCCATAACCCCACGCCCTCTCCCAACCCCCTCCCCCCATCAACCCTCAGTTTGTTTTGTGAGATTAAGAGTCACTTATGGTTTGTCTCCCTCCCAATCCCATCTTGTTTCATTTACTCTTCTCCTACCCCCTCAACCCCCCATGTTTCATCTCCTCTCCCTCATATCAGGGAGATCATATGATAGTTGTCTTTCTCCGATTGACTTATTTCGCTAAGCATGATACCCTCTAGTTCCATCCACGTCGTCGCAAATGGCAAGATTTCATTTCTTTTGATGGCTGCATAGTATTCCATTGTGTATATATACCACATCTTCTTTATCCATTCGTCTGTAGATGGACATCTAGGTTCTTTCCATAGTTTGGCTATTGTAGACATTGCTGCTATAAACATTCGGGTGCATGTACCCCTTCGGATCACTATGTTTGTATCTTTAGGGTAAATACCCAGCAGTGCAATTGCAGGGTCATAGGGTAGTTCTATTTTCAACATTTTGAGGAACCTCCATGCTGTTTTCCAGAGTGGTTGCACCAGCTTGCATTCCCACCAACAGTGTAGGAGGGTTCCCCTTTCTCTGCATCCTCGCCAGCATCTGTCATTTCCTGACTTGTTAATTTTAGCCATTCTGACTGGTGTGAGGTGATATCTCATGGTGGTTTTGATTTGTATTTCCCTGATGCCGAGTGATATGGAGCACTTTTTCATGTGTCTGTTAGCCATCTGGATGTCTTCTTTGCAGAAATGTCTGTTCATGTCCTCGGCCCATTTCTTGATTGGATTATTTGTTCTTTGGGTGTTGAGTTTGCTAAGTTCTTTATAGATTTTGGACACTAGCCCTTTATCTGATATGTCATTTGCAAATATCTTCTCCCATTCTGTCAGTTGTCTTTTGGTTTTGTTCACTGTTTCCTTTGCTGTGCAAAAGCTTTTGATCTTGATAAAATCCCAAAAGTTCATTTTTGCCCTTGCTTCCCTTGCCTTTGGTGATGTTCCTAGGAAGATGTTGCTGCGGCTGACGTCGAAGAGGTTGCTGCCTGTGTTCTCCTCGAGGATTTTGATGGATTCCTTTCTCACATTGAGATCCTTCATCCATTTTGAGTCTATTTTCGTGTGTGGTGTAAGGAAATGATCCAATTTCATTTTTCTGCATGTGGCTGTCCAATTTTCCCAACACCATTTATTGAAGAGGCTGTCTTTGTTCCATTGGACATTCTTTCCTGCTTTGTCGAAGATGAGTTGACCATAGAGTTGAGGGTCCATTTCTGGGCTCTCTATTCTGTTCCATTGATCTATGTGTCTGTTTTTGTGCCAGTACCATGCTGTCTTGATGATGACAGCTTTGTAATAGAGCTTGAAGTCCGGAATTGTGATGCCACCAACTTTGGCTTTCTTTTTCCATATTGCTTTGGCTATTCGAGGTCTTTTCTGGTTCCATATAAATTTTAGGATGATTTGTTCCATTTCTTTGAAAAAAATGGATGGTACTTTGATAGGAATTGCATTAAATGTGTAGATTGCTTTAGGTAGCATAGACATTTTCACAATATTTATTCTTCCAATCCAGGAGCATGGAACATTTTTCCATTTCTTTGTGTCTTCCTCAATTTCTTTCATGAGTACTTTATAGTTTTCTGAGTATAGATTCTTAGTCTCTTTGGTTAGGTTTATTCCTAAGTATCTTATAGTTTTGGGTGCAATTGTAAATGGGATGGACTCCTTAATTTCTCTTTCTTCTGTCTTGTTGTTGGTGTAGAGAAATGCAACTGATTTCTGTGCATTGATTTTATATCCTGACACTTTACTGAATTCCTGAACAAGTTCTAGCAGTTTTGGAGTGGAGTCTTTTGGGTTTTCCACATAGAGTATCATATCATCTGCGAAGAGTGATAGTTTGACTTCTTCTTTGCCGATTTGGATGCCTTTAATTTCCTTTTGTTGTCTGATTGCTGAGGCTAGGACTTCTAGTACTATGTTGAATAGCAGTGGTGATAACGGACATCCCTGCCGTGTTCCTGACCTTAGCGGAAAAGCTTTCAGTTTTTCTCCATTGAGAATGATATTTGCGGTGGGTTTTTCATAGATGGCTTTGATAATATTGAGGTATGTGCCGTCTATCCCTACACTTTGAAGAGTTTTGATCAGGAAGGGATGCTGTACTTTGTCAAATGCTTTTTCAGCATCTATGGAGAGTATCATATGGTTCTTGTTCTTTCTTTTATTAATGTGTTGTATCACATTGATTGATTTGCGGATGTTGAACCAGCCTTGCAGCCCTGGAATAAATCCCACTTGGTCGTGGTGAATAATCCTTTTAATGTACTGTTGAATCCTATTGGCTAGTATTTTGGCGAGAATTTTTGCATCTGTGTTCATCAAGGATATTGGTCTGTAGTTCTCTTTTTTGTTGGGATCCTTGTCTGGTTTTGGGATCAAGGTGATGCTGGCCTCATAAAATGAGTTTGGAAGTTTTCCTTCTATTTCTATTTTGTGGAACAGTTTCAGGAGAATAGGAATTAGTTCTTCTTTAAATGTTTGGTAGAATTCCCCCGGGAAGCCGTCTGGCCCTGGGCTTTTGTTTGTTTGGAGATTTTTGATGACTGTTTCAATCTCCTTACTGCTTATGGGTCTGTTCAGGCTTTCTATTTCTTCCTGGTTCAGTTGTGGTAGTTTATATGTCTCTAGGAATGCATCCATTTCTTCCAGATTGTCAAATTTGTTGGCGTAGAGTTGCTCATAGTATGTTCTTATTATTGTCTGTATTTCTTTGGTGTTCGTTGTGATCTCTCCTCTTTCATTCATGATTTTATTTATTTGGGTCCTTTCTCTTTTCTTTTTGATAAGTCTGGCCAGGGGTTTATCAATCTTATTAATTCTTTCAAAGAACCAGCTCCTCGTTTCGTTGATTTGTTCTATTGTTTTTTTGGTTTCTATTTCATTGATTTCTGCTCTGATCTTTATGATTTCTCTTCTCCTGCTGGGTTTAGGGTTTCTTTCTTGTTCTTTCTCCAACTCCTTTAGGTGTAGGGTTAGGTTGTGTACCTGAGATCTTTCTTGTTTCTTGAGAAAGGCTTGTACCGCTATATATTTTCCTCTCAGGACTGCCTTTGTTGTGTCCCACAGATTTTGAACCGTTGTGTTTTCATTATCATTTGTTTCCATAAATTTTTTCAATTCTTCTTTAATTTCCTGGTTGACCCATTCATTCTTTAGAAGGATGCTGTTTAGTCTCCATGTATTTGGGTTCTTTCCAAATTTCCTCTTGTGATTGAGTTCTAGCTTTAGAGCATTGTGGTCTGAAAATATGCAGGGAATGATCCCAATCTTTTGATACCGGTTGAGACTTGATTTAGGACCAAGAATGTGATCTATTCTGGAGAATGTTCCATGTGCACTAGAGAAGAATGTGTATTCTGTTGCTTTGGGATGAAATGTTCTGAATATATCTGTGATGTCCATCTGGTCCAGTGTGTCATTTAAGGCCTTGATTTCCTTGTTGATCTTTTGCTTGGATGATCTGTCCATTTCAGTGAGGGGAGTGTTAAAATCCCCTACTATTATTGTATTCTTGTCGATGTGTTTCTTTGATTTTGTTATTAATTGGTTTATATAGTTGGCTGCTCCCACGTTAGGGGCATAGATATTTAAAATTGTTAGATCTTCTTGTTGGACAGTTCCTTTGAGTATGATATAGTGTCCTTCCTCATCTCTTATTATAGTCTTTGGCTTAAAATCTAATTGATCTGCTATAAGGATTGCCACTCCTGCTTTCTTCTGATGTCCATTAGCATGGTAAATTCTTTTCCACCCCCTCACTTTAAACCTGGAGGTGTCTTCGGATTTAAGATGAGTTTCTTGTAGGCAACATATAGATGGTTTTTGTTTTTTTATCCATTCTGATACCCTGTGTCTTTTGATTGGGGCATTTAGCCCATTAACATTCAGGGTAAGTATTGAGAGATATGAATTTAGTGCCATTGTATTGCCTGTAAGGTGACTGTTATTGTATATTGTCTCTGTTTCTTTCTGATCTACTACTTTGAGGGTCTCTCTTTGCTTAGAGGACCCCTTTCAATATTTCCTGTAGAGCTGGTTTGGTATTTGCAAATTCTTTCAGTTTTTGTTTGTCCTGGAAGCTTTTAATCTCTCCGTCTATTTTCAATGATAGCCTAGCTGGATATAGTATTCTTGGCTGCATGTTTTTCTCATTTAGTACTCTGAATATATCATGCCAGCTCTTTCTGGCCTGCCAGGTCTCTGTAGATAAGTCTGCTGCCAATCTAATATTTTTACCATTGTACGTTACAGACTTCTTTTCCCGGGCTGCTTTCAGGATCTTTTCTTTGTCACTAAGACTTGTCAATTTTACTATTAGGTGACGGGGTGTGGACCTATTCGTATTGATTTTGAGGGGGGTTCTCTGAACCTCCTGAATTTGGATGCTTGTTCCCTTTGCCATATTGGGGAAATTCTCTCTAATAATTCTCTCCAATATACCTTCTGCTCCCCTCTCTGTTTCCTCTTCTTCTGGAATCCCAATTATTCTAATGTTGTTTCGTCTTATGGTGTCACTTATCTCTCGAATTCTCCCCTCGTGGTCCAGTAGCTGTTTGTCCCTCTTTTGCTCAGCTTCTTTATTCTCTGTCATTTGGTCTTCTATATCGCTAATTCTTTCTTCTGCCTCATTTATCCTAGCAGTGAGAGCCTCCATTTTTGATTGCACCTCATTAATAGCTTTTTTGATTTCAACTTGGTTAGATTTTAGTTCTTTTATTTCTCCAGAAAGGGCTTTTATATCTCCTGAGAGGGTTGCTTTAATATCTTCCATGCCTTTTTCAAGCCCGGCTAGAACCTTGAGAATCGTCATTCTGAACTCTATATCTGACATATTACCAATGTCTGTATTGATTAGGTCCCTAGCCTTTGGTACTGCACATAAAAATTTTTTATTCCTTTTGTTGCTGAATGGTATTGAGCATATTTTATTAATATTAGATTATGAGTTAATATTCATACTTTATTGAATATACCTCATTTTCTAACTCATTCACCAGTTGATGGACATGTAGACTGTTTCTACTATTTGGCTACTATGAATAAGGCTGCGAGGAATATCTCATACAAGTCTTTGTGTGGTCGTATGTTTTCATTTCTCTTGGCTAGACACCTGTGAAGTACTAAGTCATAATACATTATTTGTACACTTAAGAAAAACTGCTGAACTGATTTCCAAAGTGGTGGCACCCTTGTACATGCTCATTAGAATGTATAAGGGTTCTAGTTTCTTCACATCCTCAGTAAAACTTTTTATTGTTTGTTTGATTATAATCAATCTAGTGGGTGAAGTAGTATTTCGTTGTGGTTGTAATTTGCATTTTTCTCAGATGTTGATCATCTTTTCATGTACTTATTTGCCATTTGTGTATCATCTTTGGTGAAATGTCCATTAATTCAGCTGTGATAAATCACTAGTGCATCATGTAGTTTGATTTCCTTAATCTGATAATTTGGATAATAAAATACTTACTATCTTGGTGGAAATATCACATTCAGTTACTAATTTGCATCCAGATTTGAGATACTCTTTTGCCTCCAGTCACTTAAAACTGCCAATACTGGGGCACCTGGGTGGCTCAGTTGGTTGGGCATCTGCCTTCAGCTCGGGTCATGATCCCAGGGTCCTGGGATTGAGCCCCACGTTGGGCTTCCTGCTCGGTGGCGAGTCTGCTTCTCCCTTTCCTTCGCTCCTCCCTCTGCATATGTGCGCGCGCTCTCTCTTTCCCAAATCTTATTAAAAAACAAAAAAACCCCCAACACTTTCCTTATAGTACTTGCATGACATTTTGTCTGTTGCTGACTTAATTTTAATTTTAATTATGTCAATGATTGCCCTGTAAGTTCTTTCCCAGCTTTAGATTTGAGAAATTTGACATCTCTCTCACACCAAGTTTTTTTTGGGAAAGATCGATTGACCGTTACAAAGCTCAGTTGTGCATCATTTATGAACTTTGTTTTTATCATTCTCATGGTAAACAGAATTACCACTGAGTGATGTTTAATGTTCTCTAAATGCCATATATTTTTTAAAAGATTTTATTTATTTATTTGAGAGAGAATGAGTGAGAGAGAGCATGAGAGAGGAGAAGGTCAGAGGGAGAAGCAGACTCCCCAAGGAGCTGGGAGCACGATGCGGGACTTGATCCCGGAAGTCCGGGATCATGACCTGAGCTGAAGGCAGTCGCTCAACCAACTGAGCCACCCAGGCGCCCTCTAAGTGCCATAATTTAAAAAAAATCCTTTTGAGCCTGTGTTCTTTTGACCAAATCTAAGTTATTAGAATTTGTATAAAAATTTATCTTGATCTAGGGTTTACTTATTAAGATCAAACTTTTAAATTGAGCAACCATCACTATATTATCTAAAAATAAGATATTAAAAATTATATGGTAGAACCCATACTGGACAGGAATTAGGAGATTTGACTCTTACTACATGACTTTTGGAAAATTTATATTTTAAATGGTTCTTTTTTCATAAAATAAGGAAGTTAGGGGAAAAGAACACAGGCTTTAGAATCTAACAGAAATGGCTTCTAATTCTCAACCTGCCATTAATACAGAGTGACCTTGCCAAGTCACATATATAAACTCCTGTTCCTTATCTGTAAGGTAGGAGTAATAGTATTTATCTCATAAAACTGTTATGAATACTAATGAAATAATGCATAAAAAGTCCTTAGACCAGTGCTGGGCACTGAGTAAATAATGTTAACTGTTATTATATCAGGTGATCTTTTATGTGCCCACAAACTTGCAAAAAGATTTTGCATTATATGATTTCTTAACTTTAGTAACTTGGGTTTTATTGTTGGTATTTAGTGAACGATCACTTTAGTATGTTTCCACTATAATGGCTTAAGAGAGTCTATCTTTTTGAATATTATTTTCTCTGGAAAGTATTCTAGTTCTTGAAAATACCCATTGTGTATCATCTTTTCTAGGCCTTGCATGATTTATAAAATGCAAATGAAGTAATTTAGTAGGACTCTAAATTTTCCTCCTTTAATTCTTGTAATTTTTCTTTTTCATCCCCCCCCCAACCTAACAATGTGAATTTTTATATCATAATATTCTGGAATTTTTATATCATAATGGCAGGAGAATTTAGTACTTGGCAGCTTATGAAGAAGACACTTTGAAACAGGAATGTCAAAATGTCACTCAAAATAACCGGCTTAGGCAGTCCTTTTCTTAACCTATATAACCCCCTGTGCTCAGTTTCATTGTTCACAGACTGGATTTCTGTGAGATAGTATAAGATTTAGCTTGACAGTCTGATGTTTATTTAGAAAAGCTGTGAAACATATGGAGGTTAAGGGTTAACATAATGTTAACAGAGTTTTCTAGGTATTTCACTTCTTTTTTTCCTGTGTATTACTCTAGCCAGGTAAATGAGTAAATAGAATATCTAAAACCCATTTTAAAAAAATTGTGATAAAATATGTATGAAATAAATTTTACCATTTTAACTCTTTTTAAGGATATGGTTCTTTTTTTTTTTTTTAAAGATTTATTTATTTGAGAGAGAATGAGCAAGAAGGGAAGAGTGAGTGACAATCTCAAGCAGACTCCATGCTTAGCTGGAGCCCAACATGGGGCTCTATCTCAGGACCATGAGATCATGACCTGAGCTGAAACCAAGAGTCAAATGATTGACTGACTCCACCATCTAGGGCCCCCAAGTATATGGTTCTTGATATCAAATACATTCATATTGTAGCATATTCATCTCCAGACCTTTTCAGTCTTTTCCAACTACAACTCTATACCTATTAAATACTAACACCCCATCCCCTTCTTGCCTCACCCTAGCTTCTGGCAACCACCATTCTACTTTCTGTTTCTATGAGTTTGACTACGCTAGCAACCTCAGGTAATTGGAATCATATAATGTTTGTCTTTTTGTAAGTGGCTTTTTTCACTTAGCATATTTTTAAGATTCACCTATGTTTTAACATGTGTCAAAATTTCTTCCTTTTTAAGGCTAAATAATATTCCATTGTGTGTATATGTCACATTTGGTCTATTCATTCATCCATCCATGGACACATGGGTTGCTCCTGTGGCTACTGTGAATTATGATGCTATGAACATGGGTGTACAAATATTTGTTCTATTCTTGCTTTTACTACTTTTGTGTATGTACCCAAGAATGGAATTTTTGGCTCGAATGGTAATTCTATAGTTAATATTTTGAGGAATCATGATCCTGTTTTCTATAGTGGCTGTGCCATTTTACATTCCCATCAGCAATGCACATTCGTTCCAATTTCTGTACACCCTTGCCAAAACTTGTTATTTTCTGTGGTTTTATTTGTTTGTTTGTTTTGGATAATAGCCATCCTAAATAGTCATGGGTGTTAAGTGGCATATCATTGTGGTTTTGATTTGCATTTTCTTAATGACCAGTGTTGTTAAGCATCTTTTCATGTGCTTAATGGCAGTTTGTATATCTTTGGGGGGAATGTCTATTCAAGTCCTTTGTCAATGTTTGATGAAGGACTTTTGAAGTCACCTTGTCAGGGAAGTTATTAATACATGACAATGAACTAGCTAGGGTGATGCTAAATGGGATTAAAACTTGTTGAAGAGAAAAACCGCAAGTCAGATGCAAACATTGTCATGTTCCTCACTGCCTCAGTTGCACTTTATCACTTTTAAGTCATGGTTTTTATTTGTTAATTTTTGTAAATAAAAGAGAAAAATGTACTGTATTAGTAATTTAGGGGAAAAGGAAACTAAGGGAGGTAACAACAGAAATAAACTAGAAAATGGTGGAATAAATAACTAGAGGAGCTAGTTTTTATTAAAAAGTTAGGAAATCAAGAACTTGAACACTATACAAAGATAAAGAACAGAACTAGACATAGAATCTGAAAACATGGACAATATAAAAAATAGGGATTTTTGAAAACTGGAATCCATGCTCAGAAAAAAAAAAGAATCTATGCTCACATGTATGATAAACCTCAGTTTAATGATGTTATATGGCTGAATGGCATTTTATTTTGTATGTGTGTAATCAAATACAGTGCTTTTCTTTTGGTTATTCAGTAATTATTTGTTTTCAGAAAAATCCTAGATGTTTCATTCAATTTAGTTTATAGCACAAAATCCCCAGTGTGTGTATGTAAGTAGCTATCATATACACATTTTTGGTAAGTAACCTTGATTTCATTGTAAAGACTTAAGAGAGTGGATGTTTATGTGGCAAAATTTTGTGGAGGAGAATTTCATTAGTGTTTTTCCCTAATTAGGGCTTTCAAGAAAACACTGATTTTACCAAAACTCTCAGAGCTGTGTAATTAAGTAGGAAAATGTGAGGATGGACTGAGCTTTTCTATTTGCTGAATTCTACCATTGATGTTGAATAGCTATATTCTTTAAGGCTAAATTTGAATTTAATGATGGATTTGGTTTTCTTCTTTTATTCTTATTTATTTATTTTTAAGATTTATTTTCTTATTTGAGAGAGTGCGTGAGAGAGAGAGAGAGAACACACAAGCCTGGGGAGAGGCAGTAGGAGAGGGAGAAGCAGACTCCCCACTGAGCAGGGAGCCCGATGTGGGGCTCCATCCCTGAGATCATGACCTGAGCTGAAGGCAGCTGCTTAACCAACTGAGCCACCCAAGCCCCCCAGTTTTCTTTCAAATTATATGTAAATTACTATAAACTATAAAATGTGGATTTCAGTAATATAATGAATTGTACCCATGAATTGGCAGACTTCATGGATAATATTTTTAAATTTTATTTCTTTTTAAAATTACTCTACACCTAGTATGGGGCTCAACCTCAGGACCCTGAGATCAACACTTGTGTGCTCCACTGGCTGAGCCTGCAAGACCTCCCCATGGATATTTTTATTTTTTATTTTAAATTTTTAAAAAAATATATTTATTTATTTTAGAGTAGGGGAAGGTCAGAGGGAGAGGGAGAGAGTTCTAAGCAGATTCCACGCTGAGCAGGGAGCCGACTCAGGGCTCAGTTCCAGGATCCTGAGATCACAATGTGAGTGGAAACCAAGAGTCCAATGCTTAACTGACTGTGCCACCTAGGTGTCCCAGGATAATATTTTTAAAGTGAGGAAGGAGTTTTGTCTGCAAAGATGTAGTAATATGGAAGTATTATTAAAAGGTATTGCTTTCCTTCATTTTTCTAACAGGGTCAGCATATTTCATTAGCACCTATTCAAAAGCTTGAAGAAGCTCTATATGAATACCAACCACTGCAGATAGAGACATGTGGACCACAAGTTCCTGAGCTTGAGATGTTAGGAAGACTTGGGTAAGTGTCTAGGAACTTCTCTTTGAGGGACTAATGTTTAAGGCTTATCTGTTAGTATTTAAGTTTATTTAAGTTTAAGTTATACTTTAAAAAAAATTCTTAGATTTTTGAAGTTTAGAACTTTAATCTTTTGTGAAAAATGAATGCCTAATAGTAAGTGTACACATTTTTTGTATGTTTTGTTAGGTCTTTTAAGATTAAGATTGGTTTATATTAGTTCTTTTTAATAATGTTGTTGGCAGCCATATTTTTTTTTTTTAAATTTGAAGATTTTATTTATTTATTTGACAGACAGAGATCACAAGTAGGCAGAGAGGCAGGCAGAGAGAGAGAGGGAAGCAGGCTCCCCGCTGAGCAGAGAGCCCGATGTGGGACTCGATCCCAGGACCCCGAGACCATGAGCTGAGCCGAAGGCAGTGGCTTAACCCACTGAGCCACCCAGGCGCCCCAGTTGGCAGCCATATTGAAGTAACTGTTCATTTTCAGCTTACTCTGTAATTTTTTAAAAATAGGAGCTTAATTTAGTCATTAGTAAGCCTGTAAAAATATGAGAGTTGACTTTGCCATGAAAAAGAGTAGATTTATTCATTGTCTGTTATTTACAGTATAACTATATTTATGAGAAATGAGCTACAAAATTTTTTAGTCAAAGGCATAATGTATGGCTGGCCCAGTGGCTCAAAAGCCATATTATATGCATCTGTTTTGGAAATGAACCTGGGATGGTGACTCTTTTGAGCGATGGAGAAGATCACAGTCTGTCTCAGGGAAGCAGGTGGGTGTCTATAGTGTACTTAAAAAGTGTAGGCCAGACTTCATTGGGGAACAATTCATGTCTTAGTCTGGTATCTCAAGTTAAAGTTTTGAATGAAAAGATGATCTAGAAACCATTGCTTCTTAACAAAGTAAAATAGTGTAAAGAATATAATGTGAAAAAGAAATAATGGGTACAGTGAAACAAGTCATTAAAAAGTAATTTAAAAAGCACCCTAGCAGCAAAAACAAGATAGATAAATAATAAAACCTATATACCAAAAAGCCCCCCAAAACCAAAACAACAACAAAAAAACTGTATGCATCTTCAGTACCAAAATCTTGAACATGACTCTCAGTATTATACATATGCAACTGGAGCCTCCAAGTTCATGACTATTAAAATGATAGATAATTTACTAATCTGTATTTAGTAGATCTTATTTTCTTTAGTTCTATATTCTCTTAAGGTCCTGCATCTTCCAAACATGAAGCTAAGGAGATGTGAAACAAAACCTAAAAACCCGTTTAAGTCTGAAATAACAGATTTACTAAATAATTTGTGTTAAGTGCTAAAATTGAAACTCGAGATAGACAATATAGGGTTTCATGATGTAAAAAGTTATTAGTGTTAAAGACGTTGGTTTCTTATCTCTTATTGGGTTAACAAGAGCCAGAATTCTAGATCTTTAAAATAAGTTTTCTTAAAATCTTTACTTTTATTTTAGTGAAGACAAAGTATTTAAAATAGTATTCCTTTGTTACAGGGTTTTTCATTTTCTAATAGTTTTGTCATCAAAATTACATTTGAAAGATTATGGAAATGGGCATGCGTAATAACAGTGCACAAGTAAAATGTGTGACAACAGTTAGTGCCAAGGATAGAAGAGGAAATAACTTGTTGTAATGTTCTTACAGTGTACATGAAGTGGCATAGTTGTATCTGGAAATAGATTGTAATAAGTTAAAGATGTTTAATGTTAACCCTCTAGCAACTACAAAAAATGTGAAAAAAAAAAAAAAAGAGGGACGGTCAATTAGTCTGTAGCAGAGAAAAATTATGAAATTATAAAAAATATTAATGAAAAGGAGAACAGGAAGAGAGGGTGACAAAAATAAAGAAATGAAGCAATTAAGAAATAACATGGTAGTAGATTTAGTCTTAACTCTGTAATTACATTGCATAGAAATGTTCTAAACAGCACTATCCAATACAACTTTCTGAAATGATAGAAATAGTTTAGGTTTATGCTGTCATGTATAGTAGCCCTCACTTTCATGTTTCTGCTGAGCACTTGAATATGTCTAGTGCAGTTGAAGAACTGAATTTTATATTTTATTCAGTTTAGTTTAAATAACCATGTATGATGAGTGGCTCCTATATTGGAAAGTACAGATCTGAATATTCTAAATAATAAGCAGAGATTGCCAGATTATACCAAAAATAAGATTTATTATATGTTTTCTATAAGGAACTGGCATTATATTTAAAAATAGAGTTTCTCTGAACTTTCCAAGTTTCTCTGTACTTGGATCTGTAATTTGTTGTTTTTATTTTGTAAATATCTCAACCATTATTTCTTCACAGATTTTTTTTTCATCAAAGGAATTCTTTTTGATCTTGCTATTTTTATATCTAGCATTTCCATATCATTCCTTTTTATAATTTTCATCTCGTTTCTGAAATTCCCTGTTTATACATGTTCTCTATCTTTTCCTCCCTAGGTTTTTTAACTTTAAAGTGCTTCTTTGATATCCAACATCTCTTGGTCTGGTTCTGTTGATTAGTTTATGTCATGATGATAGATTTATTTTTCCTGATTTCTTGTATTTATTATAATTATTGTTTGAGTATTGGATATTCTGTGTGACAGAACAGCAGAAACTGAGATTTATACCCTGAAATATTTATGTCCTTTTTTTCTGTCAGGGCATTAGGATAGGGAATTGAGTATTAAGTAGATAGTTTGATTTTAGTTTGGGTTTTGTTGTTGTTCCAGTTGTTGCTCATAGGCTTCAACCTCTTCCAGATAGTCTCTTGCCACTTTGTACCTAGTATGAGGCTTGGAGTGCTGGAGGGATCTTTTCAGTCTTGCTCCAGTCTCAGTTTTCAGCAATAGGCTCTGGCCACCTGAGCCACATAAGCGTTCTCTCTTGGTGCTCCTCCCCAGCAACAGACTGCTTTTTCCTTTTGGAGTTAGTTTTGTGATGGGAACAAGGGGATTTCTTGGTTCTCCCGTTCCAGCTTTTAGCCTTAGGAGGTCTTGCATGCTAGAACCTCAGGGTAGTGCTTTCTTGGTGTATCTGTCTCTTTCCTAGAGGCGAACAACTTTTGTTTCTTATTTTGGAGAGCAGGCAGGTTTGCTTTTCCTCTCCCAGCCCCACAACTGAACTCTCTTATGTTGGTAGGCATGGGAGGTGTTGGCTGTAAGACAGTTTTCTGTACCCCTCCCGCCCCGCCCACTTTGCATCATTGTGTTAGCATAGGTAAGAATTGGTTTCTTCCCTTTCCTCAGTAGCTGTAAGGCTTTTGTCTGTGTCAGTATAGAGTTGAGGAGGGTGACAGAAGGTTTTCTACTTTTCCCCCAGTGGCTGCCAACCTTTGCCTTTCCCAGCAGTTGAGTCCTGGCTGTTTGTTTGTTCTTAAGTTCATTTCCTCTTGTATTTAGTGTTCTGTTATTGCCAAATTTTATTGGGTCTTTTCAGTGGTATATCCCCCTTATCTTCCTCTTTTAATCTGCTACGGTGGTGCTGTTGCTATAATATATGTGTGTGTATTTAACTAACTCTTAGAAATTTGTATGAAATAGATGTAGCTTGATTGCTTTTTTCCCAACAATTTTGAGGAAATTGTTAAATTTAATAAACGTTGGCAACTCTTCTGATTGTTTGGACCCCTTTTTGGTTTCCTTTTGCCTTTACCATTATGATTTAGATTTTAAAATGTAGGGTAAGTGTCCTTTAGATAAGATATAACCATAGCATTTGTACTTTTCCCAAGGTTTTTATGCATGAAATCTTATTTGAACCTAAATAAAGGAGGCTGGATTGTGTGTGTGTGTGTGTGTGTGTGTGTGTGTGTGTGTGTGTGTTGGTGGGTGGGGGACTTTCATTAACCATTGAGTATTTAGAATACAGTTAGTTCCAGAATTTTTTTTTTTTTAAGATTTTATTTATTTATTTGAGAGAGAGAACACATGTGCATATGCACTGGGGTTGGTAGGGGGCTCCCTGGCAGAGGGAGAAGGAGAGGCAGACTCCCCACCAAGTGGCAGGACTCCATCCCAGGACGTGGAGATCAGGACCTGAGCCAAAGACACACTTAACTGACTGAGCCATGTAGGTGCCCCCAGAATTTCTCGAAGTAGACTTTTGCTTTTCTCAGCAGAAACTATACGTATATTCTGTACCCACAATAGTTACAAGGGCAAATTGTTCTGATTTCAAATAAACATGTATGTTTAAGTTAATAAACCTTGATGGTAATCGTTTCTTTTAGCCATTCGTGGCTAAGCAGTGCAGGAATTTCTAGATCATCAACATTGATATTAGAATTGCTAAAGAAACTTTTTCCTGATTTAGAACTATTTATCTACCGAGATAGAATTCATCCCACATCTCTTTAGCCTTCTACCTTGAGAAAGGAATTGTATTCGATACAGACAGCTTTAGTGTTTGGAGCTTGGATCAGCTCAAGCAGTCTTTTTGGTGATGTTCTGACCTCATACTGAAACACCTGCTAAAATAAATTCTAAATTGATTTCTTATACTATTAGTTCATGTTCTCTTCTGGAATTATTATTTGAAGCTATATGCTATCTTATTTTTTCTTATTAAACTTTATAAATCTAAGGATATATCTTTACCTAATACAACTTTCAGAAACATTTAGAGAGAAACTGAAGAATTTGTTCTGTGAAGTGACTTCTTAAAGAATGATTTATATCCTCAAAGGTGTTGCTTTTAGGGTAGAAGGAATATAAATTTAAATTGACTAAAGTAATAATAATTACACATCTGTCCTAAAAGTTGTTCATGTCTTGCATTTAAATATGCCCCATTTATCCCTTTATGGCGAGATCTCCCACTTCCCCCAGTCCTCTAGTTTCTCTTCCTCTCTCTTTTCCTATTACAACAAAATTTCCATTTTATATTATGTTATCCTACAGAGGGAACAAGATCAATTTTTCAATAGAGGCAAACAGAATAAATTACTTATTTCTATTTTCTTTTTTTTTTTTTTTAATTTTTTTTTTTTTTTTTTTTTTTTTTTGGACAGATCACAAGTAGGCAGAGAGGCAGGCAGAGAGAGACAGGAGGAGGAGGCAGGCTCCCCGCTGAGCAGAGAGCCCGATGCGGGACTTGATCCCAGGACCCTGAGATCATGACCTGAGCCAAAGGCAGAGGCTTTAACCACTGAGCCACCCAGGCGCCCCTTATTTCTATTTTCTTATATCTGCTTTGAAATCTGTGTGACTTGGTGAAGTTAGGAAGGGTACATTTGCACTTTCACTTTAGCTAGTGCAAAAGTATGGGTGCAAGCACTTTCAGAATAATTTTAATTATATATTTTGGGGAGCAGGTGATTTAAGGTCTTGGGTAGCATTGTGTCTCCAAAGAACTACATTTTTTTCCGTATATATAACTTTGAAAAAGGAGTTTTTTTTTTTTTTTTTTTTTTTACTAAGATCTTCTTTACAGTTAGTTAAACTTGAGAAGCAGAAAAAGAATAAATGAAAATTTTTCATTCAGGAAGGTATTATGAATGTATAATTATAGTTCACATTGGCCTGGTAGTACTCTTCTGGTTTGCTTAAGGCAATATGTAAACAAGTTTATTAATTCTCTGCCAGTGGGAGAATGCTTTGGGAAAACTTAACTGCTAATTGAAATTCCCTAGACAATGGCTTTCGTGGTTAGTCTAGTATTCTCGTTGATTGGCACTCTGAGACTGTCTTTTTAATAATCAACTGGATTTCTACTTAATATTTTACTACCCTCCATCCAAAGATGAGTTATTCCCTTAACTGATATAAATTATGAGTGCTTACCAATTTTGTTCATCAATTTCACATTATTTAATCAGATACCTCTACTGTTTTAGGAAGATGGAAGTGATTTATTCAATATGAGCTATTCACTTGTGAGCTTTTTACAAACATAAGGAAAACCTTGTTTTATAAGATGAAATAGGATCTTTATGATCTCTTCTATTAATACAACTGATATAAGTGTGTGCTATCAGTTATGATTTCCTATTTTCCTATTATTTAAAATAAATCTTAAATCTTTTCAAAGATTTAAAAAAATTTTTTATTTTATTAAAAGATTTTATTTATTTGAGAGGGACAGAGGGAGAGGGAGAGAGAGAATCCCAAGAAGACTCCATGCTGAGTGTGGAGCCCCATGTGTGGCTTGGTCTTACTAATCATGAGATCACGACCTGAGCTGAAATCAAGAGCTAGATGTTTAACTGAGCCACCCAGGAGCACCTTAAGATTTTTATTTTTTTATTATTTTTAAAGATTTTATTTATTTATTTGACAGAGAGAGAGATCACAAGTAGGCAGAGAGGCAGGCAGAGAGGGGGAAGCAGGCTCTGCTGAGCGGAAAGCTGGATTTGGGGCTCAATCCCAGGATCCTGAGACCATGACCTGAGCCGAAGGCAGAGGCTTAACCCACTGAGCCACCCAGGCGCCCCAAGATTTTTATTTTTAAGTGATCTCTTCACCCAGTGTGGGCTCGAATTTACAACCCCAAGATCAAGGGTTGCATGCTCTACTGACTGAGCTAGCCAGGTGCCCCAAGTTTTGAGAGCTTTAAAAAACAGATTTGAAGTCTGATGGTGCTTTCTTATCAGATGCTAAGATTAGTTAGCTATTACTACATAATTAATAGTGAAAAAATGTGTGACAGTAATAGTTGTATTGAATTGACTTAGTTAACTAGAAACTAATGGTAATTAGAAGATAGTTTTTCATTTGATTTCTATCAGCACCTATTAATTTTGTTTTCTTGTGTAGCCATAGACTGCCTTGATAAAACCAACCAACCAAAAGTAACTAACCTATTAACAGATCCATTATTATTGGCAAAGCAATTAGAAGTGTTCATTCTTGAGGAAATAAGATAGGGTATAGTTCCCAGAATAGAAGATCCACCTTCACAGTAACCTTGGAGATGCTTTCATGACTTTTCTTTTGTCTTAAGAACTGTATTTTTTTTTTAATTGATAAATTAGAACTTTAAATATTAAGAATTTGAGATAAGACATTGAACCTGTTCTATCGAATTTTTTGTTATAATACTGTCTGTCTTCTTAAGGACTTCCTCATTGTTGCCATGGAAGACTAATATATCAATCTGGTCATGTCTCTTTTTTTAAATACATCAGTCTGGTCATGTCTGTTTGTTATTAATATCTTTCAGTAGCTCATCATTACCTGCACATTCTGAACCCTGTCTTTATATTCCTATACCCTACCTCCTTATACTTGGTGTTTCTTAAGAACCTTATGGTGGCACACATATTTTTGTGTTGTTAAACATGCTGTTTCCTTTCCTTAGAATTTTTGTATTGTCTTTATATTTGTGGCATAGTCCACCCAGTAATTTCTTTTCCTCTTTCCTCCTATGTGTGAGTTGTCTGTTTATTCCCCTTGTCTCCTTTTTTTATTGGGATAGTATTGTTTTCCTTTATTTATTTATATGAGTCAGCTGTGTAATAAGGCTATTAACTCTTGGAATTTTAAATTCTTTTTTATTCAGGGTGCCTGGGTGGCTCAGTGGGTTAAGCCTCTGCCTTTGGCTCAGGTCATGGTCCTGGGGTCCTGGGATTGAGCCCCGAGTTGGGCTCTCTGCTCAGCGGAGAGCCTGCTTCCTCCTCTCTCTCTGCCTGCCGCTTTGCCTGCTTGTAATCTCTGTCTGTCAAATAAATTAAAGAAATATTTAAAAAAAAACTATTAAAAAAATTCTATTCTTTTTTTTTTTAAAGATTTGTTTATTTATTTTGGGATGGGGGGGTGCAGGGAGAGACAGAATGAGAGGGAGAGAGAGAATCCCAAGCCGATTCTGCACTGAGCACAGAGCCCAACTCAGGGCTCTATCCTATAAACCTGTGATCCTGACCTGAGCCAAAATCAAGAGTCAGATGCTAATTGATTGTGCCACCCAGGCACACCTCATTTTTAAAAATTCTTTTTTAAAAAGATTTATTCAATTATGAGAAAGAGAGAGAGAGTGCATGAGTGGGAGGGGCAGGGGGAGAGAGAGAGAATCTCAAGCAGACTCTGCACTGAGCATGGAGAGTCTGCTTGAGAGTCTCCTGATGCAGGGCATTATCTCACCACCCAAAACCACTAAAACTAAAACCAAGAGTTGGGTGCTTAATTGAATGTACCACCCAGGCACCCCTTAGTTTTTTATTCTTACATTGTTCATGATATGCAGTAGTTTTAATTCTGAGCAATGGTTGTATTGATGATGTCCTATTGACTTTCCATTGTTCTTCTTTTTTTTTTTTTTTAAAGATTTTATTTATTTATTTGACAGACAGAGATCACAAGCAGGCAGAGAGGCAGGCAGAGAGAAAGAGGAGGAAGCAGGCTCCCTGCAGAGCAGAGAGCCCAATGCGGGGCTCGATCCCAGGACCCTGGGATCATGACCTGAGCCGAAGGCAGAGGCTTTAACCCACTGAGCCACCCAGGCATCCCTCCATTGTTCTTCTGCTAAGGAACTCCTAAACCAACCCGAACTTTATGTATATTTATATTCTAATTTTTGTGTGGCTTCAGTTTTTATATCTAATCACTAAATCCATATGGAATTTATTTTGTTTATAAGGAGCTATAAACGAATCTTTATTTTTCAACATGGTAAACCAGTTGGCCCAGACCAATATGTCTAATAATACTTTTTTCTACTCATGTGTTTTACTAATATAGTAAGACTTTTTCTCCACTGCCCTTTCTTTTGCATTAATCTGTTTCAGTTTTTTTTAACAGTATCATATAATTACTAATTTAAATTCATGATATGTTTTAATATTAAGTGATGCATTTATTTTTCTATTGTGTATCAAATTACCACAAATTTAAGTGCCTTAAAACAACATCCATTTTTATCTCATTCATTTTCAGTGTTTGTGAGTCAGCAGTCAGTGTATGGGTTACCCAGATCCTTGTAACTCAAGTGTCGCATGGTTGTAGTAAAAATGTCAGCAGGTGCTGTGGTTCCATGTAAGCGAGGCTTGGTGGGCAGGAGTTGTCTTCCAAGCTTTTATATTATTGGCAGAATTAGGTTTTTCACAGATGGAGAACTCATGGTAGCTTTTATCTTCAATGCCAGCAAGAGAAAATCACTTTGAATCTCTTCCTTTTAAAGGTTACTTACCTGATTAAGTTTGGCTCACCTAGATAATTTCCCTTTTTATTAACTCACAGTCAGCTGATTTGAGATCTTAATTACATCTTCAAAATCCCTTTTGCCATATAATCTCAGGAGTGAAATCCATCATATCAACCCATGGGGAAGGGATTTTTGCAAAGATGCACAGAAGGAAACCTCAGAATTCTGCCTACCATGGTGGGACAAGTCTTCCTTTGCTATTTATCTTTTCACAGTAGTCTTAGCATTTTTATGCATTTATTATCCCAAGTAAACTTTGTTGGCCAAAGCAGCAAATTAGTGTACAATTCTTTCAAGTTTTCTATACATTTGAAAAATTTCATAATAAAGAGTTGTGAAACAGGTAAACAAACCAAAGCCCACCAACTACTTAACTAAGAATAGCCATTCTTCTCACTATTTAGATAATAACCAAGCACAACTCCTTTTGGAATTTTATTTGGAATTGCTTTAAACTTATAAACTGATTAGAAAAGAATGGGTATTTAAAATTCATTGAGTTTTCATATATCTCACTTAAAAATTAATTTTTTATTATAGTTTTGCTACTGTTACAAAAATTATTTTCATTGTGCTTTTTGATTCTTATATTTTCATTTTGTATGTGGCTGCTTTACTGAGCTCTAATTATTTTCTTCTCTTAGGTGAATGTCTGGGTTTTATTTGGAAGTGAATCATCTGAAAAAATGAATTTTTTCTTTTAAATGCTCTATGTCTGACTTCAGTTTTGTATTTTGTTGAATTTGGCTAGAACTTCTTGACCCGGTGTTATCTGGTTCTGATAGCTGCAGTTTCTTGTTTCTGATGCTTCCAAGTGTTTCATCAGTGATTTTTCTTACCATTTTGGAGAAGCATTTTTTTAAGTCACATTGAAGAAATTGCTGGTTTTTGGTCAGGGTCTTTACCTGTTGTTATGGGTTATCTAAAAATGAAAAAAGGTGTTTGTTTTATCTTTGTTTTTGATGCTGTCCACCTAAGTTTATGTTAGTTTTATAAAAAGTGTTAGGGATACTGAAAAACCAAAGAATATGGAAAAATTAAAAAGTCACAAAAAAGACTGCAGTATGTATGTGTATATAATATATGATATATGTCATATTTTATAATTATGAATATAATTACTAAATTAACTTTTTTTCACTGGCTGTGACAGGAAAATGTCTTTAGTATCTGTTTTTCTTGGCATTTGAATTAGAAATCAACTCACACATCTAACATGAACCTTTGTGCTTAAAGTTCTAGTCTGGCTGTAGTCTGGTAAGTTTTAAATCTTTTTTATGCATTCATGGAAAAAATATGTTTCTGCTTGAAGCAGTTGTCAAACAAGCTTCTTTCATCGGCAGTCAGACACAGGGCAGCTGAATGAGGCTGTTTAGTCTAGAGTAAATGCTCACAAGATTATAAGGTCACTGAGGAAATGTAATTATGCAGTTGTTTCTAGAATAGTTTTTTGTAGTAAGGACTTTAAGACTATTAAATCATAATACTAATTAAAATACATATATTTAAAAATTAATCTTAGAAAACAGCACTAAATAAACCAAATTATTTAGTTTAAATAGTAAAATCATAACAAATTATTCCAGTGAAATATAGTTTTAATTCAGATTTTTGCAGTTTACTATTGGAATTTGGTCAATTCTTCCCAAATCATTATAAAATTCAGTAGAACACACGTACACACACATAAATATATAGTTGTCTCCATTGGAAAATGAAATCTTACAGTATTTAGCTCATGCTAATTGAGAAAACAGTTGGTTATTTAACAATTCCTTTACTTTTGTTTTTCATTCAGTTATGGAGTGCCTTCTGTGTAGCACTTACTCTTCTAGGTACTAAGAAAATAGCAGTGAGCAAAACAGAGAGAACATCTACTGTCATTGTGCTGGGGTGAAGCCAACAACTAAAATATACTAATGAATCTTTAGATGGTAATTAATGCTTTAAAGACAAGTACAGAAGGATAAAGGGATATGTAGTGATTGGAAGAGAGTGCTATTTTTACGTAGGTACTGATAGAATCTTTTGTAGGAAGATATTTGAACAGACATGAATTAAGCAAAGAAGCCAATCATGTGATATCATGGGGAGAGTCAGAATGAAGTATAAGTGCAAAGATCCTGAGGTGGGAGTGTGTATGAGGAGGAGAATCTGGAGCAGTGTCTGGAGCAGAGTGAATTGGGGAGTGGTAGGTGATGAGATTAGAGTGGTAGCAGGTTTTTTAGGTAAGGAGGCAGGCTGTGCTCAGTTAGATCACATAGGGTTTTTAAGGTAATGGCCAAGACTTGGGCTTTTACTTTGAAGGAGATGGGAAGTCATAAGAGAATTTTGAACAGTGTGTCATAGAACTTATGTTTAGAAAGGTCAATTATAGGAGAATTAATAGGGTGAAAACAAGAAAACTTGTAGCAGTCCTGGTTAAGATGGTAGTGACTTACATACTAAGATGGTAGCAGTGTAGTTGCTGAGAAAACAGTCAGAGTATGGATGTAATTTTGATACAGAGACCAGAGAATTTTTGATGGATTAGATATAGGGAGATAGAAAAAATTTTTTCCCAAAGTTTTAAAATCTGAGTAACAGAGCTGCCATTTACTGTGATAAGGGAGACTAGGGGGAGGGGTTCTTTGAGGCAGCATAATTGTGCCAGTTACTTTAAGTTACTTATCAAATATCATTATTAAAAACTATTTCTAAAAAATATTTTTAAAGAGACTGTAAGAGTTGGAGGAAAACCCTAGAGATAATCTGTAGGAAAGTGAACTGTCTTGAGTCCACTATAGACAAGTGAGGCCAGAGAAGAAAACTCTTTCCTTAGTCACATCACTGGTTCATGCAAAAGCTAGGACTAGATTCTTAGGCTCTTAGGCTACTTTTTCTCTGTTGCACTGCATACCTTTGCCATGTACAGAGCTTTCAAAATCTGAATGAGCTTTTTAAAATTTTGCTTTTAGATTATTAAATTTCAGATAGTATATTAAGGGCAGTGAGTTCAAGTTATGTAGCACCTTTATATTCTCAAAAGATTATTCTTTTTTAATCATAAGGCAAGTTCTCAGTTTTCATTCAGTATTTTTTTGTGTATGTGCATGCGAGCAAAATGGGATTGAGTTGGGCAAAGTGACTCACAAGCTTTTGGGGTGGAGCATAGGTAAAGGTGAGCTGATAGTGGAGGAGTTACAAGGGTGGGGCGTTAGGTATAGTCTGTCCCAGGTGCAAGCAATAAGGAATTGAATATTCTGTCGGGAAATTTAAAAAATAATAAAACCAGTTGAAAGTCAATCTGTTTTCTGTCACCATGTACTAGCAGTTCTAAACAATGTCTGTTTTCAAATACGCCTTCCTTAAAAAAATCTTTTGTTGGTCCAAGTTCTAAACAATTGCTGTTGTTACTTTTGAATTTCACAGTACATATATGTAAATTTTCAATTAGTACATCTTTATTTTTTGTTTTTTAATAACACTGTATTGCACACAGAAGTTAATTCAGAGAACTCCCAGTTTTATATGGTCAACCCTACACTCCTTATCTCACCATCTCCAATACCTATGCACTCAGCTATATTAAGCCTCCTTGTATATTAAGAGTGAGTTTGTGAGGTTTTAGAATCCTTCCAGCTTCTTTCTGGCAAAAATTTTTTTTTAATTTTTTTTTAAATTTTTAAATTTTTTTTTAATAAGTTATTATTATTTTTTTTAAAGATTTTTATTTATTTATTCGACAGAGAGAGATCACAAGCAGACGGAGAGGCAGGCAGAGAGAGAGAGAGAGAGAGGGAAGCAGGCTCCCCACTGAGCAGAGAGCCCGATGTGAGGCTCGATCCCAGGACCCTGAGATCATGACCTGAGCCGAAGGCAGTGGCTTAACCCACTGAGCCACCCAGGCGCCCCTCTGGCAAAATTTTTATTTCCAACTCCCCTATTCTACTATAATTTCCAGAGTTTAAGTATTAGATTTGGAGTAAACTTCAAATAGATAGATATAGCTCAGTGATTGTAAATATGAAAAAATAGAACTTTAGTTCTTGGAGTATTTATTTGTGTTTAAAAGCTTTTCAACAAGGGTACATCTGGAAGGTGTTACTAGAATCAATCCTAAAGAAACAAAGACATGAATAGTACTGCAGTTTTTGTAATTTATTGTGAAATAGATATTTTATGAAACTATCAAAGTCATCCTTATCATTAAGATATTTCCTAGCTACTTGGATATCTGTTGCTTCAGGAAAGAAACTGGAAATGAAAATTAACTGAACATATTCTTCCTTGATTATGAGCAAGATAAAATTTTTAATTGAAGTATAATTAACATTTGGTATTTTACTATTTCAGGTATACATCATAGTGATTCAGTATTTTTATACATGATACAATAATCCCCATGCTAAGTCTAGTTAACCATCTCTTTCCCTACAAGGTTATTACAATATTACTGACTATATGACCTATGTTCTGCCTTATATCCCCATGACTTATTTTTTAACTGGAATAAGCAAAGATAAATTGACAAATCTGGTCTTATTATATACTGAACACAAATTGCGGAGATCAATTTTATTTTTATTTTTAAAATTTTTTTTTCTTTTCAAATTTTTATTTAAATTCTATTTAGTTAACGTATAGTGTAATAGTCGTTTCAGGAGTAGAATTTAGTGATTCATCACTTACCTGTAGCAGCCAGTACTTATCACAAGTGCCCTACTTAATACCCATCACCCATTTAGCCCATCCCTCATCCCTATCCTCCATCACCCTCAGTTCTCTGTCATTGGGAGTCTTTCATGGGGGCCACATGGGTGGTTCAGTCGGTTAAAGCACCCAACTCTTGATTTCAGTTCATGTCTTGATCTCAAGGGCATGAGTTCTGTGTTGGGCTCCATGCTGGGTGTGGAGCCTACTTTATAAAAAAAAGTCTCTTACGGTTTGCTTCTTTCTCTCTCTCTTTTTTTCCTTCCCATATGCTCATCTGTTTTTGTTTTTCAAAATTCCATATATGAGTGAAACCATATGGTATTTGTCTTTCTCTGACTAACTTACTTGGCTTAGCATAATACATTCTAGCGCCATCCACATTGTTGTAAATGGCAAGATTTCATTCTTTTTTTATGGCTGAGTAATATTCATTTTATATATCTGTGTGTGTGTGTGTGTGTGCGTGCACACACACACACACACACACACACACACACTCCACATCTTTTTTATCCATTCATTAGTTGATGGATATTTGGGACATTTGGGCTCTCTCTATAGTTTGGCTATTGTTGATAATGCTGCTGTAAACATCAAGGTGCACATACCCCTTTGAATCTGTTTTTTTGTATCCTTTGGGTAAATAGCTAGTACTACAGTTGCTGGATTGTAGGGTAGTTGTATTTTTAACTTCTTTAGGAACTTCCATACTATTTTCCAGAGTGGCTGCACCAGTTTGCATTCCCACCAATAGTGTTAAGAGCGTTCCCCTTTCTCTGTTTCCTTGCTAACACCTGTTGTTTCCTGTGTTGTTAATTTTAGCCATTCTGACAGGTGTGAGGTGTTATGTCATTGTGGTTTTGATTTGTATTTCCCTGATGATGAGTGATACTGAGCATCTTTTCATGTGTCTGTTGGCCATCTGGATTTCTTCTTTGGAAAAATGTCTATTCATGTCTTCTGCCCATTTCTTAACTGGATTATTTGTGTGTTGGTGTTGAGTTTGATAAGTTCTTTATATATTTTGGATACTAACCCTTTAGCAGGTATGTCATTTGTAAATACCTTCTTCCATTCCTTAGGCTGCCTTTTAGTTTTGTTGATTGGTTCCTTTGCTGTGCAGGAGCTTTTTATCTTGATGAAGTCCCAATAGTTCGTTTGTGTAGGTCAGTTTTAATGAACTCATCAACAAATTTGCAGAGGTCAGAGCTCAAAACAAAGTATTTTGAGTCCATTATGTACTTAGAAATATTTTCATGTTTTTGAAAATTAATATATTTAATGGGTATTTTCTTTTCTTTTTTTTTAAGATTTTATTTACTTACTTGATAGAGATCACAAGTAGGAAGAGAGGCAGGCAGAGAGAGAGGGGGAAGCAGGCTCCCCGCTGAGCAGAGAGCTGGATGCAGGGCTGGATCCCAGGACCCTGGGATCATCACCTGAGCTGAAGGCAGAGACCTTGACCCACTGAACCACACAGGCTCCCCTAGTGGGTATTTTCATCTGTTAGTTTTTACCCTCTTTTGTGATATAAATTGTATTTTTATTTTACATTAGAAATTTTTTACTAGCATATTTACATGTACAAAGTCCAATAAACGAAAACTCTCTGTGTATTATCTGCATTGTTACTCTCCTTTTATGATTATTACAGAAAATGGTTTTGTTGTGTATAGGAGTAGGCATGGTAAAATATGGACCTGCTCTAGTTATCCAATATTCTAGGTATGTAACTGATTAGTAAGAGTTGGTCCTGAGGACAGGATCCTGTGTCACATGTTTCTAGAACCAAAGCATCTTGTCAATTTAGGCTTAGAAATGAATTTTTTATATTGGGTCTTATTGCTTTGAGGAAAATGTGATGACTTAGATTTTGCTTTATTTGAGGCATATTATACTCAGAGACTGAGATTGTATTTGCCAATAATTTATTTTTTAAATAAAGGTTTATTTTGGAAATTATAATTTACAATAATATTTCATAAGTCAATGGTATATAGGATAATGTCTCTTAATAAGCCAATAAAGAAATATTCCAAATCAGTGATAAATTAATTACAGTATTGTTTCAGGCAAAGGAGAAGTGAAAGAAATAAGGTCCATTTTAGTTGAGGTTTACCTTTCTATGAGTTGGTTCTCAGAAGAGTCAGTCTTTCCAGCTAAGATCTAGGTATCAGCTACTGGCTTAGGTCCCTTGCTGCTGTAGCATGTAGTGAATGGCACTGGTGTTGGCAGGCAGGGTGGGCTGTTCTGAAGGTTATTATTCTAGGGACTATTTACACAGTTTGCACCATGTGCCTATGATGAGTCGTCGCCTTGCCAAGGCAGGAACAGATGTCCCTTCCCTTCCTGGGAGTGCTGCGTGGTTTAACACCATTGCTAACCAAGAGGAGCCTGGTCATGGCAGGAGCAAGTATCTTCAATCTTTGAAGAGTTTTTTAGATCAACAAAGAGTAGCTTTGTCCAGACTGATCACTCCTCAGTAAGACCTCACAAACTCTTGGTATTTAAAGTTTAAATGTTCATTACATTATAGCTGCTCTTCCATATGTTACTATCAGTAAATCTCCAGCAGTGCCTGTCAACAGTTGAGCTACTGAGTACTTACCAACCACAACAGGTGTCAATGACAACATCCCAACACTGCTTCTTCAGTGTAAACAAATTCACCCTTAGATCAAAACAACTTAAGTCATAAACAAGTGGATTTGAAATCATAACAAACCCAATATACAACAGTTTTGAAAAAAAAAGTAATGGTCAGGAATTAGATCTTACTTAGGTTAAAAACTTGTGGTTGTTGAATCTGGAAAACAAATGGATATGCTTTTGGGGAGCAGAATAAACATGGCTGATTAATCATTTTTTAGCTTATGAAAGAAAGATTTTTTTAAGGAATACTGTTTTTGAAAGGAAAATTGACAATAAGATGGTACAGTGTGGATCAGATGACCAGGCAGGATTAAACTCTTCATGCTGAAATGTTTTGGTGTGGGGAAAAAAATGCTGATTGGTTCTCTGAAACTTTGATTATTTATTTACTGAGAACAAGGTACTATTTCAGGTGATTTTTCAAAACCAATGAATTGTTTTTCTTTGATTCTGTATACCTCAGTATAACTTTTTTTGACTCTGCCCAGCTTCTAAATCTTAGCGCTTTTTTGTTATATTTATCTGTATATTTCTGAATAACACAGTTCTGCTGCAGTTTCTTGATCACTAATTTTAGACTTGTCTCTTCACATCGCAATGTGAGAGATAAAGATTTAGCCCTCTAAAACTCCTTCCTGGGGCGCCTGGGTGGCTCAGTGGGTTAAACCTCTGCCTTCAGCTCAGGTCATGGTTTCAGGGTCCTGGGATCGAGGAGAGCCTGCTTCCCCCGCCCTCTTTCTGCCTGCCTCTCTGCCTACTTGTGATCTCTCTCTCTGTGTCAAATAAATAAATAAAATCTTTAAAAAAAAAAAAAAACCGCAACTCCTTCCCTGGCTTTATTTCAGTCCCCCCATTTTGTCTCAATAGAGTTATGTCATGCTTTTTAAATTGAATCAGTATTCACTATTTCCATGGTGAATATGTAAATACTATTTTCAGTTGAGCCACATATAAAAACAGTGATTTTGTTTCTTTAGCTTTCTTATAATGTTGCCTGTCCTCAGTTTTTTTTTTTTTTTCCTTTGGACTTAATCAGCATCTTGCCTATGTCATCAAACCCTAAAATCATCTTAACTTTTCTGGGGCTAATGGATATGAAAACAAAGCAGAATATCACTGTTTGTCATTGTCTTTCCTACCTTAGCAAGCCCTAAAGCTATCTTACCCTTTCTGTGGCTAAAAAATATGGAAACAATAGAATAACCATTTGTCACTTCTTTTAACCTTCTTAGTCAGTGTAGATGGCACTTCAGTGCTGTTTTTGTTAACAACTTAGTCTTTCCTGCCCTCATGTTTGCCAGTGTTACAGGCATGTAATCTATCTGCTTTGCTAATTTATGATGGGTAACATCTGGGCTTATGGGATTGCTGCTTTCTAAGTCTTTAAAAAATGTTCTGCCAAGGAGTGATGAGCTGTCTTTAGATTTAGAGAAAATTTGGTCAACCTTTCAGTTCAGTTCAATTAATTGTTCATTTTTACATCATCTCCTTTCTTCCAAGTACCTTAGGATATGCACTAAAACTGTAGTAAGTAAATTATGGTACACAAACATCAAAGATAAAGAAATGTTGACACACATTCTTTCAGCAAAATGACAGAGTTTTTGTTCCATATTATATATTGTGGAATGAAATCCATCCCATTTAAATAAACTAAATGGATGAGGGTATAATATTTCCTGGAGTGCCTAGGTGGCACAGTTAGCATCTGACTTTTGGTTTTGGCTCAGGTCGTGATCTCAGGGTTGTGAGATCCAGCCCCGCTTTGGGCTCCGCACTTAGTGCAGAGTCTGCTTGAGATTTTCCCTCTGCCCCTCCTGTTCATATGCTCTCTCTTTACAATAAATGAATAAATCTTTGGTTTTTAAAAAGAGAAAGAATATAATATTTCCTTTTTGTCCTTAAAAATATACACTTTGGTGACTCCAGCTGGGTATCAGGAATCTGTTTTGGGGTAATGAAAATGTTCTAAACTGGATTGTGTTGATGGCTTTACAACTCTGTAATTTACTAAAAATGATTGAATTGAAATTGAAATTTAGCAAATGATTAAGACTACATTGGTAACTCACTGATTTTGGGGTTTGAGAAAATTACCTAGGGCATTTTCATAATCCTCTTAAGAAATGATGCCAAGGATGGCTCAGTGGTTAAGCGTCTGCCTTTGGCTCAGGTCATGATTTCAGGATCCTGTGATCAAGCCCCGCATCAGGCTCTCTGCTCAGCAGAGAGCCTGCTTCCCTTCCTCTCTCTCTGCCTGCCTCTCTTTCTACTTGTAATCTCTGTCTGTTAAATAAATAAATAAAATCTTTAAAAAAAAAAAAAAAAGAAATGATGCCAGAAAAAGATGTAATAATTTGAACAATGTAGTATAAAAACTGAAGATTGATATGATAGTTGTGATTTAGTTAACTATTCTTCAGTTGGTTCCGTCATCTTTTGTTCATTGTTTTAGGTGGGTTTTTTTCTTTTTCTTTTTTTAAGCGTTGTAGGGAATAATTGAAATAATTCCTAGGGTTGTAAAGCTATAATGTACTTCTATATATAGTAAAAATAAGGTCAGTAAGATCCCATAATATATCTTACATTAATAAAATGGTCTAGTGAGCTTACATGGTAATTTCATTATGACAATTTAAAATTAATTTTACTCTATATTTAAGCAGTTTACTGAGGTATAGATGACATACAGTAGCCAACATGTATTTAAAATACACAGTTTGATGAGCTTTGACATATGTGTACCATCAGGATACCTGTCATTCTCAAAAGATTGCTGGTGTCAATTTGTAATTTCTCCTTCACACCTCTTAGGCAACCACCAAGGAAATTGTCATATACTTTATTGAGCTGTATGAGTTCGTAATATATTTTGAATATCCACTCTTTATAGGATGTATGATTTACAAATGTCTTCTATTTAATAGAAGGCATTATAATAATTATTAGTTATTAATAATCATTATAAATAATAGTTAATTATTAATAATAATTATCAATAATAAATATCAAATAAATTTAATATTTTGTTTTGTTGATGATGTCGTTTTCTGTGGAGACACTTTTCAGTTTGACACAGTCTCATTTGTTATTTTTGCTTTTGTTGCCATTGCTTCTGGAGTCAGGTCCAAAAAGATACTATTAAGACCAACGTCATGAAGCTTATCACCCATGTCCTCTTGTAGGACTGTTATGGTTTCTGGTCTTACATTCAAGTCTTTAATCTGTTTTGAGTTAATTTTTGGGTATGGTGTAAGATAGTGGTTCAGTTTTCATTCTTTTGCATTTGGCTGTCGATTTTGCCCATTTCTTTATTAGATTTGTTTTCCTACTGAGTTTTGACATTTTGTATATATGCTATATTCAGATTTTTATATATGATTTGCAAATTTTCCTCGTCCATGGCTTTTTTTTTTTAATCTCTTAAGTGTCTTTAAAACAGAAGCTAGTTTTGATAAAGTGTAGTTTATCAATTTTTTTTTCTTATATGGATTGCACTTCTGGTGTTACATCTAAGAAATTTTTGCTTAATACAAGTTCAAAATAAATTTTCCTGCCTTTTCTTCCATAAGTTTTGTATTTTGAGGGGTTAATATTATTTAGGTGTGTGATCTACTTATGGATCATTTTTGTATATAGTAAGTATGATTTGAAGGATTTGTTTTTTGCATATGAATATTGAATTGTTTCCACACTGTTGAAAGGACTATTACTTCTCCATTGAATTGACTTTTCACCTTTGTCAAAAATCTGTTGTCCATAAACGTGTAGATCTATTTTTCAACTTCATTTTGTTCCAGTGGTTTGTTGATCCTGATGCCAAAACTATATTGTCTTGATTGCTATAGCTTTTATAGTAAGTCTGAACATCAGTTCTCCAGTTTATTTATTTTTTTATAAAGTTATTTTGACTGTTCTGGGTTCTTTGCATTTCCATGTAAATTTTAGATTTAGTTTGTCCATTCCTACAAAAATACACTGCTAGTTTTTTTTAAATAAACTTTTTATTTTAGAACAGCTTTGTGTTTATAGAAATATTGCAAAGATAATACAGAAAATTTACAGCCCATATAATTTTCCTATTATTAAATATGGTTAACAGTAACATGACATATTTGTTATAATTAATGAAACAATATTGATACAGATTTAGTAATTAATGTCTGTACTTCATTATGATTTCCTTTGTTTTTACCTACTGTCATTTCTGTGTTCTAGGATTTCATGTAGGATACCACATTACATTTAGTAGTCATGTCTCTTTAGGCTCCTCTTAGTTATGACAGTTTCTCAGACCTTCCTGTTGCTGAGGACCTTAATAGTTTTAACTAGTGGTCAGGTATTTTGTAGAATGTCCTATTATATGTTTAATGTTTTTCTCATGATTAGACTCGGATTACATGCTCTTTCGAGGAAGACTGTAGAGATAAAATGCCTTTTTTCATGACTTCATATCAAGGGTACATGCTGTCAGTATGTCTTATTAGTGTTGGTGTTAACCATGATCATATGGCTGAGGTAGTGTTTGTCAGGTTTTTCCACTGTAAAGTCACTCTTAATCCCTTTTTCTTTCTTGCACTCTTTGGAAAAAAGTCATGCACTGACCATATTTAAAGTGTGGGGAGTTATGCTCGATTTTCTTGAGGGTGTTGTATCTACATAAATTATTTGGAATTCTTCTGCATTGGAGATTTGACGCTTTTTCCCCATCTATTTATTCAGTCTTTTTTTTCCCACCACTAAGGACTCATGAATAAACATTTTACACTTTGGATTATAGTCAGGTTTTGGCCACTTGAGGCGTTTTAGTTAGCTCTAGTGCCTAGTTGTCATTCCCACATCATTGTGTTCCTTTTTTTTTTTTTTTTTTTTTTTAAGTACTTCTTTACTTTCTGGCACTAAAAGATGCCTCAGGCTCATCACATACATTTCTTGACCCAGTTCTAGAATCAAACATTCTCCAGGAAGCCCTGGTCTCTTTTATTAGAGAATAGTATTAGAAACTAATGTCTGTGCTGTACATATACTTGTGTTACTGGGGATCATTGCTTCTGAATTCTACCAGAAGTTTGACTGGGATTGTATTCAATCAGTGGATCAATTTGGAGTGAATTGGCTCTATTTTAATAATAGAGTCTTCTGATACAGGCAAAAGGCATAATTTCCCATTTATTTAGTCTTCTCTAGTTTCTCCCACCAGTTTTAATGTACATATCTTTCACATATCTTTGTCAGATTTATCTCTATTTTATATATTTTTTAAAGTTTTTGTTTAAATTGCAGTTAGTTAACATATAGTGTAATACTAGTTTTAGGTTTACAGTATAGAGATCCAGTACTTACAAAGAACACCAAGTGCTCATCACAATAAGTGTACTCCTTAATCCCCATCCCCTGTTTAACCCATCCATCAACTGGTGAGTGGATAAAGGAGATGTGATATATATATTTTAATGTTATTGTAAATGGCATTTAAAATTTTTTTTCAATTTATAATTGCTTTTTTCTGGAATGAAGGAATAATTACATTTTCTATGTTAATCTTACAGCTTGTAACCTTGCAGAACTCACTTAGTTCTAGTAGTTTCTTGCTGAGTCCACTGAGTTTTTTGTGTGTTTTACATGTCCTTTGCAAATTCGCTTTCATTAGGAACATAAACATTTAGGATTCTTATAACCTCTTCATTTATTGGCCTCTTTATCATCATGGAATTATTCTCTTTGTTTCTGGTAATATTCTTTGCTATGAAATCTAATTAATTTGATATTAAAATAGCCACTACAGCTTCCTTTTGACTAGTATTTCATGGTATGTTATGTTAATATGTAATAAGCTTTAATTATTATTTTAAAATGAATTAATAAATATTTTCTGATTTTTTTTAGTTTCAACTTTTCTATAAGATTTATTTATTTATTTGAGATAGGAGAGGGGAAGGCAGAGAGAGGAGGGGGAGAGTTCCAACCATGCTGTGCACTGAGCTCAAAACCTGACATGGGAGGGCATCTGGGTGGCTCAGTGAGTTAAGCTGCTGCCTTCGGCTCAGGTCATGATCTCAGGGTCCTGGGATCGAGTCCCGCATTGGGCTCTCTGCTTGGCGGGGAGCCTGCTTCCCTCTCTCTGCCTGCCTCTCTGTCTACTGTGATCTCTCTCTGTCAAATAAATAAATAAAATCTTTAAAAACAAAACAAAACAAAACAAAACACCTGACATGGGGCTTAGTTTCACGACCTTGAGATCATGACCTGAGCTGAAATCCAGAGTCAGACGTTTTAACCAACAGCACCACCCAAGTGCTCCATTTTAATTTTGAATGTAGAAAATACAGGTATATATAACCTGCCCAAACAGAACCTCTTTAGGAGTCCTCAGTAATTTTTAAGAGTGTAAAGAGGTCCTAAGGTGAAAAAGTTTGAAAATTACTGATCTTTTATATTTTTTTCATTAGATATGCAACTTCTGTTGTAATCATCTGTTCATTCATTTGTTCATCAGATGTTCATTAAACCCAGTTTATTTTTAGGAAATAAAAACAAGCATATAAGACATGGTTTTGTTCATCAAAGAACTCTTGATATGGAAGAATTGAGGGATATGATGGTATGTGAATGAATAGGATACAATACATTATGTGAGATACATGCTCTCATAGTGTCACTGTGCCTAGCACAGGGTTAAGCAGCATAGATTTAGTGTTAAATATACCTGACTTCAAATCCAAGCTCTGTACCTTAGCTATGAGAATCTATCTCTCAGGATTGTTTTGATTATATAGCTTAATTTATAGTACTTAAAGCATAGTACTTTCAGTACTTAGAAAACATTTCATAATTTCTAACTGTTGTTGTTGTTTTGATAGTAAAGGTTTTGTGGATCAAGGAAGAAGAGGTATAGGTCACATCTGGCTTTAAGGTGAGGGAAAGGTTCATGGAGGTGGACACTTGTTGAATTGAGTCTAATTTTGGTTTACCAAGATTGTGGGCTAGTTAACATAGGCAAAAGGAATGCCCCGTAGTAGTTGGAATGATAAATTACTAGTTGGAATAATGTCATCTGTTCCTCTGTTAATTTATCAAATATAGGTATAGTAATTTATCAAATATAGAGGTAGTAATTAAACCAATCTATTTAAGGTTTATTATCACATTAACCTTTTAATGTAGAGATTAAGAGAACATACTTTGGAGCTACATTGGTTGGGTTTAGTCAATACTGGGTTTTTCATTGATTAGCTCCCTTGGCAGTTTACTAATCTCTGTGCTTTGTTTCCCCATTTTCAAACTGAAGATATTATTAGTGCCCATGTCATAGAGTTGGGAGGATTTAATGAGTTAGTAAATGATAAATCCTTACAATAATACCTGACACGTGTAAGTACTATAGAAATACTAGCTATTTGAATGATAAATGTTACCATTGGAATTAACATTTGTTGCTGGGAATACTGTTAATATGTAGTGAGCTCTGTTAATATTGAACTGAAACTCATTTTTTAAAGTTTAAGTTCAGCTTAACTTTGTTAATGGATTTTGTTTTTCTTTCTCATTATGATTGTCAAATTGCATATTCAGGCCAAAGATGCTTTAATATAAAGACACTTGTTAAATTATGTAGACTAGGTCATTTAATTGATCTGCATGATCCGTATCAATTTTTTTTCAAAGTGAAGTTTTGTTTTTAATCTCAGTACTGTTTCAGTTTCTACAATCTTCTACCGTTTGTTAAGTATAGTGATTTTTAAAGACCTATAAAGAATAATTATACCCTAGAGTTTGTTTTTTCTAAGTTTATAGGTAAATGTTAAAATATATAATTTACACATATCATACCTATGAGAAATATTTTCTAGTCAATGGTATGTGACAGATAGTAATCAGGGAATGCTTGTTAAAGACTTAACCAGATAAGAAGTAAATGAGATGACTGTGCTAGTAGGTCTTTATCATTTATTTTTTGCTTGTTATTTGTTGTAAAGAACACTTAATGAAAACTGTTAAGTGTTTTTAATTTTTTATTTTTTTATTAACATATAATGTAGTATTGCCCTAGGGTACAGGTCTGTGAATCGCCAGGTTTACATACTTCACAGCACTCACCATAGCACATACCTTCCCTAATGTCCATAACCCAACCACCCTGTCCCTATGCCCCTCCCCCTGGCAACCCTCAGTTTGTTTTGTGAGATTAAGAGTCTCTTATGGTTTGTCTCCCTCCTGATCCCATCTTGTTTCATTTATTCCCTTCCTACCCCCCGAACCTCCCATGTTGCCTCTCAACTTCCTCATATCAGGGAGATCATATGATAATTGCCTTTCTCTGATTGACTTATTTTGCTAAGCATAATACCCTCTAGTTCCATGCATGTCATTGCAAATGGCAAGATTTCATTTCTTTTGATGGCTGCATAGTATTCCATTGTATATATATACCACATCTTCTTTATCCATTCATCTGTTGATGGACATCCAAACTTTCCATAGTTTGGCTATTGTGGACATTGCTGCTATAAACATTCGGGTGCACGTGCCCCTTCGGATCACGACGTTTGTATCTTTAGGGTAAATACCCAGTAGTGTGATTGCTGGGTCGTAGGGTAGCTCTATTTTCAACTTTTTGAGGAACCTCCATGCTGTTTTCCAGAGTGGTTGCGCCAGCTTGCATTCCCACCAGCAGTGTAGGAGGGTTCTCCTTTCTCCACATCCTCGCCCGCATCTATCATTTCCTGAACTTGTTAATTTTAGCCATTCTGACTGGTGTGAGGTGGTATCTCATTGTGGTTTTGATTTGTATTTCCCTGATGCCGAATGATGTGGAGCACTTTTTCATGTGTCTGTTGGCCATCTGGATGTCTTCTTTGCAGAAATGTCTGTTCATGTCCTCTGCCCATTTCTTGACTGGACTGTTTGTTCTTTGGGTGTTGAGTTTGGTAAGTTCTTTATAGATTTTGGACACTAGCCCTTTATCTGATACATCATTTGCAAATATCTTCTCCCATTCTGTCAGTTTTCTTTTGGTTTTGTTAACTGTTTCCTTTGCTGTGCAAAAGCTTTTGATCTTGATGAAGTCCCAATAGTTCATTTTTGCCTTTGTTTCCCTTGCCTTTGGCGATGTTCCTAGGAAGAAGTTTCTGCGGCTGAGGTCGAAAAGGTTGCTGCCTGTGTTCTCTTCAAGGATTTTGATGGATTCCTTTCTCACATTGAGGTCCTTCATCCATTTTGAGTCTTATTTTCGTGTGTGGTGTAAGGAAATGGTCCAGTTTCATTTTTCTGCACGTGGGTGTCCAATTTTCCCAACATCATTTGTTGAAGAGACTGTCTTTTTTCCATTGTACATTCTTTCCTGCTTTGTCGAAGATGAGTTGACCATAGAAATATGTTAAGTGTTTTTAGAGGCAGCTTTGAGTTTTGTAAATAATGACTTCAGTAATACAATGTAGAGTTTAAATTAATCACTTAAATATTTATATTCACATTGGGGATAATATTTCTGTGCCTATATGAAATGTGGGTCTTTAAAAACATCAGCAAGAAAAGTCACTCTTTTAATTATATGTTGGTTAGACCATTAATTGGAGGTACTGTAAAATGTGTGATCACTTACTAATTCTTCATTTTTTTGGTGGGAACTCAGGATCACAGGCTAGGATTCAGGTTAACCATTTTGAGATGTGCCCTGAAAGATTCATATTTTATTTTATTTTCTTTTTAAAGATTTTATTTATTTATTTGACAGACAGAGATCACAAGTAGGCAGAGAGGCAGGCAGAGAGAGGAGGAAGCAGGCTCCCTGCTGAGCAGAGAGCCCAATGCGGGACTCGATCCCAGGTCCCTGAGATCATGACCTGAGCTGAAGGCAGAGGCTTAACCCACTGAGCCACCCAGGTGCCCAGATTCATATTTTCTTAAAAAACACTTCCAAGTAGAGACTACTTAATTTTCTTTAGATATATAGAAATTGTATTTCCTTAAAAAAAGGTAAAATAATCTGGAGATTGAGTTGTTAGGAAATTATTAGACATGTGTAGCTTGGTGACTCTTTTAACCTTTCAAATGTAAAATATGTTGGTTCTTGGGTTAAAGAACCCTCTTTTTATAGTTAACATGTTCTATGATTGTCACCTAGGTCTGTTTTCTTTTCTGTCTTTTTAATAAGTAAGGTATAATTCATGCTTTAGTTTTTCTAAATCCTTCTGCCATGAATCTTCTAACTAAATTAAGCATCAAGCATAAGAAACATTGGATTTTATAGAAACTTCAGAAATTGTAGTTCATTTCAGAAAGAATAGAGATTATAAAAATTTAAATTTGAAAGAAAATGTGTACAATATAATATGCTAAGACAAGTAAACTTTTTATGTTCTAAGAATCTTCTCCAGTCATCTTGGAGTCACATGTAATTTTCTTAAGAGCTTGTATTAAAGTAAATAAGTTCATTAAGTTTTTTCCATTATAAAGGTAATATGTGTCCTTTATAGAAAAACTTAAAAAAATATAAGTAAACAGAAGAAAAATTGCCAGTGTTTCTACCACTGTTTTTTTTTTCAGTATGCAAATCATAATTTGTCAGTAGACTCTATCCTTGGGAAAAAATTACTCAAATCTCCTATGCTGTTTTCTTATCATTTTATTATCAAATATTATTTGATAAATTATTTGATAAATAAATTTATTTGATAATAAATATTATCAAATATATTTGATTATAGCATCAAATATATTTGATTCCCTTCCTCCTGGTTTGGAAGAAGTCCATGTCCCCAGTCTTCAAACAAATATTCAACAAGTGAAAACTAGATAGTTGGTTCTGCTGGTATAGACTCACAATATATTCAAGCTTTGCCTCTATTAAAGTTCAGTTATTTTTAATATGGTAAGAATGAAGTAGTCATTATTCCGATTTGAAGGTAATGTTGCCATGTTTGTTGTCGTTGTTGTTTCTTTGGATAACTGGTTTTCAATGTAAAAACATAAATCCTAACAAGTGGGAGTGGAAAAACAGGGATGGTTTTCATTTGCTACAATTTCCTGTGAGACATGGCTCTAAACAAGGCCCATATTTACACAAGACAGTATAGTTTTACATACAGTGGTGTATTCAGCACATTTTGAAATTCTTTGACCAGTCACCTGTATTTAATACTTTCATAGTAAATGTGTTTAATAATGCTAGGTGAAATTTGAAATAATTTTTAAATAATTTTACAGTAGAAACACCAGTTAAATCAACCTTTTGGTAGTAAATGTCGGGAAAAAAATTATTTTTGCTGCCACTGCAAAATCAATTGTGTAACTGTTCTTTTTAAACTGACTTACATTACTAAATTCTAAACACTACACTCCTGTAACTTGTCAGAAGCAAGTTTGAGTTAATAGATATTTTCAGTGATGTAATGGGAACTTTTGGCAGTGGCTCAGAATATAATGGACTGTGATTAATGTTTTAATAAGTACTTTTCTATTGCTCATGATGTAGAGGAGAAATAGTTTCCTGCTTGGATTGATAGGAGAATAGCAGGTGTGCATATAGTGTTTAAAAAAAAAAAAGAGAGAGAGAGAGTTGGATTATTTTTCTTAGAATAACATTCATTTTTTTATGGTTAAACTTTATTATCATAGGAGATGCATATGTTTCCACAGAAACCTGCAGTTGATTTTGAAGAATACAATTAGGAGATGATTACAGACTGCCTAATTAAATCTTCTAATTTGCAGCCTTTGTTTTCTTAAGAAGCTGTAACTTGGAAGTCTGTGTAGTTTGATGTTACTTCTTATTATAAATTAAAGGAAATCATTTAAATACTTAAATCATAGGACATGGGAGTTCTATGCTTCTTTGTTTTTAAAACATTCACATTGTTCAGAAATCAGAAAAAAAAAAAACTTTGAAAGTTTTTCTCTTAAGGCCAGGAAGTACAGATTGATAGTCAAATGGAATAGTGATCATGTGAGAATTCTCCATTGCAAAGGGCACAAGTTCAACCTATAAACTCCATAAAGTTCAGAAGTTTGGAAAGTTAAACCCAGGAGATTTTGTGTCAGCCTTGGAATTTGAGTAAGTGAAGACAAACCAGAAGAAATACTGGTGTGCCAGACTTGAGGATTTGGTTTACAGTTTTCTGGTTCTTTCATTTTTCTTGTTTAATTTTGGCAACTTATATGCAGTTATGTATGGGTTTTTGTTGTAGATAGAGCCCTAGGGCTCAGTAGATATGCTCCATTGAGGAGCAAATACCCTCTGCTGTTTGTCTGTGAAATACACGTAAAGTTGAGCATTCCAAATGTGCACTATTCTGGGAGAAAGTTCATAGTTGTCATCAGAGTCTCAAAGGATCCTGATCCCAATAAGGGATCTTGAATAATGGTTCTCAAACTTCGGTGTTCATCAGAATCAGAGGATTTTCTGAAACAGATTGATGGGTCCTACCTCCACAGTTTCTAATTTAATAGGACTGGAATGGAGCCCCAGAATTGTCATGTCTTTTTTTTTTTTTTTTTAAGATTTATTTGTTTATTTTAGAGAGCGAGAGCACACGTGCGTACATGCAAGAGCAGGGGTAGGGGTAGAGGAAGAGAATCTCTAGCATACAAACAACATGGAGCCAGATGTGGGCTGGATCTCATGACCGTGAGATCCTGACATGAGCCCCTGAGATCATGACCTGAGCTGAAATCAAGAGTCAAATGCTTAATGAACTGAGCCACCCACGCGCCCTCTGAATTTCATATCTAACAAGTTCCAAGTGATGCTGATGCTGTTGATTGGGGAACCATACTTCGAGGATCATTAGTTTAGCGTTGGTAAATAGCTTCGTAGACCTTTTCCTATATTTGTGTATAGTGCATATTTTATGCTTGCTATGTTAGTTTGTTATCTCTTTTAACTTACTATGTTTTGACTATCTTTCCATATTTATCCATAGCATCATTTAAAGTTTTTCTTACGTAATTTAAGCAGTTTTATATTAGATAGAGATAAATCTCACTATGGCGATTTAGGTCATTTTTCACTTGTTATTTTATAAATAGATTGTTGCTAAATTTTTGTGTAATCTTCCTATTATTTCATTAGTAAAAATCCCTGGACTGAAAGATAGAAGTGCTTCTGAGGCCCATCTGAGGTTAAAGGACTTTTAACGTCTGGCTTGTGAACATTAATAAATATAATGACCACCGCTATAAAAGAGAAGAAATGTTAAAAGTAAAATAAAAAAGCTTGTTTCAGGAAATACGTGTTTTACCTTTTGTTGGCTCAATCGTTTGCATTTTTTTTTCTTTTTCTTTTAAGGTTTTATTTATTTGTCAGAGAGAGAGAGCACAAGCAAGGGGAATGGCAGGCAGAGGGAGAAGTAGCCTCCTTGCTGAGCAAGGAGCCCTATGTAGTACTTGATCCCAGGACCCCAGGATTATGACCTGAGCTGAAGGCAGAGGCTTAACTGAGCCACTCAGGCGTCCCAATAGTTTGCATCTTTTTTTTTTTTTTAAAGATTTTATTTATTTATTTGACAGAGAGATCACAAGCAGGCAGAGAGGCAGGCAGAGAGAGGAGGAAGCAGGCTCCCTGCTGAGCAGAGAGCCCGATGCGGGGCTCGATCCCAGAACTCTGAGATCATGACCTGAGCCGAAGGCAGCGGCTCAACCCACTGAGCCACCCAGGCGCCCTAGTTTGCATCTTTTTAATGATGAAAACTTGTTTGACCAGTAGATTTTTCTAAGTTACTAGCATTTATGTCAATATTTGTAACCATAATTTCTAAGAGTAATAATAGTTTTTTTTTTTAACTTGGGGAGACATAACATTATTACATACATAAGTTCACATATACTTAGAACTTACAATTTGCACAAAAAATTTTATTATGAAGCTTCAGCCAGCATTACAGAGCTGTTCAAATTCAGTGCCTGATTTTTAAAAAAAATTATGTTCTGTGTCTTGAAAATAGCAAAACTGTGGTATAGATTATGGTGGGAAAGTACTTTTTTTCTGTTTAGTGTTATAGTTAGAAAAATTAACACATTGTTTTTCAATGTGAGAATTAAATGAAGTACAGTAGCAACACCCCCCTCTCCCCAGTCCATTCTTGCTTTCCGTGGTTTAAGTTACCTGAGGTCAACCAGAGTCTGCATGCAGCTGGTCTTCCTTCTGACTTATTTTCAGAGGTCAATAGTAGGCTAATACTGTGGCATAATTCCTGTCATCTACCTCACTTCATCTCATCATGTAGGCATTTTATCTCATGTAATTAGAAAAAGAAGGGTGAGTATGGTACGGTAAGGTATTTCTAGAGAGAGACCACATTGGCATAACTTTTATTATAGTATATTACATTTGTTCAAATTTATTATTATTGTTGTTAATCTCTTATTGTGCCTAATTTATAAATTAAACTTTATCATATGTGCGTGTATATATAGGAAAAACATAGTACGTACAGGGTTTGGTATTATCTGTGGTTCTAAGCATCCCCTGGGGGACTGGGGCGGGGAACAGTACTGTATTCATTCATCTAATTTAAAAAGAATGAAGAAATAAGGATATATATTAAATCTCTTTGCTGTATTGTAATGCCATCCTGATAGACACCATCTCCACCCCCAACTCTGAAAACAAAATGCTAAGTACATAGAGAGAAAAATTATCTGAAAGGTGTTCCACAGATGTGATCACTGTATCTAGCACTGTGGATCTTGGGTAAAGTAAACTAGGGAATAGGTAAGGGAAAGTAAACAAATTGGAGAAAAGTTGAAGCAGGTAGTAGATCAAATGCAGTCTGTCCTGTTAAATCACCTGTTTCTAGAACACACACATATCTTTAACACAAATTTAACTCATATGTGAATGTTAATAGAGGAATGATAGCTATAAAATATGAGAGTCATTTTGGTTCACACATTATTTTCTCCAGTAGATAATGAGTTATGTTATCTAGTAATAGCAGCTGAACTCAGATATACAGATACATTAACACAGACGAATGCAAGCAGCAAGCCACAGAAAAATGAATAACGTACTATACAGGATGCCCATTCTCACCATGTTCTTCCTTTTGGCTTAGCTTTGCCATGTACTGTCTCTTAGAAGTGCTGTTTTTGGAGTTCTCCCCAATTTTTATGCATTTGCCCTTGTTTTCATGAGTTGGCACCCTTACCCCTTTTTTACAACTCTTTCCCATCAAATTACATTTACTTTTTTCTTTAACCTAAAAGGTATATTTACTATATTACCCATTTATTTGGAACTTAAACCACCTTTTACTTTTTTTTTTAAAGATTTTTTTAATTTATTTATTTGACAGAGATCACAAGTAGGCAGAGAGGCAGGCAGAGAGAGAGGAAGGGAAGCAGGCTCCCTGCTGAGCAGAGAGCCTGATGCAGGCCTTGATCCCAGAACCCTGGGATAAAACCTGAGCTGAAGGCAGAGACTTTAACCCACTGAGCCACCCAGGCGCCCTTAATCCAACTTTTAAAATAAACCATGCTAGTACTTTTGGGAGGATTATTAATGTTTTTGTTAGTACTGTGATTATGAATTTTGCATAGGTTTTGTGTGAACTGCCTCAGTCCTATTTTACCCTTAATTTGGGGTATGCATTTTGGCAGAATGTGAGGTCTTTCAAGAGCACTTACGTTATCACAACTCCAGCATAGAGGTATAGGCCTGTGGTTCATTGAGTCAGAGTAGGCTCAGGCAGAAATAATTAAGCATTTGGAATTGTCAGTGTAAGAGATCTTTTGATGGAGATTACCTCTTTTTTAAAGATTTTATTTATTTTAGAGAGTATGTGTGAGCAAGTGAGTGATGGGAGGGTTGGGGGAGGGGCAAGCAGGCTCCATGCTGAGCACCTGGCCTGTTTCGGGGCTCAATCCCAAGACCCTGAGATCATGACCTGAGCCAAACCAAGAGTCTGAGAAACCATGAATTGGTTGTTCAACCTACTGAGCCACCCAGGCGCCCTGATAGAGATTCAGTCTTAATCGTAGAGTTTGAACACAATGCTCTTCATTTGGCCTTACTCTCCCTTTAGAAACCTCTAGCATCTAAGAGGTCTTCTCCAGTCATGAGATAAACTCATTACCTCAGAAGTCACCCCTGTTCTATCTACAGAGTAGTCAGTTTACATATTCAAAAAGAGAACCTTATCCTCTGACCCGACAGGAGCTTTCTGAGATAAAATTTCTTTTTTGTAGGGTATCCTTTCCTGGCTCTGGTAAAGGTCCTTAGGCTGATTTACTCACTTAGGCCTAGACATAAAGGCCTAGACATCAAGTACTCTCTTATGATGCTTTACTCCTTTGGTAAATTTGAGTATGCTGCCACCAACGACTTAAAGTCACAACCCCCCCCAAAAAACCCACAATGCTCTGTTGCCATATAATTTGCATACTACAGAGTTCACCCATTTTAAGTGTATGATTCAGTTAATTTTGGTAAATTTACCAAGTTGTGCAGCCATCACCACAATTAAGTCCTGATTCATGTATATATGACCAGTGCAGTCCCATGCTCAGAAAGGGGCCCTGTACTTGGAGTTCAGTGCTCTTTAGTCATCATCTTGAAATTCTCTCTTTTTTTTTTTTTAAAGATTTTATTTACTTATTTGACAGAGAGAAATCACAAGTAAGCAGAGAGGCAGGCAGAGAGAGAGGAGGAAGCAGGCTCCCTGCTGAGCAGAAAGCCCGATGTGGGGTTCGAACCCAGGACCTGGGATCATGACCTGAGCCGAAGGCAGCGGCTTAACCCACTGAGCCACCCAGGCGCCCCTCATCTTGAAATTCTTAATAATTTTATCTTTGAATTCGTGTTTTGTCAGTGAAGTGTGATGGAACAGTGGAGCATACCTTAGTGGGCTTGGAGCCACATACACCTGCCCACCTCACTGCAACATGTTCTAGGCCATTTACTCCCTGCCCCTGCTCAGTTCCTGCTGCTATTGCCACCACCAGCAGGGCTGTGGACACAGGGAAGGTCAGGACTGGATATATGTGCCCTGCATGCCTGGGAGGGTCTGCACTCAGTGAGTATCGTCATGCTCGAAGGAGCCCAGTTTTAAGTAGCAAATAGAAAGTACTATGACAGGTCTAGAGAAATCACTGAAGAAAGAGAAAAAATAAAATTCTTTTTGAGCATTTTTATTTTGTACTGAGCCTGACCACAATCCAATGTTAGAACTTTTCCATCACCCCAAAAAGATTCATCATGTCAGTTTACAATTATTCTCCATTTCCCACCCCTAGACATGGGCAACCATTTTCACCTCCTTTTTGTCTCTATAAATTTGCCTATCTATACATCTCATGTAAATGTAATCATATAATATGAAGTCTTTTGTGTCTGCCTTCTTTCATGTTTTTGAGTTCATATTGTAGCATATTTCATTTTTTTTTGTTGCTGAATAATATTCCATTGATGGATATACAACCCTTTATCTATTATCTGCCTTATCCATTCATAAATTGATGGACTTCTGGGTTGTTTCTACATTTTGGGCATTATGAATAATATTGCTATGAATATTCATATATAAGTCCTTGTATGGACTTATGTTTTCATTTCTCTTAGGTATAGACCTAGGAGTAAATATAGGAACTACTGTCCAAAGCGGCTGTAACATGTTTTAACATTGCCCCTAGTGTGAGGGTTCCTGTTTTTCCATATCCTTAGCAGTGTGTGTGTGCACGTGCACAGGGTGAGGGTAGGAGTCAGGAAGAGATGAGTGGGCTTCTGTTTAGCTTTTGAAAAGGTGCAGAATATTTCCAGTCCCCAAAGTAGAATTAGTTTCTAAGAAACTATTACCTTTTTGTCCTGGTATGAGCATGGTCCAAAGGTATTATTGTCATTTTAAAAGATTTTATTTATTTGTTTGTTTGTTGTCTGTTTGTCTATCTGTTTAACAGAGAGAGCACAAGTGGGAGGGAGAGGAAGACAGAGAGGCAGACTCCCCACTGAGCAGGAAGCCTGATGTGGGGCTTAATCCCAGGATCCTGGGATCATGACCTGAGCCGAAGACAAATGCTTAACCAACTGAGCCACCCACATGCCCCAGGATTTTATTTATTTAAGAGAGAGAGAGTGCATGCATCTGTGTTCACAAGTAAGGGGAGGGGCAGAGGGAGAGGAAGAGAGTGAACCTCAAGCAGACTCCCCTCTGAGGACTGAGCCTTACTCAGGGCTGGATCTCAGGACCCGGAGATCACGACCTGAGCCAAAATCAAGAGTCCATTGCTTAACTGACTGAGCCACACAGGCGCCCAGTAATACCTGTCATTTTGATTGTAACTGTTTTAGTGGGTAAAATGTAGTATCCCAATGCATATTTAGTTTACGTTTTCCTGTTGACTAATGGTGTTAAACATCTTTTTATATCCTTATGAACCATTCAGATACCTTTTTTGTTGAGATACCTGTTCAGATCTATTGCCCATTTTAAAATTTGTCTTACTAAGTTGTAAGAGTTATTTATATATTCTGATATCAATTCTTTTTTAGAATCATAACTTGTTAGTATTTTTTCCCAGAGTGTGGTTTATTTTTTCATGTGTTAATGGTGTCTTTTGAAACATAAATGTAGTTGAATTTTTATCAAATCCAGCTTACCAGTTTTTTTCTTTCATGGATCATGCTTTTGGTGTCTTATCCAAGATGACTTTGCCTACCTGAAGGCTTTGGAGATTTCCTCCTCTATGTTTTCCTCTAAAAGTTTTTATAGTTTTAGTCTTTACATTTAGGTCTCTGATCTATGCCAAGTTAATGTTTTTGTGATGGTGTGAGATACAGGTCCAAGTTCATTTTTTTGCATAGTTACCCAATTGTCCCAATACCATTTGTTGAAAAAATTATCTTTTCCCCATTGAATTTCCTTTAAAGCCACATGTTTTGCATATCATCCTCAGTAATTCTTACTGTAAGCAAAGCTATGTGATTGTAGAGTCTTGAACTTTTTCTTGACCTTAGGAATTTGTTTTGTCTTTGAACCTCTCTGGAATAGTAATAGTGAGTGTTAGACGAGGTGTACACTAAGCTTGAGGAATGTTTAATTTTAAATGTGAAAACTGTAAGGAAACATTTCACATCTTTGCTGTCAATTTATAATTAAGTCCTGAAGTAAATATTTATTATTACTGTTTTAGATCCAAGAGGGTCTCTGATTCCTAAGTCAGGAAACATTTTGACAGGAACCAGCTTCTTTCAACCTCAGACACCTAACCCTCTAATGCCAAAAGGTTTAAATTTTGTCTCAGTCTTCAAACTCAAAATATTTGTATTCACAGGTCAGAAAAATATAATATGCTTTGGTAAAGCAAAATTGGCTCCCTTAGTTGCTTTTCCAGGTTGAAAGTTAGAGGTCATTGAGGCAGTGTTTAGTTTTGGCTGTGTTACAGATACTATCATCAGTTAATTCCAGAGTATTTTCTTAAGACAACTTCCTTCAAAATCCTTATTACTAGAGATTCATCTTCCTCTTTAATCTTTTTTTGTCAGTCTTTTCCCTGTAGATTGTAAGTTCTTCGAAGTCTGGGAATATCTCTTACTCATTTTTGTGTTTTCATCTCCTTGCACCCCACTTCACCTCATCCCACAGTGCCTCTTCAAGGCAGATGATTCTGAAATGGCTTTATTTTTAAATTTTACTTATTTTTTATTGCTTCTTTAATATAACACTAGACTCAAATTAGTAGTGTTTTCTTGAAAATCTTCAGATCTTTAATCCTAAACACAGTTGCAGTATGGTATTTTGAAGATTTTAAAGTCAATCTTTTGTCTGCTTCATAAACTGTTTTCTGTGTTCTGAAACCGTCTCAATAGCATAAGAATGTTCTTGACATAACTTTCCTGTAAAATCATCTGAATCATCTTTCCCTGAAATGACTTTTTTAGACTGAAGAGAATTTGAGAGCTATAACAGAGAGGCATGATAGTGCCAACTGCCAAGATTATTCTTCTTTTGGAAGTGTATTAAGTATAATTGTGCTGTGAGCTTAAATTATGAATACCAACCATCCATGGTTCCTTCCTCAAGAGCTAACTTGTGGAGATGGAGACTGTCATGTAAACAAGTGTATCATTATTTGGGAGAGGGTCAAGGAAGGCTTCAAGAGATGGTGGAATTTTAGTTCCATTTTAAAGGATAAATTTGATTCTGCCAGTAGCACCTTTCTGTTGGAGGAGAAGGAGTGAGATTTGAAAGAACATGGTGCTTTTGACAGAAATATAAGTAGTTCAGTCTGACTAGAGCACAGGGTTTGTAACAAGGAGTGACAAGAAACTGGTTAGGATTCCAGAGCATCAGGAGTCTTATTTACCATAGTAAGTATTTTAGGTAGTACACATTTTCCCTATTTACTTCCCATTTAACTCTTAAATTACTCTCTTAAATCAAGGTTGAAAGACCACTGTGTTTTTCTGTCCTCTCTATATGGGTTTTGGACTATCTATATACATTTTTTTTTCCAAGATTTTATTTTTAAGCACTCTCTACACCCAGTGTGGGGCTTGAACTTATACCCCCAAGATCAAGAATTGCATGCTGTACTGATTGAGTCAGTCAGGCACCCCTGGACCATACACTTTTAGTAATTGGGATAAGTTGAGGAACTTTTAATAGGTGACATATTCAGATTTATATTTTAGAAAAATACTTTTCAGAGCAGCAGTGTGTATGATGTATTAGAATAGGCTGAAATAAAAAAAGAGCCTAAAATAGAGGGGTCTAAATAGTGAAGATGGAGTTAAGCGAATGAATCCAAGAGAGATTTAGGGGTAGAATTAATAGGATTTGGCAACTGACTTCATGTGGAGAGTCTCAGAAAATGCCAAAGTTTTTGGCTTGGATGCCTGCCCAACTCTGTCATGACTTTCATAGAGAGAAGGACTCCTTCGGAGTTTTACATGGCCTGCAGAATATGACACTTGGACGTAAGTCTTTATGGGTGAGAGCTACAAGCATCAGAATGTTAAGGCAGCTGCTTCAGGCTTTATTTCTCACTGCTTGCGCTTGTTGCCTACTGTGTCGAGGGAGGTCCAAGGAGAGAAGTCAGAGAGGGACAGGGACTCCATTATTCTGTTGCCCCAGAATATTTGCAGCTGCCACTTCCTTCTGATTCACCACTACCACTTGCCACAGCTGCTGGGCTGGATAAAAGTAGGTAGACTGTAAAAACTTCTGCCTTAACAAAGACTGTTGTAACATTGGATGTAACTTAAAATTTTGTATTCAAGTAGTTCTCCAATTTTTGTCTTAGTGTCCTTAATTTTAAAAAGTCTGCATGTGGATATTTTAGACCTAAATTTTTTATTTAATAATGCTGAAACTGTTAGTATTTATGATTTAGTCAGTGTGGGTGAGTACTGCTACCTATGTTAAAATCTGTATGTATGTATACATACATAAATATGTATATTATGAATATGTAATTTAAAGCATATATTACAGCTGTGGAGTTCTGTTAGCATCTGAGAGGAATTGTTTACTTGTCAAGGTAACAGATTTTTTATATATTCTGAAAGTTTTAAAAAATATTGGTGAATTAATTATGTACTCCTTTAGGTACACAGCTAACTTTAAATTTACACAACTATTTAAATCTTTTGTTTCGTGATTTTGGGAATAAGCAAGCTATTTGTCCATAGGATAGCTTGTACTTTAATGTTTGCCTTTTTTAGAATGTTCAGACTTCTTCCTATTACTAATTTTTCTCAAGTCCAAACTTCATACTCCAGGGATAATACTTTTAATCCACTTTATTTTTTTTTTAAGATTTTATTTATTTGATGGAGAGAGACACAGCAAGAGAGGGAATACAAGCAGGGAGAGTGGAAGAGAGGGAGAAGCAGGATTCTGGCTGAGCAGGGAGCCTGATGCAGGGCTTGATCCCAGGACCCTGGGATCATGACCCAAGCCGAAGGTAGCCGCCCAATGGACTGAGCTCACCCAGGAGCCCTTTTAATCCACTTTTTACTTAATTACCAAGTTTTTTCTCCTTGTAGTATGTGTCTTTAATTTTGCTTTGTACAGGCGCCTTGGGCTTTCCTGTCTAGAAAAGTTAAAATCTCTTTTTTTAATTTTCTTTTTCTTTTTCTTTTTCTCTTCCTCTTATCTTTATTCTGCAGTTGATAATCTGTCTTGGGAAAAAAAGCTCTTTCAAAGACTGTCTTTGGGTTTATTATTCTATTTGGTTATGTTTGTTTGTAATCTAAGATACAGTTATGTCATTTTTGTAAACTCTGTAGTCAGTGGCACAAAATATTTTATTGTATCATGTTAATGTTCTTAACCTGCCCTCTACCCTTACACTTCTGCTTTCTTAATATGTGGAGAACAGTATCATCTTCGTTGGGTGACTGGAGCCAGTCCCCATCATGTTTATATGCTCTTTCATTTGTTTGATGGTCTCTTTAATTTGTTTGATGGATTTCTACCTGTATAAGTTTACATTACTGTTTAAAAATCACAGCTTCATTTAAAACAAGTTGCTCCTTGTTATAGTATAGTTACCATTATGCTAATGTTATTTTTCTGATGATCAGCAGATTGATTATTTGCCATTCATGTTTTAAACTTTTTTTTTTTAAATTGAGGTATAATTGATACAAAATGTTACATTAGTTTCAGGTATTCAGCATGGTGATTGGGTGGTTCTATAGGTTATGCTATGCTCACCACAAGTGTAGCTACCATTCATCACTATACAATGCTGTTGCAGTATCATTGACTGTATTACCTATGCTGTACCTTTCATCCCTGTGACTTATTCATTCCATAACTGGAAGCCTGTACCTCTACTCCCTTCATCCATATGGCCCATCCCCCCTACTTCCTCTCTGGCAACCATTAGTTTGTTCTGTGTATTTATATCTGTTTCTTGCCTTTGATTTTTTTTTGTTTTTTAGAATCTACATGTAAGTGCAATCATATTTGTCTTTCTCCTTCTGACTTATTTCACTTAGTTGTTAACCTCTGGGTCCGTCCATGTTGTTGCAAATGAAATTGCCATTCATTTTTAATTCCAGTTTTATTTTCCATAACTTATTTGATAGATGATACCAAACAGAAAAAGATGATAGAGAATCCTTTTCATTTTATGTACTCAACTATATTATTCATTTTGTTTCCTTCTTTTTTAGCCTTATGAAAGACAGATACTTTCAAATTGGAATGATATTGGTTCCAGTTGCACATGGGAAAAATGAGGTTTTCTTACCAAAGCATGCAGACGCTTTCTTTTAGTACTCATACTTTGCCACCCAGTGACATCAGGAATGTGTTATTACTTAACAGGAAATGACTTCTCTCAAACAAGTGTTATTAAAGTCCTGTTACTTTTTTTCTTATGTTAAGTGCAGTCTAAAATTAGACTGACAAATTAGTTTCTTATTCATTCGTATTTCTTAAAAATGTGTTTCATTTTTTTTGTATAAAAAAGCACTTTTTAAGAGAATAATATTTAGTTTTTCTTTTTCCTTGCAAAGCTACCACAACTTTAAATTATGCCATAAGTATTCAGTTTTGGTTCATCATAAATTGGTTTGCATCCCAATAATGTAATTCCACTTAGTATAATATTTCATTTCATTTTTAGGAAGAAGCTGCCATTTTAAGAAAATTTGAAGGTTTTTTTTTTCCCTTAAGGATATGGTTGAATGATTAAATATGGTTCAAAATGTCATAGGAAGAGTGTGCAAGTATTTCAGTTCTTTCTTTTTTGCTTTTCATGCTTCTTTAAGTGCTAGCTACATTTTAGTTTACCCCTTTAGAACATTAGTTGTAGGGGCGCCTGGGTGGCTCAGTGGGTTAAGCCGCTGCCTTCGGCTCAGGTCATGATCTCAGGGTCCTGGGATCGAGCCCCGCATCGGGCTCTCTGCTCTGCGGGGAGCCTGCTTCCTCCCCTCTCTCTGCCTGCCTCTCCGCCTGCTTGTGATCTCTCTCTCTGTGTCAAATAAATAAATAAAATCTTTAAAAAAAAAAAAGAACATTAGTTGTAAGGGGTTTACAGTTACATATATATATAATACTTACATTTAATGTCACTTACTTAAGAATCTTAGTCTACACTATTGACATTAATTCCCAAGACAGTTAAACACACTCCACAGTTGTTATTTTACCATTTCTTATCCCGTGCTCTAGCACTTACCATTTTTAAAGCCATGTTCAGAGGTTGTGCTTATTTCTGAGTAATTAAATATTCATGATTTTGTCTCACAATTTCAAATAGCATGTTTTCTATTTCCTGAAAATTGGATATAATAAATATAATAGTAATCTTAAAAATAAATCTTTGAGGGTACATAAATCACTTTGCAAATAATAATAAGATGCAGTGTAGTACAGAAGTTGTGAGAAGGATTTTTGGAGTTATATTGCCTGGGTTTAAATCTTGACTATGTTCTTGCTGATTTATTACTCTGGACAAGTTGCTTAATCATTCAGTGTCTTTGTTTCCTCCTTTATGAAATGGATATAATAACAGCACCTAGCTTGTTTTGACTAGTTGAGACAATATATCTAAGACCCTAGAATACTAACTGGTAGGATATGAAAATACAATATGGAAAAGTCTAGTCTCTTGGAATCTGTTTGTATTAGGTGTGCTGTTTTTAGAGCTACTGAGTTTTCCTACTTTTCTTTTTTCCGCTACCTCATTTGATCAATTAAGTGTATCAACTCAATGATAAATGGTTGTATTGCCATTCTTCCTTATAGTTTTGGGGTTTAGTTAAATGTTAGCCTTTGTTTTCTAATTATTGAAATATGTAGTTTATTTTTGAGGAAAACTGCTATGGGTTTTTAATGTTTTAAAATAGACAAAGTAGCAGGTAAGAAGTTTGGTCCCAATGATTTCATTTTTGCTTTTAACAAAATAATGGGCAATGATAGATAAGAATTTAAGGAACCAATTGTAGATAAGAATTACCACTTGATCCAGTAATTCCACTACTGGGTATTTACGCAAAGAAAACAAAGACACTAATTTGAAAAGATACATGCACCCCTGTGTGTATTTCAGCATCATTTACATTTACAATAGCCAAGATATGGAAGCAACCCAAGTGCCTATCCGCAGACAAATGAGACGGAGAAGATGTGATATATGTGTGTTTTTGCACGCGCGTGCACACACGCACACACAGGCAGACACAGGCAATGGAGTATTATTCAGACATAAAGAAGAATGAAATCTTGCCATTTGAAACAACATGAATGAACCTAGAGAGTATAATGCTAAGTGAAATAAGTTGCTTAGAGAAATAAGTTGCTTAGAGAAAGACAAATACCATATGATTTCACTCATGTGGAATTTAAGAAACAAATCAAATGAGCAAACAAATTAAAAAAGAGATAAATAAATGAACAGACTCTTAAATACAGACAATAAATGTAGTAGCTAGAGGGTGCGTGGGAGGGCTGAAATAGATAAGAGAGGATCAAGAGCATACTTAACCTTGAATAGCATTGAGTAATGAATAGAATTTTTGAATCACTATATGGTATACCTGAAACTAATATAACACTGTATGTTAATGATACTTCAATTTTAAGAAAAGAAATTCAAATGAAAAAAAAAGTAATCATGATAATCCTGAAAAAAAATAATTTTAAGGAATAGTGTGAAGAAAAAAGGTAGGGAGCATTATTGACAATTCCCCACTTATTTATTTAATGACAGGTTTTGTTCTCAAAGGAGGAAATGATACACCTTCCTTTGTCATTTAAATAAAAAGCATAATCACATCTGAAACATGTATCTCAACAATTCAATAGCTATTGACAGTCTACAGCCATCCACATAAGTTTGTCTTTCCCTTGTTTACCTCCCTGTCTAGTTCTATGTAAGATAATCCTTTTTTTTTTTTTTTAAAGATTTTATTTATTTATTTGAGAGAGAGTGAGAGATATCATGAGCAGGGGTGATGGGTAGAGGGAAAAGCAGACTCCCTGCTGAACAGGGAGCCCGATGTGGGACTTGATCCCAGGAACCCAGGATCCTGACCTGAGCCAAAAAGGCAGACACTTAACTGACTGAGCCACCCATGCACCCCTCAGATAATCCATTAAGAAGCTCTGTCCCACCCTGTGATACCTTGGATATAGAAGTTTGTGGCTTCTATGAATTCCCTCCAAAAAATCTCCTCATATTTTCTTAGAGACTTAGGGTTACAAAAGGAGGGATAGTATCACCTACCTGCAGCTATAATCTTAAGTCATTTTTGTTGGATTCGCTTCTTCTTTTTTGTTTTCTTTTTCTGTTAATTACAGAAATTCCTTCCCATACCTTATGGAAGTCTCTTTTCTTCTACATTTCAGTGCTCATGGGAGGAGCTCAGTGTTTCATCTTTTTCTCAAGTTTATCAAGAGTTTCTCTTTAAGCAAATAAAGAGCACAAACAAATACAGATAGTGTTTTCCATGAAAGTAATTCTGGTAAAGTAGAATTTTTTGTACCTTAGTACATTTTTATTTGTGTTTATTAATTATTTTTTTCCTTTTTGTATTTTAAATGGTAAGAAAATTCAGGCATAGGTTTGGGGGAGGCAGTGGAGTTGCCCTGCTTATTGGGTTCTAAACCTTACTGCATCATGTATTATGTTGTAAATGTCCTATAACATTTTGCAAGTGGCTTAACCTCTCTAAGTCTCAATTTCCTCACATCTAAAATGAGAACTATAATATCTTCTTTATAGGGCTGTTGTGTGGAAAAATGAGATAAGAGTACTAAGGGGCTTAGTAAAATACCGTGCATATAGTAAGCCCTTAATAAATGATAACTGCTCTTGCTGTTGTCACTACCACCGCCACTGCTGTCCAGTGCTCCTGCTGTACCCACTACAATTAGGTAGTCATCTTCTTTAAAAACTAAAGTGTCTGGTTAAATGCTTTAAGCATCTACTTATTGATATCAGCAAAAAAATATGTGTGCTAGATTATCTTAGGTTATGATATAATGGGACTATATAGTTCTGATTTGGAAAAACCAAATTATATACTGTTTTTTGTTTTGTTGTGTTGTTTTTTGGATTTTTGTTTTTTTTTTAAGAGAGAGTGTTTTGAGAGAGTAGGAGTGGAAGAAGCTGTAGCAGAGGGAGGGAGAGAATCTTAAGCAGGCTCCACACTTAGAGCAAGCCTGATACAGGGCTTGATGCAGGCTCACAACCCTGAGATCATGACCTGAGCTGAAATCAAGAGTGGGATGGTTAACTGACTGAGTCACCCAGGCACCCCTGTTTTTCTGTTTTCACTTGGATGTTTATTAAAGGCTTATAGTTTATCATTTATATTGCAGGAAATATATATATTTTTATGTATAAATATGAATTTTATTTATTTATATATTATATATAATATTGAATATATATATCTTATATATATATATATGAATTTTATTTATTTATTTTTATTTTTTTAAAAGACCTTATTTATTTATTTGAGAGAGAGAGAGAGAGCATGAGAGGGTAGAAGACCAGAGGGAGAAGCAGACTCCCTGCCGAGAAAGGAGCCCGATGTGGGACTTGATCCCAGAACTCTGGGATCATGACCCAAGCCGAAGGCAGTGGCCCAACCAACTCAGCCACCCAGGTGCCTGAAAATTTAAGTGAATTTTAAATGAATCTCAGAAATCACCTAGGTAAATGTTTTTCTCCACCACGCCCTCCTTTTTTTTAGCCATTTAGGACAACTATTTCTAGTAAAAAAAATTCTCCTGAAGAGGAAGAATTACATGGTTACACAGTTAATGGCCACTTTCTAGGGAGGTACCTTTTTTTTTTTTTTTAAATGTTGCAATTAATTTTAAAACCTTTATGTAAAGTACAAAAATGTATTTACATGCGGCATTGATAAAAAGTTGGCATTTTGGTTCTTACTGATACTCATTTTGCATTAGTTGAAGGAAATGAAAAGTATTTTTTATTAACTTCCAGATATGTTGCTGTTATTCCCTTTAATCATAAAGTAGTATCCTCTTCTATGTTCCTGTATTTTTAATCATTTAATAAATATTGAGTACATTCATGGGTACATGATGTGTTTGACACTGAAAAATTCCAAGATATATTAGACCTGGTTTCTGCTCTCAGAGCCGACAGACTAGTCGTATAAGTAACTATAAGAAAAAGTAGGCCCGAATGTTTATAGCAGCATTGTCCACAATAGCCAAACTATGGAAAGAACCTAGATGTCCATCAACAGATGAATGGATAAAGAAGATGTGGTATATATATACAATGGAATACTATGCAGCCATCAAAAGAAATGAAATCTTGCCATTTGTGATGACATTGATGGAACTAGAGGGCATTATGCTTAGAGAAGTAAGTCAATCAGAGAAAGACAGCTATCATATGATCTCCCTGATATGAGGAAGTGGAGATGCAACGTGGGGGATTTGGGGGGTAGGAAAAGGATAAATGAAACAAGATGGGATCGGGAGGGAGACAAACCATAAGAGACTCTTACTGTCACAAAACAAACTGAGGGTGACCAGGGGGAGGTGGTAGGGAGAGGGTGGTGGGGTTATGGACATTGGGGAGGGTATGTGCTATGGTGAGTGCTGTGAAGTGTGTAAACCTGGCGATTCACAGACCTATACCCCTGGGGCTAATAATACATTATATGTTTATAAAAAAATAAAAAAAATTTTTTTAAAAAGTAGGAAGTGAGGAGAGCCATAAAAATCTAAATAAAGAGTACTCTTGGGGTCCAGAGGAGGGAATAAAAAAAGAGGAACTAATTATAAGCATATATAGTCCTAATTCCTAACATGGAATACTGAATACACCTGCCGTTTTCTAGATACTATATTAAGCGTTGGTATTACATTAATTTCCCAGCAACCCTATAATGAAGTGTCATCACTGTTTTATAGATAAGGAGACAGGGCTTAAAGAGGCTAAATAACTTGTCAAAGTCCTAAAGCTTTGGAAATAAGATTTAAACCTAGAACTGACTCCAAAGTGTATATTCTTCCTATTCTTTGGAAGAAATCCAGGTAAGCTTAAAAGTTTTTTTCAGGAATTTCAGCTGGAAATAGGTAGGATTTTGGCATGTAAAACTGAGGAAGTTAAGAGACAGCAATACATCAGTCAGTAATGAAGCTTGGGTGCAGAATTGGTTGCAGAAAAAGGTATAGTGGAAGGTGAGGGTAGAAAAGGTGGGAATTAGATTGTGTCAGGTTGAGGAATTTGAACTTTCTTCACTCTCAGTCTTTACTAGAATCTTATGATTAGTACCGTTGTAATTTGGAGGTGAGTCATCTTTGTATTTCATACTGCTTAGTAGAAGATTTAGAGAGTGGGAAAGGCAAAGAATGAATCATAGAGGTTTTTTTTTTTTTAGAATCATAGAGTTTTATAGAGAAAAGGGACTTCAGACATCATTTCTCTCAAAATTATTATTTTAGACACAAAGAAATTGAAGTCTCAAGGGATTAAGATATGTTGAAGTCATATAGTGCAGTGAATTAGAGTTGTATCCAACAGTAGGAACAAAAATATGAAGAAAAAGTTAAAATTCTTTTATTAAGATAAGAGAGTCTTAAAAACAACTGAGAGAGACCAAGAAAATTGTATCGTTTCAAGAAAGTGGTTAATCGAAGCAGGCCTGCCATCATCTGCTTTACTTGCTAATCTGAAAAGTAAAATATACTTTGGGCCACCTGGGTGGCTCAGTGGGTTAAAGCCCCTGTCTTTGGCTCGGGTCATGGTCCCAGGGTCCTGGGATCGAGCCCCACATCGGGCTCTCTGCTCGGCGGGGAGCCTGCTTCCTCCTCTCTCTGCCTGCCTCTCTGCCTACTTGTGATCTCTGTCAAATAAATAAATAAAATCTTTAAAAAAAAAAAGTAAAATATACTTTGATACGAGGTTTCATTCGTTATTTTCAGGAAGGACTCTAGGAAGAAGACGTAAATTTGTTTACTTCAGTCTTGTATTATCACCACTAGTTCTACAATTCACATATTCCTTCTTTATACATATGTTATAGCATAGAGAAAGGGAAGCAAAACAAAAATAAAACAAAGCAAAAAAAAAAACCCTAAATGCTATTTTTTATGTTGTTTGCAACTCTGTCCATTTTGATTACTTTTTATTTTCTCTTTTTAACTCAACAGATATATTAGGTGGTCAAAAATAGGTATCAAAACAGAATAGGATGAAAAGAGACAATGACAAAGGTTGATGAAATGCCAGGAATAAGTACAAACCGGAGGAGAAGGAGAAATGAAAAAGCAGTATATTCTATATAATAGATTTTGGCCCTCACAGATGCTGCTGTTTTCAAACTGTAGGATTCAGTATTAGATTTGAAAGTCACTGCAAAGGAGAAAGTTTACCATCAAGCTTTCTTAGTTATTTATATGAATTTAGTGAGTAGATAGCCTGATGAAAGGAAGCCCAAGGAAGCCCTTAAATTTAATTCTTCCTTATTCTTCCTTATGTCTCTTCAACATTACAAAATGTGAAAAAGGGTCAAATTTAGAATAGATTGTCTGAGAAGCTCAAGTTTTAAAAAAAAAATTTAATGTGAATTTTGGACTTGTAATTTATTTCTTCTATTAAATAATTTAAACTATGTATTATTAAGAACATAATATAACCTTCTGCCACCTAGTGTTAATATTTGAATTATTCTAGGAAATCCTTTTGTTAAGTACTGGTAATTTTATAGTATTCCAGTTAGTTTCATAATACATAGAAATTTTGTTTTATTTCCAGTTTTTATAGTGTGTAGTTCTTGGTGTGACTATTTTATGTGATTTTTAAATAATAAACAATGATGAATTTAACAAGTCAAAATTTTGTTCAGTTGTACAACTACTTCATATCTCATCTAAAAATACTTCTGGTTCCTTTTCCCTTGGTCTTTTAGTCCTATGATTTGGGAAACTGTATTAGTGAATGGACAATACAATTGACTGGGATACTCTCAATAAAATAGTTTAAAATGTAGAATTACTTTTTTGTAGCTAGACTGATGAAACAAAACTTTGCTTCTCGTGAAGATTTCCATTGTTAAAAAATAGATTCTGATAAAATATAGAAGCATTATGTATATTACTTAATTTCTCACTTAGTGGAATTTGAAGAAAAGTATAGTGTTATTGAAAGTCACTAAAATGAAAGCTGCTTCTTTATTCAGAGATAGGGAGTGGTGGTTCAAATCTTTTTTCCACATGCCACTAAAATGTTTTTAAGCTGATAAAGACACTTTTACGGGAACAGACTCAGAAGTAGAGTGGTTTCTATGATTGAAATGATTTTTATTAAGTTGTCTTTCTTAAAGACTTTCGCCAAAATGGTATATCTGTTCAACAGTTGCTTCTTATTCTTAATCTACTAATAATAGTATAGGAAAACCTATTACTCTGGACATTTTCTATCTTGTTCTCAAGCAGTGTCCAGAAGCAAAATCCTATAACTTGTTGAGGATATTTAAGCTTGTTCATCAGTACCAAAATCGGATGTTTGGCCTCCTCATTTGTAGAGTATTGGGGAGTGGGGCCCTGGTGTAATTCCTTGCCTTTTTTTTCCCCCCAACCTGGACTTTTTAAGTCTTATTTAAAATAGTGTCAGTCAAACAGTAGTCCTGCAGTACTGGCATTTGTTTTTCTACCAGAGCAGTGTAAGACAATCTGTGACAACTATCAAAATAGTAAGATTTTTTTTTTTTTTTGCTTGATTTTGGATGCTTAAGAGTCTCTTTAATTTTGTTGTATTGATACTTATGTCAAGTGGAATTTTTAAAAAAAATCAGCTCATTTTTATGAATAAAATGATAGATAGAGATTTTCATATCATAAATGACCATTTTATGCCCATTACAATTTATTTTAGAAATTAAGGGGTGCCTGGGGGCACCTGGGTGGCTTGGTGAGTTAAAGCCTCTGCTTTCAGCTCAGGTCATGATCTTAGGGTCCTGGGATCGAGCCCCACATCGGGCTCTCTGCTCAGCAGGGAGCCTGCTTCCCACCCCACTCTCTGCCTGCCTCTCTGCCTACTTGTGATCTCTCTCTCTCTGTCAAATAAATAAATAAAATCTTAAAAAAAAAAAAGAAATTAAGGGATGCCTGGCTAGCCCAGTCGGAAGAGCATGTGACTCTTAATCTTGAGGTCATGAGTTTGAGTATTACATTAGGAGTAGAGATTACTTAAATAAATAAAACTTTAAAAAAAATTAAATGTGTGGGACGCCTGGGTGGCTCAGTTGGTTAAGCAGCTGCCTTCGGCTCAGGTCATGATCCCAGCGTCCTGGGATCGAGTCCCACATCGGGCTCCTTGCTCAGCAGGGAGCCTGCTTCTCCCTCTGCCTCTGCCTGCCACTCTGTCTGCCTGTGCTCGCTCTCTCTCCCTCTCTCTCTCTGACAAATAAATAAAATCTTAAAAAAAAAAAATTAAATGTAAAACATACTTTAAAAAACATATATGTAATATCAAGGGGAAAATATATCAAAGTCAATTGAAATGAGTGTTTTGAGGCAGATAAAATTCACTATTCAAAACATCATAAGTATATGCTATCCTTCATTATCCTTAAATAGAAAAATAAACCAAATAATTATCATCTGTTTATTCTTCTATGTTAATATTGGAAAGTTTTTGTCATATTATTAAAGGAACACACAGGAGAGAACCTTAGTTCTTTTCATGAAGCCCGTGATCAAGGAACTAGTGAGGAGGTTTTCGGCAGACAGGGACTGTGACAGCAGCAAGACATCTCTTTACCTTCTTTACTAGCAAATCTTCCCATATATGTAGGAGTCAGGGACATGAGTAAAAATTGGTGCTTTAACCCACAAAATAATTCCAACTAAAACTCTGTCATTACTTTTTCAGAGCTTCGAGTATTCATTAGTTTTTTTATAATCCCAAGTCGTCCAGTTTTCACTTGTTCCTGAAATTTATAATCCTGATTATCAGTATTCAATATTTATCTTTCTACTTCAAGTTATTTATATATATATATTTTAAGATTTTATTTATTTATTTGACAGAGAGAAATCACAAGTAGGCATAGAGGCAGGCAGAGAGAGAGGAGGAAGCAGGCTCCCTGCCGAGCAGAAAGCCCGACTCGGGGCTTGAACCCAGGACCTGGGATCATGACCTGAGCCGAAGGCAGCGGCCCAACCCACTGAGCCACCCAGGCGCCCCTCAAGTTATTTATATTAAAGATAATTAAATTTGCAAGATTTTAATACCGGGCATAGATTATGGTTAAGAATGCCAGGAAGGAGTTTTTGTTAGTAATTTTTAACCAGAAATGTAATAGCCTGATTACTCCAAGATGCATTAGGTGAGAAGCCTATGATTTCAAAAAATCATAAATTCCAAGGACTGCGCTTGTTGGCTCTTGATGCCTACTATTCCAAATGGTAAGTTTAACACTTTAAAACAATGAACTTCATTTAAATATACTCTTTCCCCCACCCTGTGTTGAATATGATAAAGGATCAAAATAAAAATTTGGTAAGATTGGAAGATGCTTTCTCCAAACGTACTTTTAAAAGAAGTTTTATGTAGATTCCAGTTAGTTAACATAGAGTAAAATATTAGTTTTAGGTGTACAATGTAGTGATTCCATACATTACCCAGTGCTTATACAACAAGTGGACAAGTGTACTCTTTAGTCCCCATCAGCTATTTAATGCATTGCCCCACCCACCTCCCCTCTAATAGCCATTAGTATGTTCTCTATAGTTAAGAGTCAGTTTCTTGGTTTGGTTCCCTCACTCTTTTTTTCCTTCCTTTGTTCATTTGTTTTGTTTCTTTTTTTTTTTTTTTTTAAGATTTTATTTATTTATTTGACAGAGAGAGAGCACAAACTAGGGGAACAGCAGAGGGAGAGGGAGAAACAGGCTCCCCGAGGAGTAGGGAGCCCGATGGTGGGACTCGATTGCAGGACCCTGGGATCATGACCTGAGCTGAAGGCAGATGCTTAACTGACTGAGCCACCTACACATCCCAATTGTTTTGTTTCTTAAATTCCACATGGGAATGAAATAATATGATATTTGTCTTGCTTTGCATGATATTCTCTAGCTCTGTCTATATCATTGCAAATGTCAAGATTTCATTTTTTTGATGGCTGAGTAATATTCCTGTGTGTGTATATATACATGTCTTCTTTATCTATTTATGAGTTGATAGACATTTGGGTTCTTTCCGTAATTTGGCTATTGTTGTTAACGCTGCTATAAACATAGGGGTGCATGTATGCCATCAAAGTAGCATTTTTGTATTCTTTGGGTAAATACCTAGTAGTGCAATTGCTGGATCATGGGGCACTTCTATTCTTAACTTTTTGAGGAAATTCCATATTGTTTTGCATAGTGGTTGTGTACCAGTTTGCATTCCCACCAATAGTGCCAGAGGTTTCCCCTTTCTCCACATCTTCATCAGTACCTATTGTGTCTCGTGTTGTCGATTGCAGTCATCCAGATGTACTATTGAAGTACTATCTGCAAAAAAATCAAAGATTTTATTTTAATAGTACGTTTTAACACTTTTGTAGAGATACTAATAAAAATTCATTTTCTGGAAAGATAAAAAATGGCAACAAAAATACTAAACAGCAAGTAAATAGTGTATGTTTTAAATTGAAATTATAATTCAGAAGGGTGTATTACTGTTTTAATTTTTTACTATATAAAAATATATCAGAAGTTTTTTTTAAAAGATTTATTATTTGATATCTGTGCTAGCCAGAGGTCAATTTATAAACACTCTCTTTGGACACATAGGAATTCCTTTCCCGTCTCCTTTGAAGTGGGCCACATGGGTTACTTCTGCCAATAAAATCTGAGCTTTTCAGAGCAAAAGCTTTCATGGCTGTGTTTAAGATTCTCCATATTCTCTTCCTCCTGACTTAGTAATCATGGAAGCAATTGAGGTGGGGTCTCCCATCAGACTGGGTCCCTAAATGACTATGATGAGTGGTACTTCCCATCCTGACCTACATTAGACAGTGTTGGCAAGCAGTAAGCCTCTGTTAGATTAAACCACTGAAATTTAGGTATTACTTATTACTACTGCAGAACTGAGCCTATCCTGATTGATACAATGCTTTTTTTTCAATAGAATTAAGTTGTTAGACATTTTATTACAGTGAATATTACAGAATATTAAATGATTTATTTATTTGCAGATGTGTTTTTAACCTGCTGGTAGTTTCTTATTTTGTCATTTGACTTTCCATAAATATTTTAAAATTTTATTATTTTTTAAAATGTTTACATTTTTAAAAAAGATTTTTAATTTATTTTTTTGAACCAGAGTGAGCGAGAGAGAGAGAGAGAGAGAGAGATCATGAGGGGGCAGAGGGAGAGGGGGAATGAGATGTAGGCTTCCCACTGAGCAGGGACCCTGATGTGGGCTCAGTCCCAGCACCCTGGGATCATGGCCTGACCCAAATGTAGACACTTAACCAACTGAGCCACCCAGGCACTCTATTTTAAGATTTTAAAGTGATCTCACACCCAGTGCAGGGCCTGAACTCATAAAACCAAGGTCAAGAGTTGCATGCTCTACTGACTGAGCCAGTCAGGCGCCCCTTTTTGACTTTCCATAAATTTATGTTAATTGAATAAAAACCATGTGTGTTTGTAAATCAACATGTGTGATTCTTCTGATGAATGTTGAACATATAATTCACCTTTCAAGTTTAACTGCTATAGATCTGTGAGACACTTTATAAATTGCTATTGAAAATGATTGAAAATTAACTGAGTAAATGTGCCTTCATTAATACTAACACTGTGATATAATTTCAGAGCACTTCACAATTTCAAACACATCATTTCATTTGATTCATAACTACAATCCTGGGAGATAATCAGGGCAAGTTTAATTACCATCACATCCATTTTACAGGTGGGGAAGCTGCTGCAAAGCCATTTGCTTTAGGTCATATGGCCTGTAGGCAGCAGAATTAGGATGTCACTTTCTGGCTGATCTTTCATCTGTTTGTTTTTGTTTTTCTCATCCTCTCATTAGGATCAATTATATGTCCAGCATTTGGGTAGTGGGAGGTGGGGAGGAGGGAAAGGAGTTTTCATTTACTTTATCTTTTTATTCCCAAACATTTCTGTCAGAGATACAAAATTATCCAAAGCAGATAAATGTATCACATTCACAATTTTTGTGTTTCTAGGACTTGTTCCTATCATTTAGGTGATACAGTTTGTTGTCCTATAATTGTTCATAGTTTTTAGTTAATTGCATCTTATTTTTTTTTTTTGGTCAGTCTGGCTAAAGGTTTGTCAGAGTTGCTGTTTTTCAAAGGACAGTTTGTTTTTATTGATTCTCTTTTTGTTGTTGTTCTCTCTTTTATTTATGTTCAGTCTAGTCTGTGGTTAGATGGGAGGGCTGGTGGCGGTGGGGATTTGGTTAAAGAATTTACCAAGGCAGACCAAAAGAGATCAAAGTTGATTGGATACACTGCAAGGGATAAGCAGGACAGCGAGGGAGAGCCTCTGTGAGGAGATGGTGGTGAGGGGCCATAGTTAACAGTTCGGAGTGAGGGTGTATGGGGATGTATGGAATTTTCCCTTTTGATAGTCTTAGGAGCTGTTTTTGGTTGTAATTGGTCAGTTAGGGCCTATGGCTATTTTGAAGTGGGTCGCTTAATGAACTTGTTTGCATTTAGTTCTGTGGTGGTCACTGCCGGCCTTTTTTTTGCCTTGCTCAAGTTTCCATTGCTCAAGCCTATTTAAAAGCAGCCTCTACATTCTCTGTGTCCTGTAAGTTTTGGATGTTGTATTTTCATTTTCATTCATCACTAAGTATTTTCTAATTTCCCTTTGGATATCTTCTTTGACCCATTGCTTAAGTTTATATTGTTTAATTTCCACTTTGCTTCTTTTATTGATTTCTAGCTTCATTCCATTGTGGTCAGAGAGATGCTTTATATGATTCCAGTCTTTGTAAAATTTATTGAGACTAACATATGCTATGGCCTAGCATATGCACTATTCTTGAGAGTGTTCCATATGCATTAAAAAAATATGTATAGTCTCTCCTTAACTTTTCTTCCCAGGCTGTAGGGGGTCTATTGTATGTCTGAACTGTAATTTTTTCCCATAGGTAGAGATGAGTGCCTTGTCTCAGTCCTTTAGGTAGCCCTCAGACAAGATAGAAGAGACAAACACAATAATTTGCTTATAATGTCTGCTCTGCTCCCTCTGGAACCAGGAACCATGTCTCCACACAGGAAAGGTAGGCTGCTGAGCTGGGGAGAGTGTGGGGCAAGGGCAAGTAAACAGGCCACACAGCTTTCCTGTTTTTAAGTTGCCTTTTTCTTGATTAAACATTCCCTTGGTTGCTGTAACCTTTAGCTATTTTCCAGAGTTCTGACAAAGTTGGATTGGCAGTTTTAGCTTGTTTTCAGTGTTTCTGTAGAGGGATGGAAGCTTGGAACTGCCTTTCTACCATTTTCCTCATGTTCTGGCTTCTCATTCACTTTTATAATTCATTTATATGTCTTTGACTACCATTATGCAATCACTTTCTAGATAGTCTTAGATGATCTTAATCATGTTTCTGTTACGCCCTTTGGATAGGGCAGTATCTGTTATCTTAGGTGAATTGAAACTTCTCTGAGCCCTAACTTTTTTTTTTTTTTATAAATTGAGGATAGTCTCCTTTCCTCCCCTCTTTCCTCCCTCACTGGGTTCTTACGAAGAGCAAAGAAGAAATTGAACATGAAAGTATCTTTGTAAAGTTAACCTAAATTGTATAATCTGTTGATGTGGAACCATATCAATGGCTTGTTTTCTTTTGTCATTGAAATATGAATCATGAAAAACCATCAAGTAGAAATAAATTACACAGGGAGCTCTGTGAATCTATTCTCTGTTCAACATTTTTTTGTCAGCAAATTATGGTTACTGCAGAACATGCATATTTTTTGGATCACTGCAGACTAAAATGCTTGTCCTTGAGCAGAGAAAGAACAGGAAGCAAACTAAGGGAAAATTCACATCACTAAACTTCTTCCAGTTTTCTGTGATCAAATCTGAGTTTAAACATTGCCAGTATTAAAGCATAAATTGATTAAAATGCTGTGTAGTTTTCTGCATCTTAGACATCATTCTTAGTCTTCTGTTTTCTTTATACTTGTATAAATTTCCATTTTTTTTTTTTAAGATTTTATTTGTTTATTTGATAGCGAGAAAGGGAACACAAGCAGGGGGAGTGGGTTAGGGAGAAGCAGAACTTCTGCTGAGTAGGGAGCCCCATGCAGGCTTGATCCCAGGACCCTGGGATCATGACCTGAGCCAAAGGCAGACACTTAACCACTGAGCCACCCAGGCCACCCCTAAATTTCCATTTTCTTGACACAAGAGCCTGAGATACTCTGCCAGTCACCAGAAAGTATTATCCTCTTAGAGGAAAACACAATAGGATTGAGGGGATGGACTGTATTAAGAGCATGATGTACCTTTTGGAAAAAAGCTTGTCCTTGTATTACTTTTCTACTTGGTGTACTGTTTATTAAAATGCAGCAATGTTAAACATCTTAATTATATAACTACAATGGTATTTTAATGTTTGACACTTCATGGTCTTGATTGTTTTATATAATGTTACTTTATGTAGAAATACGGAATTATTCCATAGACATAGTTTACTGTATTCAGTCCCTGAATATTTCTAATGTATGTTAAGTGATTTGCCATCCTCTTGAAGAATTCCTCCTCCTGCATTCATATATTACAGCTAATTAAGTGTTTGAGTTTTATATATATCCACTGTAACACATTGACAGATATTTCAGTAGATTCCGTTATATGGGAGTCCATTATATTGATTTGAGCATATTGAGCTATTTTAAAAATATTAAATGTGAGTGCTAAAGCTAAACTGAAGTTTCTTGTTTAGGTAGTATCTAAAGTGTTTGCCCAAATTAGCCAACATGTAACCATTTTTTAAGTTTGCAGGATATATTCATTTATACCATCATAAAAGCTGATTTCTTCCTGGTTCCTTAAGAATTAAAAAATTCTAGGGGTGCCTGGGTGACTCAGTGGGTTAAAGACTCTGCATTCAGCTCAGGTCTTGGTCCCGGGGTCCTGGGATCGAGCCCCAAATCGGGCTCTCTGCTCAGCGGGGAGCCTGTTTCCTCCTCTCTCTCTGCCTGCCTCTCTGCCTGCCTCTTGTGATCTCTGTCAAATAAATAAATAAAATCTTAAAAAAAAAATTACAAAGCTACAAATTGTCCAAGTTCTGGTAAGCCAGGCACTTCAGTTTTGGTTTTTAGAACTAATAATTTTCTGTGAGAAATCATCTCTGGTTTTCTGGCTAGTACTGGGAACCATTTTATTGTCTTAACTATTTATAGAAAAATAAATAAGGAAGACTCCTGAGTGTTCACGTAAAACATAGCTTTAAGGAGTATTAAGTCTTTGTTCACTCTGAAGGAATAAATGTTTAGAAAATTCTTACTGTAGGGCGCCTGGGTGGCTCAGTGGGTTAAGCCGCTGCCTTCAGCTCAGGTCATGATCTCGGGGTCCTGGGATCGAGCCCTGCATCGGGCTCTCTGCTCAGCAGAGAGCCTGCTTCCTCCTCTCTCTCTCTGCCTGCCTCTCTGCCTGCTTGTGATCTCTCTCTGTCAAATAAATAAAATATTAAAAAAAAAAAAAGAAAATTCTTACTGTAAACATGATTATAACCGTTTCCCAAAGGGTAAAATAAGTATTTGGTCAGCTAATGAAAAATTCAGTCAGCGCAATTAAGCAGCTAATGTGAAGTCATGAATCAGAGTTTCAAAACTACTTAGTACCACTTACTATCATCATGTAGGCTCAAGTGCTTTCACTCATCAAGTCTCAGCCGTGTACTTTTCTTGCTCAAGGTAAACTTCATTAAGAGTAAGGATATTTCTAAAACTATAGCCTCCTCCTGTGTCCAGAAATGTTTTTTTGAAACACAGGTAGCACTTTCAATTTTATAAATCCATCTTCTGAGTCTACAATCTGTTATAGAAACCTTAATATGTAAGATAGTAGTCAGATACTTCAACCTCTGCCTAGAGCTCTTTGCCAAGAAGAAGATAGTGGATCTTTAGGTGAAGGAATCCTATCAAATAAGTATATTCCTTATTTTTGTTTGGAATACATTTGAATATGAAATGGATTTAGTCTAAGGAACACTTTATAATATGGGCCGAGACCCAAGGTTAAATGAATCTTTGGTCATTCTTCTCTGTAACCACAAGACAAGATTGGCATAGGCCGTTGAGGCACTTTCTAATATTCTTTTATAAGCATGTCAATTATCCTTAATAAATGAAGATCACATGAGTATTTTTAGTGTTTTAATTATATTGTGACAGTTTATGATGTTAAATACACAGAGTAATTGGAAATTTAAAAAAACACATGAGTTGTTAAATTTTTTCTGAGTACAGTTGAAGGAAATCTTACAACTGAGCAGATTGGAGTCACTCAGCAATCATTTTTATGTATTGCTGGCTTCTCTTTTTTCCCAGTGTCTTTCCCAGATCACCAGTCTTTTAAATCTCACTGCCACTTGCTCTCTTTCACATTTAGCGGCTGATCTTTCCACGTACATAGAGAAAATAATCTCTCTCAAAAGCCACACCCTAACTATAAGCTTATCTTTGTTTGCAGCCACTGTTAAGTCCTGTCCCTCCTTAGAGGCAAGGCGCCTATCCTGCATTTGAGGCTAACCCTGCTGTCTGTGTTCATGGCTTCTTTGCCCTTCAGCTCTGGGATATCACGCCATCAAATTGGTCTTCACCGGTCTTTCAGATCTTCTCTCCTGCACTGAAACTTTAATTTACCACATGAATATATTCAGATCTCTGTCTTGAAACTTAAATTCATCACTTTGTCAATCCTGAATGTTCCTCTAACTACTGCTCCTTGTACTATATTCAACAACAAACTACTGAACAAAGTTTTATGCTTGTTATCTCCATCTCCACTTCCTTATTTCTGATTAATTCCCTAAACTTAATACAACTTGACTTTTATTTAGAATCAATTTTGCTCATTCACCATTGACTTCCCAATTACAAAATTTAGTGGAGTTATTGCATTCTTTGCTTTGTGACATGACTGCCTTTTTGTTTTCTTTCATCCTCTCTGAATTCTCCTTTTAAATCTTTTTTGTCTAACTCTTCTTCCTCTCTTAATAAAGTTGTTACTATGCAAGGTTCTTCACTGATCTTTTAGTCTCATTCAGTATTGAGTACTTACTGTGTGCTAGGCTTTGCCATAGGCACTTCTTTTACATTGTTCCTTATAATTTGTAACAACTCATAACTTTCCAGAGTCTACTACTAAGGGGTAGTCATGATTTAATACCAAATCTGTTTGATTCTAAAGCTATATAATAATAGTTTTCAAACTTTTTAAAAAAATTAACATATAATGTATTATTTGTTTCAAGGGTAATGATCATCAGTCTTCTACAACATCCATACCCACCACAACACATACCCTCCCCAGAGTCCATCACCCAGCCACCTCCCCCACCTCCTGCAACCCTCAGTTTTCATACTTCTTAAAGAAACAGAGTGGTTTTAAAAAAATCTTACTTAGGACCTCAAAATATAAACAGATGAAAGCAGAACTACTCTGTTACAGTGGAGGTGACAAATCCAGCTTGGCTCTCCTCCCCATCCTGCCCTAGATGATGCCTAAAGGCACTTACTCAGAATCCAACGACTCTGGGAAGTTCTCTTAAAAAAGTACAGTGATTTATATGAAGTCCCAAACCTGTGTTAACTTTCCTTGTTTTAAAACTCAAGTTTCCAACTTGACCCTGGACATTTTTATCTTTCTACCCGTGTGTCTGACAAGTGCCTATTTTATTTTTTTTGAATCCCCAGTGGAACTTGGCTTCTTTGTGAAACCTCTTCCAACTGTTGTATGTCCTGGTGTAGTGAAACTTCCTAGCCTAGCCAAACTTGGGAGTTCTTAAAGATTACTCTTGCTTCAGTCTCACGTATAATTGGATCATTAAGGTCCTTAAGGACATAGCCCCTAGAGGTGCTCATAGTCATATACTTTGCTTCCTTTTCACCCTCTTTTTCTTCCAGTCTGTTTTTCATATGATTTCTTTCTTTCTTTCTTTCTTTCTTTCTTTCTTTCTTTCTTTCTTTCTTTCTTTCTTCTTTCTTTCTTTCCTTCTTTCTTTCTTTCTTTCTTTCTTTCTTTCTCTTTTTAAGGTTTTTTTTAATGTTGTTTATTTGTCATAGGAGAGAGAGCATGAGCAAGGGAAGGGGCAGAGGCAGAGGGAGAGAAGCAGGATCCCTGCTGAGCAAGGAGCCTGATGTGAGACTTCATCCCAGGACTCTGGGATCATGACCTGACCCGGATTTAGATGCTTAACTGACTTAGCCACCTAGGTGTCCCTTATATGAAGATTTCTAAAATTTAGGTCTGATTTCATTACTCACCTACTAACATTTTCATGGGTGCCCATTATCTATTTTAAAAAATATTCAAGGTATATAAAGTTGCTTCATATTTGACACTCAGAATACACCCTATTCTCTCAGGCCTCAAGCCATTGTATACTCTTGTCCTTTCTGGAATACCTTCTTTGCCTCTTGATGGCAAATTATCATTCTTCCTTCAAATATCATCTTATATCTTCTGCAAACATTCCTTTTTTGAGGCTTCTGGTTCTTCTACATTTAAAAATTGCTCATTTTTTTAATTTTATTTTTTATAAACATATATTTTTATCCCCAGGGGTACAGGTCTGTGAATCACCAGGTTTACACACTTCACAGCACTCACCATAGCACATACCCTCCCCAACAAAGACTGTTTTCTCATTTAACACCTAGCGTAATACTGATACATAGTAAGTTTTCAAGATTTATTAAAAGTTTTCAAGATTTATGAATAAGTGAATTCTTTTTTTTATTGTGTTATGTTAGTCACTATAAAATATATCATTAGTTTTTGATGCAGTGTTCCAAGATTCACTGTTTATTTACAACACCCAGTACTCTATGCAAGATGTGCCCTCCTTAGAATAAGTTAATTCTTTCCAAGAAGATCAAAATGTTTAACCATGATCTAGTATCAGTTGCTTTATCTGCTTTATCTATTAATGAGACAGTGGGATAAAATGGTTTTAAATGTTCCCTTCCAATTTTAGGCTTCTGCATTATTAACCTTACTGTACTACCTGTATTGTCTTTACTCGCTATTCTCTTTTTTTTTTTAAGATTTTATTTATTTATTTGACAGACAGAGATCACAAGTAGGCAGAGAGGCAGGCAGAGAGAGAGAGAGAGAGAGGGAAGCAGGTTCCCCGCTGAGCAGAGAGTCCGCTACGGGGCTCGATCCCAGGACCCCGGGATCATGACCTGAGCTGAAGGCAGAGACTTAACCCACTGAGCCACCCAGGCGCCCCACTATTCTCATTTTTAAAATAAAACATTTAAAATTTATTTTCGGTAACCACATGTAGGATTGAATAATCTTAAGTGCATCTTAAAACGATGGGATTTTATCCCCTTGGTATTTATATAATTTCAATTAAAAATTTTTCCTATCTTTAGTTCCATAATACCTTAGTTTTTACAATTGGAGGCCAGTTAGGGACAAAATATATCAGGAATAATCTTGGTTTGGATTTTGCTTCCTTTTTACTTTTATGTTGATACATACTCAAAGCATAATCTAGGGATGAGAAAACTGTGTCTTACTAACTTTGGAATGACAGGTGGAAATTCATTTTTTTCCCCAAAAGTGGAATTCAAGAAAACAGTAGGGTTCTTTTCTTCCTCTTAACCTTTTTAGGTAATAAAATAAGAAATCTAGGTTTACTGTAAAGAATTTTTATAATATTGAAGCATATTCTGTATATTTAAACTGTTAAAACTTCTGATTTTCAGAATAAGTCTTATGTAACTGATTAGAATGTGTTTTTACTTAAAATATTATACCTATATGTGCAGAGTTATAACACATTGCCAAAAAATGTAGTCTGGAAGCAAAACAGAAAACTGAAAATAATGCTATAATTTTTTAAGTAAGAGGAAAATATTTTCGTTACACATGAAGATTTTGGTCCAAATGGTATTTAACCAAGAAACTTACTAGACTGTTACAGCATTCTATTCTAGAAAAGCTTCAGTTTTGGTAAATCTGATTACATTAGCATATTACTTATGATAATGGGCATGGATTACTTTTTTCCCAAAGCGATGCTGAGATTTAGCTTTTGAAAGAAAGCTCAAGTTTTCTGTGGACTTAAGTATTAAAAGTGCTTCTTAAAAACTTCAAATTGTTGTGCATTAAGCCAGGATTCTTGGCGTTTTTTCAGATTTTACTATTCATAGTCACTTCTGCCTTGAGTAGATATTTTAGGAACCTGTTTTTACTTGCTAGAGAATAGAATTTTCTATAATTAAGAGAAAACATCAGTTATTTTATCCACTTGACTTTGTCTTTGCTTGTTATTGTTTGCTTTAGAGATTTATCTAAGTTATTGACATGATTCAGATTCCAGTGTATGAAATAGAGCTTTTGAGAAAGTGCTTTGAATGGAAAAATAAATATCTTACAAAAGATCTTGCTTTGGGTGTGTTTAGTTCTGTTTGAATTTCTTGTTTTTCTTTGCATTCATAGCTATATTCCATTTTATTATGTAGCTTTAAGTAAAAAAGTGGTTAACACTGAAAGTTTAGGTTATGAGATAGAGGATGTTAATCTCAAACAATTTTCAAATATACCTATTTCAGAAAATGCTCATTTATTTTTTTTTTCCTTTTTTTTTTAGTAGGCAGAGAGGGAGACAGAGAGAGAGGAAGGGAAGCAGGCTCCCTGCCCAGCAGAGAGCCCGATGTGGGGCTCGATCCCAGGACTCTGGCATCATGATCTGAGCCGAAGGCAGAGGCCTTAAACCACTGAGCCACCCAGGTGCCCCTCATTTATATTTTAAATAAAGTCATTTTACACTATACATTATATCCCATCTCTCTGTTATTATAGGCATCTTCTGATTTCCAGGAAACCTTATCTTCCTTAGGGACTGATGTGCAGTCTGTCTTCTGTTCAATCCTACGCTGTCTTTCCTCTGCAGCTTCATAATATGTGGTGATAACTCTTTTCATATCCTCTGTATTTTTAATTGCCTTTTGTTATCATGGCCATTCTTTAGGTCTGTATCTTAACTAGAAAAACCAGAATTTTTATTTAATTAAAAAAACTATATACTCTTTGCTTACAGGTTTGGATGAGTTTTTAAAAAGTGATGACTCGGGACAACTGGGTGGCTCAGTCAGTTAAGTCACTGCCTTCGGCTCAGGTCGTGATCCTAGGGTCCTGGGATTGAGTCCTGCATCAGGCTCCTTGCTCGGCAGGGAGCCTGCTTCTCTCTCTGCCTCTGCCTGTTACTCTGCCAGCTTGTGTGCTCTCTCTCATTCTGACAAAAAAATAAATAAATAAAATCTTAAAAAAAAAAAAAAAGTGATGACTCTTTAGTGAGTAGATATTTATTTTGTTATCAAGAAACTTACCTGACAGGGGCACCTGGGTGGCTTAGATGGTTAAGCCTCTGCCTTCAGCTCAGGTCATGATCCAGGATCCTGGGATCGAGTCCCGCATTGGGCTCCCTGCTTAGTGGGGAGTCTGCTTCTCCCTCACTCTGCCTGTCACTCTGCCTACTTGTGCTCTCTCTCTGTCAAATAAATAAATAAAATCTTTAGGAAAAAAAAATAAAGAAATTTACCTGACAGGGAACTTGTAACTATAAATAGCCACAGTACTTACTTAGAGATAAAGTGCTATGCAAATTAGGAGGAGCAAAGAAGTAATTCCACTTGGGCAATCCAGAGGAGGTAGAATCTAAGAAAACTCTTAAATATTTCAAACATAGAGAAGTATAGAGAGTAATATTATTGTTATATATGTAATATATATTAAATATATAGTTCTGTCACCCAGAATTAACAAATGTTATTTTCAGAAGTTCTAAAGGTTAAATCTCTCCTTTCCTTGAACAAAACAAAGGACTTAGAATGCTTAATCTTAGACTTCCTCTTCTACTTTCCTTGTTATTGTTAGCAGTTTGTGGCAGTGGTAGTGTAGTGGTGGTATTTTTGTCTCATCGTCTTTGGTCCTTACATCCTGCTCTTCCCATTGGGGTTTAATTTTCTTCTTGTTGAAATATCCTTTGGTTCTTTCCTTTTTGGTTCTTTTAGCTCTAAATTCTTCATGTTTTCCTCACATAGTCTTCTACTCACTAATTTTTTTCTCCATCTATCAATAACCAACTGCTTAATCTGTCCATTGAGACTTTTATTCTAAGAATTGCCAAGAAAATGCTTGTTCTTTTCATTTTGTTGATTTCTTGTCTTATGGCATCTATTTCTTTATTCATCTTTTCTAACATGAAATATGTTTCTTTCAGTTTCTCTTATCTGGGTGTGGTAGTCCTGCCATTGATTGTGTCTTCTAACTCTTCTAAATGAGACTTATTTCATTTTTTTTTAAGACTGTGCATCTCTTTTTAGTAGGTTTTGTAGTCCCATGAACCTTGGATTGAGATTATTTGCTTTGGCCAAACTCCTGTTAGCTTCACTGGATCTTGACATACTGTTATTCTTAATTTCTTGGAAATGGAACAGACTTGGATATTGTGATTTTTTTTTTTTTAATGTTTAATTCTTTTCCATCCATGCCCCTAGACTTTGTTGTGACTGTCCCAGGCCAGTGAGCAGAATATTTCCACAAATTATTTTATAGATGTGATGACATTTTGTAGATCCAATTATATGCAGGGAGCCAACCCCAGTTCTAGCTTCCTACATCTGATAGGATTGAGGTCTTTCTCCTGTCACTGTGTGGGTATTGAATCACTGGTACCCAGCACCTTCCTGAACTTCCAAGCGCTGCTTATGCTCTGATTTTGAGTTCCTGTATAATTTCTAGCACCTGAGAGTTTCTTTTCTTGCTTTTAAGCTTAGTTTATTTTATTGTTTTTGTTTTGTTATTCCATATATAACATTTCTTTGTGACATAGTTAAGCTTTTCATGTCTTTGTTCAGAATTGAGGCATTGACATTTGAACCATGGCTTTGGAAGACAGGCAATGGTGAGGGCATTCCAAGATAATGAAATAGCTTGAACAAAGCTATGAAACGAGTAGTTATGATGCTTTCATAGAGAATAACTGAAAACCTCATGGTTGGTTTTGGCTTACATTCAGGGTACATGGAGACGACTAATGGGAGATACATTTGGAAATGTGGGGATTGGAATCAATGTACAGTAGGCCTTGAATGGTAGGCTAAGGAACTTGGACTTTATTCTCCATACAGCGGAGAGCCAATGAATGTTTATTTGTATGAGAGTGATGCATAGCTTTGCCCTAGGAAGATTAGTATGATAACCAGGAATAGATTGGAATGGAGAGAACATCCTGGAAATAGGGAGACCGGTTAAGAGAGTATTAACTGTAGGACATGGAAGAGGCAAAAAAGAGCTAAAATTAGGTAACAGTAGCAGCTTTGAAGATGACGTGAGATATAAATAGATGTTTGTAGAGAGATACTATATATAGATTTCTCATTGGTGTGCAGGGGGAAGAGGATTCCAAGATGACCCTAGGAGTATGTTGAAACTATTAAGAGAAATTAAGAAACACAGACATAGGGCTAGGTTTGTAAAGGAAGATGAGTTCAGTTATGAAAATACTAAATTTGTGGTGCCAGTGGGACACCCAAGTATGAAAGGCCACCTAAGCAGATAAAAATGCTGGACTATAACAAAAAAGGGCAGAAGACCAAAAGATAAGATTTGCAGGTTTAGTAGAACAGAGGTAATAAATGAAGCTATACATTTCAGAGATAGTCAAGAATAGAAGATGAGAAATGCCAAGAAGAAAACTAGTAATTAGGAAGCAAGTGGCAGAAGAGAAATTTGAGAAATCCTGTGTGAAAGTGGTAAGAGTGTGACCCAAATTATAGGCATTGTTATAGAAATCACAAGCTGGGATGCCTGGGTGGCTCATTGGTTAAAGCCTCTGCTCAGGTCATGGTCCCAGGGTCCTGGGATCTAGCCCCACATCGGGCTCTCTGCTTGGCAGGGAGCCTGCTTCCTCCTCTCACTCTGCCTGCCTCTGCCTACTTGTGATCTTTGTCTGTCAAATAAATAAATAAAATCTTAAAAAAAAAAAAAAAGAAATCACAGGCTAAGGGCATTTTACAGCTGGACACTATCTCCAAATTTAGAGAGGTAGAGGAAGATTTTGAGGAGGATGAGGACAGAACAATGGTCACTTAATGGTGAGAGTCAAAATACAGGATGTGAGAGAGGAAATAATGTAACAATTTAGCTTTTGAAATAAAACTTACTAAGCTGAACTAGTATTTGTGAAACACAGATCTGTACATATGTCTATGTATATATAAATGTATATGTATGTATGTATGTAACTTTTTCCCATTGCCTTTAAATATAAAAGTATTAGCATCCTTGGATTATTATTCTATTACTCTGTGATAAAAGATTAGCAAGCAGGACTACTCTTTACCTTTTGTCTAATTTAAAAAATGTAAACAAAACCTCCACTTGATTCTTTATACTTAGGCTACAGCAAAATGGGGAAGAAAGAAGGCAACACTATTATTGTTGAAATAGATGTGGGAATGGACAGTAAGGTCACAGAGTTGGGAAAGGAGAGGTATATATTAGTTAGCTGAAGGTAACACACTTTGAAAATTTATTCCTTGTGAGAGTATATACTTTGTATTAATAGTATCAAAGAAAGTATGTAGCGTGGTCAGGCATATATAGTTTATTGAATATCTGTTCTTCGCCAGATGTATTACATACATTTTCTTGTAATGTTAATCTGCATTTCTTCTAAATTACTATGAGGTATTATTGTCTCCCTTTTGCAGATGAGGAAATGAGGATGGAAAAACTAAAGCACTTTGCAAATCATAATATTAGTAATTGTACAAGGAGACATTCAAACCCAAATGTATCTGTTTCTAAAATCTTTGTCCTTTCTACCAAACCATCATGTCCTTATGTACTTATGTGGGGTACAGGGAAGAAAAGGGAATGGTAGAGGGGAGAAGTCTGAAGTTGTTTATATTTAACTTAGAGAGTTTGCACTCAGCAAAAAACACCAATAGGGAGAGTCCTTCTGCAAACTTAGGAGGGTGTTTAACTACCATTGGACAGAGAGAGGAATTGGATTTGGTTTATACATCTAGACTGTTACCTTAATATTAGTCACAGAAAGCACTGTATGTTTCCTTTTGGTAAAGAAATAGAAATCTGCAGCATTATCATGGGGGAAAACTTCAGAGTATCAGGGCTTTGCGTGAGGTCTCCTTGACCACCTAACTGATTTCATCTACCACTTTATTTTTGCAGCTTTAGTAGATAGCTTTTTAACTACTGATCAATACTTAGACTTGCTATTTAGATGCATATTCTTCAAAGATTTCCCTGCAAATAAGTCTGATTTTACTAACTTCTCCCATCTTAAATTAATGTATTGACCTTGCTTGTAAACCAGTACAGAGAACAATGTGAATGTAACATATTGAAGTTTGTTTTGTTTTGTTTTGTTTTGTTTTGTTTTAAAGAGAGCTTGTGCCCATGGGGGTTGTGGCAGGGAGAGAGAGAGAAACTCTTAAGCAGGCTCCATACCTTTGGTGGGGCTTGATCTCATGACCCTCAGGATCATGACCTGAGCTGAAATAAAAGTCTGATGCTTAACTGACTGAGCCACCCAGGCGGCCCACAACATATTGCAGTATTAAACATATTTTAAGATGAGTAATTGTAGTTAACATGAATTATTACAAATGAAATAAAAATAGTAACATTTTACGAACCCAAGGCCAACTAAGAATGGTTTGGTGTTTGCATGCAGATTATTTACTAGATTAATGGCAGTTAAAGCTGTGACTATGCTCTTTTGCACTACTTTTTTTTTTTTTTTGATATTTCATACATAGAAAAAAAATATACATATTTTACAAAGAGTAATAATAAAACAATTGCTGAATTGTTCCATTCTCATTGTTTCTCCCTCCTCTACTCCTTCAAGTCCTGTATTTTGAATTCCACTCATTACCTTAAGAGATAGAGCATAACCAATGCTGTAGAAGCCTTCTCTGTGTGCATTTTTCTTCTCTTCATTGTGGTCCCACCTCACCTCACATCAGGGATTCAGTCACCCTGAATGGGCTGATTATCATTTGCTTGCTTTTTTTTTTTTTCCCCCCACTCTTTGGTCATATCTATATATTCCATGTGTAGTTTGCATTTCCGAATTTTATGTAAATGGACCATGCAGTACATATTTTCTGTAACTTATTATTTGTTGTTGTTTTTACTCAGCGTTGTGAGAGTCAACAGTGTTGATACTTGCATGAAGATGTATGTCCTTTGTTTTCACTGCTGTACAGTATTTATTTGCCCGTTTTCCTCTCCGTGGACATTTGGATTGTTTCTTTTGTTCTTTTGCTATAAGAAACACTACTGCTATAAATGCCATGAAGAGAGTCTCTGGAGCCTTCCTAGATAGAGAAATCTAATAGGTTTCCCATCTCTGTGTCTGCTGTTATTATCTCTTCAAAATTACAAGAAGGAGTCAGGTACAAGTAGCAGGTTCTTACTCCTTTCCAAGCAGTTTACACCTTCCTTCTACCTCCTTTGCAAGTCTATAGGAAGAGAGCGCATGAGGTACTGGTAGGGAATGGCAGTATTTGCATTTACCACACCTGAACACATACCCTTCACTTAAAATATCTTGCCTTCTATATTAGTCAGTTGTCTAGAGAAACAGAACCAGTATGAGAGATAGATGGATGATGGATGGTAGATAGATAGATAGATAGATAGAGATATTTATTATTAGGTATTGGCTCATGTGATTATGGAGGGTGAGAAGGCCCATGATCTGCTGTCTGCAGGCTGGAGACCCAGGAAACCCAGTGGTGTAGTGCAAAGGCCCGAGAGTGAATGGTGTAGATGCCAATCCAAGTCTAGTTGTCAGTCTGGAGCACCAAAGGGCAGGAGAAGATCTATGTTCTACCTCAGTCAGGCAAACTGAATTCCACCTTTCTCCATCTTTTTGTTATTCTCTGGTCCTGAACAGACTGGATAATACCCACTCACATTGGGGAGGGCCATCTGCTTTCCTCAGTTCACCCATGCTAATTTCTTCCAGAAACACCCTTACTGACTCACACAGAAATGATTTACCAGATAATATGGGCATTCATTGGCTCACTCAACATAATTTTATGTTTACACATAATATTAACCACCATGGTTTCTTTTGTCATATCACTGTATGTTTCGTTCTCTAGGCCTTTGCCTTAGGCCCTTCTCTCTCTTCTCATTCTGTCCTCTCTCCCTAAATACTAGCATCTACATGATGGTTTCAAATACCATCTAACTACTAATAACTCCCAAACAGTTAATAACTTCATCCCATAATTTTCTTCTTAGCACTTGGCCCATATACCCAGCTGCCACTCTGTATCTCTCTTCTATAATCACTTCAGACTTAAGTCCAAAATTAAACTCATGATCTTTCCGTTCTCTTCTCCTCCACCCCAGTTTGTTTCTCCTGCAGTTTTCTGTCTCTGTGAAGGTATTTTCCCTGTTCTATTTGACTAGATAGCTGGGAGTTGCTTTTGCCTCACTTTCTTCTCCCCTTCTCTTGCCCCCATACCTACTAGTTGTTTGGGTATTTTTTTGTTTTTGTTTTGGTTTTGGTTTTTAAGATTATTTATTTATTTATTTGACAGAGAGAGAGAGAGAGCGAGTGCACAAGCAGGGGGAGTGACAGGGAGAGGGAGAGGGAGAAGCAGGTTCCCCACTGAGCAGAGAGCCCATCTGCAGGGCTCCATCCCAAGACGCCCAGGATCATGGCCCATGCAGCTGCTTAACCAACTGAGCCACCCAGGTGCCCCTATTCAGTTGGTTTTTAAATGCCTCTTGAAGCAGTATTTTTCTTTATTTCCTCTGCTGCCACCCTAATCCAGGTACCATGATCTTAAGCCTAGAATAGAGAAACTCTAACGGGTCTTTCAATAATCGACTCCTGCTTTTCTCTCATCCACTGTGTAGCCAAAGTAGCTTACATTATCAGGTTCCTAACAGTAACTTTCCAATGGCTTCCCATTGCCCTTTCAATAAAATTCATAATTCTTAACATTTCTTTTGAATACTTCCTGCCAACATCTCTAGCCTCATCCTGAGCCACCTTTCCTGCATATTTCCAATATGTGCTCCAGCTCCTTGCTGCTACATTCTTCCTTCCACTGGGTTACTAAGTAACTCTTCCTCATCCTTTGGGTCTAAGCCATCCTTTGGGACTGTCATTTCCTTAGGGAGACCTTTTCTGAACTTGTTCATGTTGTCTTCCTTTTAATCTACACTGATAGAGCCCTGACTTTCTCATTCATAATATTCGTTATTTAACATCTTTCTTCCTCTGCTGAATTACAAGGTCCATTAGAACATGGAGTTTGCTCTTTGTTTTATTCTCAGAGTTGCTTCAATACCTGGCACATAGGAGACACTCAGTAATTTTTTTTTTTTTTAGAAAGAAGGTATGAACTGCATACATACAAATTTCTATATTTGCCTTTCCCACCCTTGGGGAAAAATTACCATCCTGTCTTTATAAAGATGTGATGAAACTTCTGACATGCAGCTGTTACTAACATGGAATTTATAGTAAAAAAAATTACTTTAGATAAGCCAGAATGAGGCACTAGAATTTTTAGGAACTTAGAAACTAGGATATTTATTTTTATGATCTCTATTATATTTCTACCACAGAAGTGATAGTTCTTGTCCCTCCCTGGGATATATAAAATCTATGTATGATTTGTTGTTTTTATGCTTTTATGACCGATATGATTTGTTTATTTTTAGATTTTTCATGAAATTTTGCCTCCTCTCCTCTGGTTATCTTGATTAAATTCATGAGTAGCATAATGTTTTAAGAATCAATAAGTAAAAGCATTATTTATACCATTTTTCTGCTTAATCTCATTTAAGCATATAAGAACAATATTGAAATTAGTCAAACATATTATAACTGAGATAAACATCTAACTTTGAAGAAGATATTTAAGACTTATTGCTACCGTGCATTATCTGTTTTCATGGCTCTATTCAAGTTTATCTGATCACACCTGATTCCTGAGATACTCTTGTATTTATCTGTATTATACAGATGGAGTGTGTCCTTAGGGGTCTGTCATTTGAGATATCCAGAACTACCAACAATATTGTTCATAGAATATGTTACACTTAAGCAGCTATATCTTTTATGCACTCAATCATTTTTCCTTTCACTATGTAACTTTGGTAACAGCTACCCTGTCCTCAAAATGCCTAGTGTGTTATTTGGTAGCAATAAATTGCACACTTCAATTATAATTCAGAAAGGCTTATCTGAGCAATCTGTATTCAGCTGTACACTTGGGCACTGCATGTGGCTTTTAATTTCCAAATCTGAGCTTTGGTATTCAGATGGCCTAAATGTCTGGAATAAATTGGTTACTAGATTCCCAAGTATATTAGTATAGATCTGAAATAGCTTTAATAATTAGTTTATTCAAGTTGCGTTCTCATTTGCAGGTTAGATAATGAATTGAAGAGTAATACCATGACTGTGGTTTGTGATATTTTGGTTTGAGTTCATGAAGCCTTGGTTGGTATTTTATAACCAAACTGCCCATTGAATTATGGACAGTAGTTCTGACTTGAAATGCTTTCCTGAACATTTATATTGGAGTATATGATTATCCGTTTCCCCCTGTAGACAGTTTCTCTGTTATTCTGTCATCATGATTAGGTTAGGACACCTGAGCACTAACCTCTGTTTTCAGAATATTTCTGCTTTTTAGTGATAATTGAGCATACTGTTGTTTGTTTTTAAATCTATTGAGATACACTTCACGTTGTTAATGTAAATCTTTTTTATAGCCTTAGCTGAATACAGTAGCTCTTGGTCTTGACATCTGAGATCAGCTGGTTCATGTCTCTTAATGGCACTTAGATTTGAATTTTGTAGGCTGGGAGGCAGAACTACTTGGAACTGCTCTGTTTAATGCATGGTGGCTTTAAATTCAGGCTTAAAAATGGGCCCACTTATAAAAAGAAGGTCTTAATCTCTGTAGAGTTCTCTCTAGAGCAACACTATGAAGTTAAAAACTTTTGGACTCTTTTTTTTTTAACCATCCATTGGTCTTGGTAATTTGAAGTGAAGGAAACTAATATGAATTACACATTTTCATTTCAATTTGAATTCCAAGATTCTTTGATTCTCTAGAGTCAAAGTGTTTCAAGGGTTTTCATGAGGAAGTTATGACTGGAGGGGAAGAGCACTGCCTCTCGGTCTTGAGTGACAGCCCCTGCCCTCTGCCCCTAGCTGAGAACTCAAAGCATTGTTGAATAGCACTGAAATGAGCTGAGTCCAAGACTTTTAGCCAGATGGTCGATATAGGGCTTTTAAAGGAAGGGAAATAGTAAAAGTGTAATCTCAGAGGAACTCTCTTATGTTGAAGAACTGAGAAAATGAAGTCTTTCTGAAGCTAAGTGTAAATTATACCACCTTCTTTGAGAGCAAAAGCTGCTAAATGTAACAGAAGAAAATGACAGTGCAGAAAATCAAAGTTCAGGAACAAACTTTCAAGTGTGGTTTTTGAATGCTTAATCCTCTCTTACTCCTCTCTCAGGATCCATTGCCTCCTTTTCTTCCCCCTCCTCAAGTCTGTTTGAAAGGGATTTGGATGGGTAATGGCAAAGGAAGGCAACTTTAGACAAAGTATAAACTAGGGCACAAGATACCTTTGTAGAGGAATTATCTTAGACATGCTTTTGAAAACATACTCTTTTTTAGTCTTATTAAGAAAATAATCAAAGGTATGATTTGTAAAACTTTGAGTTTAGTCTGCTTTCAGTAAAAATAAGGTATAGATACCAAAATAAGCAAACCTTTTTTTTTTTTTCTTTCCTCGTTTCTGCTTATAAGATTTACAGGTATTTAAAATAAACCCATGAAAACAGAAATACTGTCCTGGGATTGGCTAAGTAGTCAGAGCAATTACCTCTAGGCTCCAAAGTCCAACTGAGCTTGACTTTTGGAAGTAAATTTGGCTAAGACTTCTTCCTCATTCTGTTCTATAAAGGTATACATGAAATGATACTGACCTTTGCCAGAAACCCCAGGAATCCTATTCAGTGATGTACTTGTAATGGTCATGAAAGAATTAAAACAACATAGATGTGGATTAATGGGAGAAAGTAGGCAAAAATGCTAAATTCTCATTGTGTGGTTTCAATGTGGCAGATCCTTTAAAATACTTCAGTGTACCACAATAATTAAAGGGTTTAAGAACATTAAAATACCTAGAAAATAAAAGCCAGCAGTTGAGTAACGAGAATGAACTATGTTTTATTTTTTTAAATTGGAATTAATGTAGGTTGCCATGGTGAAAATAGATTGAAATATTTAACAGTAACCGTATTGTGCAGCCCTAGAGATCAAAAACAGTAATGTAAATAAGTAGGTCTTTAAAGAATATACTCACAGGCATGCTTAATGTAAATGATTGCTAGAAGAGAAATGCATTTTTTTCAGTGCTACACAAAGAAATTTTTACTTGATTTTGGCAGCAAGAATCTACAACTTAGCATTAATAACTAAAATTTTAAAATATTTGCTCATTGCTCTGGATTATGACTGTTTAAGAATTACTATTTTCAAACACTAATCATTTTAAATAAACTGTTTTTATACATTTATGGCATCAATGAGTATGGCTGTTTATTACATTTTACCTATAAAAAGTTGAACTGTTTTATATACTCTTTATGGAAACAGTGCACAGTCATAAATTAAAAGATGCAACTGTTTTGGATATTTTACTGGTGGTCCTGTGTTTTCCTGCCAGCAGTGCAGCTGTTTCAGGTTTCTCAGGATAACATATAAAAAGCTGTATGTACACTGCAAGTTTATGCTTGAATTGCCAAGCCAGAGATGGTATGATTCAACTTTCCTAGAAGCAAGTTGTACCAAAATGTGATGAATCAAAACAACCAGTTGCACAGTGGTTTGTATTACAGCTATGAAAAACAATTCTGTTTATGATAGTTGGCTTCTTAAGGTTGACAGACATTCTCCTGTGGTACCCGATTTTTACCATGAGTGAACAGCCATTGGAGCTAAGTTGTGCTTTTGAGGGTCTGAGGAAAGGAAAAAGGGTAATATGGCGGTATCTGGTGTATGGATAAAATTTACCTGGAAACTCATTCTAGGAATGGAATGTTTCATTTCTAAGATACCTGTAAAAATATTACTAAATATTACTTATTTGTGTGATAGTTAAGTTCTCAGTGAAGAGAAATTGATTTTATCCTGTTCCAGGTTGATTTTTAGACTTCTGAGATGACTTATTTAACACATCATTTCTCATGCATCATATCTTAATAGTGGACATATTATTGTGTCCTGGGATGTAATAAGCAGATACTTTCTTTGTGGTAGATTTGGTGAATCCCTCTTTACGTCCAGTGGGACCTAAGGTTCTATCAAGAGTTTGACAATGAAATTGGGATGCATCCCACCAAGGTTTATAAGATGGGATGTAGAGAGAAAATACTAGAACTTTTGTTGAAATATTTTTATCTCCTCCTTTAAATATTTATAATATATTTTATAATATATTTCTTTATATTATATATAATTATATACTATATAACTGTTACTACAATAGGTATATGATTTATAAATAAGTACACAAATTTTGGAGTAGCACGCTCAAATATTTTTACTGCTATAAGTATACTATCAAAAGTTTGTGGGGGGGGGCGCCTGGGTGACTCAGTGGGTTGAAGCCTCTGCCTTCAGCTCAGGTCATGATCCCAGGGTCCTGGGATTGAGCCCCACATTGGGGCTCTCTGCTCAGCGGGGAGCCTGCTTCCCTTCCTCTCTCTCTGCCTGCCTCTCTGCCTACTTGTGATCTCTGTCTGTCAAATAAATTAATTAATTAATTTAAAAAAAAAAGTTTGTGGGGAAGTCAGGGTGGCTTTGTCAGTTAAGCGTCTGACTTGACCTCAGCTCAGGTCTTGATCCTCAGGGTCATGAGTTTGAGCCCTGCAGTAGGCTCCACACTGGGCATGCAGCCTACTTTAAAAAAAAAAAAAAAAAGTTTGTAGATCATTGCTCAGTAAATATTAATTTCCTTTCTCCTTCACTTTTCCCTTTCACCCTTGGCAGAAAAGCAAAGAATTGAGTTAACACCTTGATTTGTGGTAGTGTGAATAAATTATAGCCAATTCTGGGAGCTTATCCTGTGTCTTACTTTGACCACTTTTTCTATTTGGCCTCTTACATTGCCATATATTTTTTAATCACACAACCTTATTAAACATGGATACAAATGAAAAACAGACTTGTTATTATGTTAGAAATAAGAAGTTGCTCATGCATCAAGACTTTGACACACAGGAAGTTTGAATGAATGAGTAGAAAAGTTTCCAAGTTATTAAAATGTTCTGGTACCTGATTTATTCATTTGCCATAACCGTAATTCTAAGGCGGATGAAGCTCCTTTACTTCCTGAGGCCTGAAGAAACAATGTGGTTTCTTAAACTAGGCATTAAAGCAGAGCTGGAAATATTTGTTTTCCAACAGTGCTGTTAGTCATGCTAACAAGTTGACCTTCTTTGGCTAAGATTGTCCCATATTTTAGGCCTCTTTACCTTTATCAATGTAGAAAGTTTTAATTGCTAAATAATATATATATGATTGAAGAAAAATGGTACACTGTCTTTTGAGATCAGTTCAGAAGACTTTTGTATTTACTACTTGGGACATTCTGTTGAACTCAGGCCGTCAGAGATTTCTTGAGCATGTAATTTTCTAAGGTTTCACTTCCTGTGTGGAAGGAGACAATATATTTTTGTAATGCTGAAGTATATTTGAAGTAACTAGTATATTCTCTTCTCCCTTCTCCTCCATTGAAGTATTTATTTCATAATATATTTATGTAAAGTATTCAATATTTATGTAAAAATATTAATACAATAGTATTATGATACCGGGTATTTATTTATTAAGAGTATGCCATGAGGTGGGGCACCTAGGTGGCTTAAAGCTTCTGTCTTCGGCCCAGGTCATGATGCCAAGGTCCTGGGATCAAGCCCTGCATTGGGCTTTCTGCTCAGCAGGGAGCCTGCTTCCTCCTTTCTCTCTCTGCCTGCCTCTCTGCCTGCCTCTTTGCCTGCCTCTTGTGATATCTGTCTGTCAAATAAATAAAATCTTAAAAAAAAAAGAAAGAAAGAAAGAAAGAAAAGAGTATGCAAGGAGGACAATAGCAGTTAGGTACCCAAACAACAACCAACAAAACTAAGTTCTGAAAATTGGGAACAGTGAACATTTTAATAGCAAGTATTATTTTTGAAACCTCCTTAAGAGCTGTTTTTAGATCTTAATGTAATTTGCTTTATAATTTTGTTTAGCAAACTGGTTTAGGCACTCTATATATATAGTCAGTGTGTTTCTTTTTAAAAGGTAATAATGCATTTAAGAAGTCTGAACATTTCAGTCTCAGAATTCTGCTTTAAAACGTGAATCAGTTTTATTATTATTTTTAAAAATGTTACCAATTTATATATGCTTTCTGTGTCACTGTTACACTTTTTGTTTTGTTTTAGGTATTTAAACCATGTCAGAGCTGCCTCTCCACAGGACCTTGCTGGAGGCTATACTTCTTCTCTTGCTTGTCACAGAGCACTACAGGATGCATTCAGCGGGCTTTTCTGGCAGCCCAGTTAACCTTTATTTCTCCTTTATAAGATTTGGACCTAGGAGCCGAACCAGGGAGCTACAAAAGAAAAGCAGATGTGTAAAAATATAGCCATGTGCAGCTGCCCAGTGGCAGTACTCCCACTAGCAGCTGTGTTAAAGTATTTATAAGAGAAAATTTCAGAACTAAGTTGAGCAATACGGTGGATAAATATATGTGAAAAAGATTTATTTTTTACTTATATTTTTCTGAGAGGGATTGAAGCTGTAAACTTTATCTGATGGAAGATATGAATAATTCACCTATGTATGCTTGAGGTTGACAGACTTGTAAAATCTTTTTAAAAATAAAGCTAGACTTTATATTAAGTTCTGTGGTTTTTCTCTTATTACAGTGTTTTACTTGAACACACTTTAAAATGCCATTTTGAATACGACATTTAGTGTTAATATCCAAGTCTGTTATTTTCTCTCATAAAATGTTCTTTTTTTCCCCCTATATTCTTAATACTAGTCCAGACAAGTGGATATATTTCCTTCTGCCAGCAGGTTGTGGCAAGTAAAACTTGACCTATGATAGTGCCACTCTCTTGATATTAAGGACTCAGTGCCTGTTTTGAGCATGGAAGGTGAGACAAACCTTGATCAAGGTATTATAGTTCCCAGCTGTGAGCCACACTTAGGATAAACCAGACTAGAGTATTAACCTGCTTTTAATGACAAATTCAAAGAAGTAAGTTAATAAAATTTAATACTTAAATGGCACCTTTCACTTCAAATATGAGCTCATTTTATGATGAAACCTTGGAGACTGGAATGGATACATTTTAAACAAAACTTCTCTGAGTAAATTGCAGACTCTGATTCAGTTTCTGTTAAAACTTCAAGGGCTTTTAGTAAACCCAGGATTTTGCTTAGAGTTGGCAGTAGAGAGGATGGATATTTGTAGCATCTCAACCTCATATGAGGCTGTTACATAGACCACTGGGCATGGGACATAGTTTCTCAAGGAAATTAAGGGATTTCCCATCAAATGTCCCTTATGACAGATGTTAATTTTATGGGAGGAAAATTATGTGAAATAAAATTTGTGGTTACATTAGGGTGGAATATCCATATTTAACAACTGCAGCTTATTTGCCTAAGCAGGTATTAATTTCAGGGGTACATCTTTATCTTTACAATATGGTTGACCCTTGAATAATGCAAGTTTAAACTGTATGGATTCACTTGTATGTGGATTTTTTTTGTATTGTACCAAAAATGTGTTTTCTCTTCCTTATTATTTTAACATTTTCTTTTTTCTAGCTTATTGTAAGTATATAGTGTATAACATACAAAACATGTATACTTGACTTTTAAGTTTGTGTTAAGGCTTCTGGTGAACAGTAGGCTATTAGCACTTACATTTTGGGAGTGTGGGAGTCAGAAGTTATATGTCGATTTTCTAGTGTGTGTGTGTTGGGGTGGAGGAAGTACAGCTCACCCTTGAACAGTCTTTGATAACTAAGAAAACCAAGGCATCAAATAATTGAGTAGGCTCAGATCATATACACGTTAGTAAAAAGCCAGAATTAAAACTGTTTGTTTTTTATTTTTAAGTCTAGTTCTGTCTGTACTTTACAGGCTGCATCCTATTTTTCATATCTATTAGCATTCCCCATCTGAGGATTAGGATTTTAAGTATAATCTATACATTTGTTCAAAGAAGTGAGAACATTGACTTAAAGTTAAGACTTTGCTGTACAGTATCCAGTCTTTACAAAAGAAATACTATTATTTGTTCTCAGTACCTTGTATAATGTATTTAAGTAAATGAACTAATTAATAGAACACTTTAAAGGCTTTTAAAACAGTTTTTGAGCCTACCTCATTATTGTGGAAATTGCCTGCATCTGATCTGGCAAATGAATTGAATTCCAAAACCTTTATACATTTGTAAATATTTTGCTCTTATTATTGCCGTACTTTGTTCAATAGGCCAAAGAAGTTGTTAATTGACCTATTAGATGAAAGAGAATGGTGGAAGGTAACTTAATGACAATATACTAAGTAACAGAAATACTCTAAATTGATGAGGTTATCCCCTATCCCCCAGTGATTTTTCCTCTCTCAGAGTCAAAAGGCTGCACAAGTCTATCATATACATCAATTAAGTCTTTTAACATTGTACAACACTAGCCCAGAAGTAATAGCTAACAACTGCTGAGCATTATGTATGCGCCAAGCACTGTGCTTCATGTATTGTGTATTCTTACTTAATCTTTACAATGCTAGTATTTTTTTCCCCATTTTAACAAATGGAGAAGCTGAGGCATAGGGAGGTTAACTAACTTCCAGAAGGTTAATAGAAATTAAAAGTAGCAGAGTGGATTTGAACCAAAGTGGTGGGAGTCCATGCTTCAGAGATGAGTATCAAACTGGCAAGCTTATAAACAACAGCTCTGTAGAACCAACTCTGAGTAATCAAACTTCCTAAGATTTCCAGGAAGTTTTACAGATCAAGTGACTAGTTATTTTATGGCATATAAATGACAACAACTTAATAACCTTATTTATATCCTTGAGAGAAGTTCTGAGAAATTCATTATGTAGAACCTCATTTGTCCACTAACTACCTTCCTTTTAAACAGATATTAATGGTATTGAATACATTTACATCATAGTTGGGATGCACTATTAGTGTTCCTTAATTTCATTCAATAAATATATGACCTAAGCTTCTATTAGAAATTATCCTTAGACTGTTAACTGGTGGTAATTATTTCAAAATCCAATTAAGGTGGCAGGAAACTTGTCAAAAAGCTAAAAACATTTAAAAAATTGTATCCGGTGAGCTCTCCAGCTGTCATTTTTTAGTGGACATCAAGAGTTCACTTACCAGGTATCATGTTAAAAACTTTAGGGTAGGCCTAGATTTAAATAATGAAATAATCATACATGCACTTAGCCACTCTGAAGGAAAAGGGGGAGGAGTTAAAATGTTAATAGAGAGACCAGATGTTTGACTAAATAGAGGCAAGAATCTTATCACTTTCCATGTATGAATAAAAACATCATTTGTATCCATATTTAATATTTATAACCTAGCATATCACTGTATAATACTAGGAAAAAATTCTTACTCCTCTTCACCTAGATCAGGCCAACTGTGGACCCTTGACCAAATCCAGCTGCTGTCTTTTCTGTATGCTTCATGAGCTAAGATTGATGTCTACATTTTTTAAGGTTGAAGAAAGCCAAAATCATACACTTTTTAACAAGTGAAAAGCATATGATTTTCAAATTTCAGTATCCATAAATAAAGTTGTTTTGGCATATAGTGTTTATGTATTGTTTATGGCTCTTCTGGGGGGCTACTGCAACAGAGTTGAGCAGCAAAAAAGACCTCATGGCTTGGAAAGCCTAAAATACTATATGGTCCTTCACCGAAAGCTTTCTGACCCTTCACCTCCATACTCCTCACTTGGAGGGGAGGGAGGAGAGGAAAATTAGAAGTCCCAAACTGGTAATCCCTAAATTAGCCCCCTAGGTCTTGCAGAGGAGAGGTTTGGTTGAGTTTCAAAAACCATTTTTAAGTGCCTTTAGATAAGGGATGAGAGCTCCAACTCATTACTTTCCTACACTTCTTACCATTTATTGCCTTCACCGATTTATATTACTTGCCTCGCTTCTGAAGGCATTTGAGTTTATAATGAATGATTTAATGAGTGGTCCTCAAACTTTTTTTGTAGGACCAGGCAGGAAATATTTTAGGCTTTATGATAAAATAATTGGTACAATGTCTTTAATGAACAAAATTCAAAATATAATTGGGTATATATAATTACATTGTTTGTAACTCCTTTTGTGGGGGAATAACACTTGTTCCTTTAATTGGGGTTCCAGGTGTTTCCTATCATCAAAATCAGTTGTAAATGATCACCTGTTAATGGTTATCTGTAATAAGATTTTACACATTTTATCTCTAAAAATATATTTTCACACAAATAGATACTGCCAAATACTGGCATCAGTCCAGAAGCATAAGATTTTAACTGGGCATATTCATCACTTGGAAGGCATTTGTAAAACCTGTTAGATTCTTCCCTTGATATTTGCTTTATTGTCATTACATAGTACATTAATCACTTCCAATTTAAGGTAGAAGCTCAATTATAGGTGAATGGATTTTGAAATATGTAAATTTCCTTTCTTTGCATTTTCACCAAGGTCCCGAAAATGCTGAACACAGAAAATGTATCCACTGCTAATTTGAGGGAAATCTTTGACTTTTGATAGCATGAGAAATCTGTAACACAAGAAACCGTGATTCAAATGTCAGTTGTTGAAATGACCAGTTTCACAGTGAAGTTGTTTGCCTTATAATTATAGGTTAAAATCTTTAAGAAATACTATTATGTCATTAGCAAAAGCTAATTTCCGGAGCCTTTCAGTGTTCTAGAATGTTTAAGAGTGGTTCCTCTTTGTTTTTTTTTTAAAGATTTTATTTATCAGATAGAGATCACAAGTAGGCAGAGAGGCAAGCAGAGAGAGAAGGGGAAGTAGGCTCCCTGCTGAGCAGAGAGCCGGATTCTGGGCTTGATCCCAGGACTCTGGGATCATGACCTGAGCCCAAAGCAGAGGCTCCTAAGAAAAATTTCAATCTTGACCCTGAACTCAAAAAACTTCAAACTTCACAATTGCTAAGAAAATCAAACTTAAGTTGAGCAGTTTCTGACAAAATTCAATCATGGTTAGAATCCATGAAAGCAAATGAAATTCACCATTGACACATAACAGTTCAAATGTCTTCTGCAGGGTACTTGCTGGTGAATAATAGAATGAATAACCACAGGTTTTAAATATGCTACATTTTCACAGCTTTATATATTTTTCCAACTAGGTCTTTTTCTACCTTGCATATTTTAACCACTGGGTTGTAACACATCATAGCAGATGCCACTTTTGGTTGTACAGAATTGTTTTCTCACCTTCTTTAAAAATACTCCCCCTAGTTGTTCCATGCAGAGTATTCATAGAAGCTAATTCTTCAGTGACTTCAGACTAAGCACTGATGTCTCAAATGAGACCTGAGCAGTATTAGTAACATCTGTCAACTCAGCAAGAGTCAAGCTCATTTACTTTCTTAATTGACTTGACTTTGCTCACAAAGTCCTAAACTCTTTGAGCAACTGTTCTTGCCCAAAGGCCAATAGTCCTAAACAAATTTTCTCTGGATACATTTCTTTGGCTGCTGCATTCAAATACAATGAACTCACCATCAGTAAATGGCTCTCCTAGCTTGGCTTATAAAAGTGTCACTTGGAGACTTACTTTCAAGTTGTGCCCTCATTTTCAGTTTTTATTTTATGAAGAAATTCTATGTTCAGATATTTCCAGATTAAATTTCTAGTTTTTCTGACAGTTGCTTGCTTGTGAGGGAAATCTATGATGAGTACCTCTATTGGTAATGTCAACATGTATTGTATTTTAGCTCAGGTATATATGCTTTGTTACCTAATTCAGTATCAAAATAGTTCACATTCCACTATGCTTTAAAAGTACTTAAGTCCACTTTTCTTGTCTTGAAATAATGAATATACACTAGCAATAAGATATTATAGCTTGGCGATTTACATGGCGCTCAAAATGGTGTTGAGTTAGAATCATGTCCCTGTGAGCAGCAGTATGAACTGCTGAGAATCACTGTCTGTGTTGTAACTCTGCTATTGTTATACCACGAAAGCAGCCACAGACAGTATATAAACAAATGAGCATGGTGTGTTCCAATAAAATTGTATTTATGGACACTGAAATTCAAATTTCATATAATTCTCATGTCACAAGATTTAATTTTTCAAGATTAGTATAAGAACCAATCTCCAGTCATTTGCCATACAAAAACCAGTTTGCCATACAAATCTAGCCTAGGCTAGATTTGGCCTGCCAGGCATAGTTTGCCATCCCTGATCTAATGATCTCATTTTTATGACTTATATAGTGATAGGTTAGGGGTACTTATATAAAATTTAGGCACACTCTTCAACTGAGGATCACTGCAAAATGGTATTAGTGCTTTCTTAGTTAGCATGCAATTATCCCACCTTCAAAACCTATTTTCCCAGGAGATAGTCAATATTTAAATATAATTAATAAAGAATTAGATATAATTGATTGTAAGATTATAACATAAAATATGCTTAGATTTATTTCATTTAAATTCTAATTCGATAATCTTCAACTTATAAGACAGCAAGGGTAAAATAGAAGTGTTCAATTCTAAAGTTCATAGCTAACATTTTATGAAACCATACAAGTTATATTTCATTACGTAAGGGTCTAGTGGGGAGAAAGAGAAAACTTTTTCCAATTAAGTGACTGAGGCAATTTGAGTTTTTTCTTCTGAAAAGACTTTATTTTTCTGTCCTCTGGCGTTTAAGAGGTGGATCGTCATGATTCTCTGTAACAAATCCAGAAAACCCGTATTAGGTAAGATACTTAACATTGGAAAATACTTAGAAAGAGCAAATAATATAGGCCTTTTAAAGATTTTTAATATTCAACTTATACATGAAATAGTAACATTCCCATGGATTTACTATTTTAATGAAATTGCCTTCTACTAGACTGAACAGTGTGTATGCCGTGCTAAAATTTGTAAAATTGGGAGAAAGTAGTCACAACTGAGCAGCAAGGAATCCTGAATTGAAATATCTAACTAGAATTAGTTTCACATATTTCCAAATTTAATTAATAAAATATATATGTAGACTAAAAAAGCTCCATGAAGGTATTATAGTTTATATTTAATTTCCCAGAAACTGCTCACCTAGATTTAGGGTCTGGTTCTTGTAGAGTACAGCAGCAGGAATCCGGAAGGTGATACATAACATTTCCTTGTTAGGGGCTACATTTCTTACTGGGTGAATTGAACTGCATGCCTCCAAGGAAATGCCCAACACAGCCCCAGCTTGTTGCTGAACATCCTTAGCAGGACTGGGATCTTTGGAAAAGCTGTAACAGTGCACTATGGGAAGCAGCTCAGTGCTGCATGGTGGCCCATCTAAAAGTGATTTGAAAACACTGAGAAACTCGATAGCCTTTGCTGGCAAGTTCATGACAATGTGCACAGAGTGTTTTCTTTCTTTTGACAGTGGTCCCAGCTGCTGCATTAACTCTTCTCTCACTGGTCCTTCAAGGAAGTCTTTCCCATCCAAGTTAAAGACTTTCACCTTTTGGTCCACTTTATTTAATTTACAATTGTGCAACAGCCATTTATGGGATTCAGGATTGAGATCATTAGCAAATACAGTGCAGTTTTTCTTTGCTACTGGAATGGCAAAAGGCCCAACCCCAGCAAAAACATCAAACAGTACATCCCCAGGTTTGAGAAGTTCTGTGATACGACTGTGTTCTGTAGAGAGACGAGGATTCCAATAGACTTTTGAAAAATCAAATTCATAGGTGTAGTTGTTTTCTCGAACCTGAAAAAAGTATTATACTTTGATTAACCTGATAAGTCTTAAATTCCAGCCATGAATACTGGAATGGATATCCCACACACATACATTTACATTTAATAGAAAATAACAGTGCATTTTAATTATAATTCTGGTGTTTATGCTATCCTTGAGGCCAGTTAACAACCCACATTAGACTTTGACATGAGAAAATTCATCTCTTTAAAGCCAAATGGCTCTCCATCTCATTCTAATGGGTCATAAAGTGGTTCCCAAATCACATGAGGAATTTTTCAGACAGGCCAGCTGACTGGCTTAATCATACTCTATTTTGTCACCTGATGGAGAGAGAAATAAACCTATAATTTGAAACAACATACCACACACATCTTCACAATGACTAGCTAAGTTGCAGATAGCACTTCCACTCAGCAAATAAGCTTCCTTAGTTTTCAGTTTATAAGAGGGAGGCATGATAGATGTGTTATGCAACCAATGAATTTTGGGGTATTTTGCTATGTTTCTGGATAGTTACACGGACATTGCAAGTTTCATGACTACAAATTAGAGCCAGTGTACAGAACAAATCATTCTGCTATCTTCTCTTTTCCCAAATTTGAGTTTTCATGGATTAAACTAAATTTATACAATGAAGCTAAATCTTGAAACACATTTAAGACTTAATGCCATTTTTGGGGGGACTATCATAAACACAACAGAAAACAAAATTAAAATTATAGTCATGGAATGTGACTTCAGCCCTTATTTTAATGAATGAAGAATTAAAGGGCAAGAAAAGTTTGTAAGTTCTATAAATCTGGTAGAGATACATATTTTCTATATTCTGCCTTCATGGAATATTCTGCCTTCAAATTTGTGTAAATATTTTTTCATCCCAACCACATCAGATGCTCTGGCCATGTTAAGGCTCCAGAGTTAGAAATGTTCCTTCATTATTCTGCCAACTAAAACCTGGAAGGTTCTGAGTATGTCTTGGGAAGCTTTTCCTGAAATATCCTTTCTACTCCCCCTTTTTAATGTGAAGCACAGTACTAGTTTGAAAAAAAAAAAAAAAATTCTAAGTATCCTTCTGGTTTTACTCACACTGTCTCTGATATCTCACTCACCCAGTCAGCATTACTTTCAGCCCAATTAACTTTCAGGTATCTTTTTAGTCACAATATACACACAAAGTATGTATATGTTGCATGAGCTCCTGAAGTCAAACTTAAATGTGATTCTATTTGGAGCAAAGAAATTATACTGGGTGAGCCTTTACATTTATTTTATGGTATAAATGTCAAGTATTAAATATATCCTAAGAACCAACTTTAGTTGACTTAAGAAATCAGTCAGAAACCACTTTAAAAATTACATAAGTTTCTCAGAACTTTTAGAGCTCTGAGAAGAACGATGCTACCTGCTATCATAAAGGGTGGTAGCAAATGAAGAACATGTAGTGTTCAATCAGTGTGCTGAGATAAGCAGTGATACCAGCAAAGGATTCACATTCAAATCTCACTTGCTGTAACAGACCTCATATATGTAACTACATGTATGTAATACTATGTACTACATACAAGCAGTAGGCCATGGAGGTTATACAGGGAAAGACTACTCTGGAGTCAGAAGCCTGGCTCCCAACACCCTACTCAGTCATACCTTGTTACTTCACCTGCATAAAGAGAATATTAAAAAGAATAACCATTATCTTGTGGGCTTCTTAAAATTTGTTACATTTAAAACATCAGGGACGCCTGGGTGGCTCAGTTGGTTAAGCAGCTGCCTTCGGCTCAGGTCATGATCCCAGCGTCCTGGGATCGAGTCCCACATCGGGCTCCTTGCTTGGCAGCGAGCCTGCTTCTCCCTCTGCCTCTGCCTGCCACTCTGTCTGCCTGTGCTCACTCTCGCTTCTCTCTCTATGACAAATAAATAAATAAAATCTTAAAAAAAACATCAGCTAAGGCCTAATAGTAAGTGTGTAGTAAATGGTATTTTAATATTCAGCTACTATTAAATTATGGAGAAATAATATTATACCTAAAATATCCACCTAAGCTTATGTGTCCCAGAACCTTAAAAAATAATTATTTTGCATAAACTCTCTCCTGAGTTTTACAAAGTCCTGTTTAAAAGAAGTAAGTCAGTCAAAGAAAGACAAGTGCCATGAGTTCACTCATATGTAGAATTTAAGGAAAAAAAAAATGATGAATGTAGGGGGAGGGGGAAAAAGGGAAGTAGACGTAAGACACTGTTAACTATAGACTATAGAGCACAAACTGAGGGTTGCTAGAAGGGAGGTGGGAAGGGGAGGGGCTAGATGGGTGATAGGCATTAAGGAGGGCACTTGTGATAAGCAATGGGTATTATATGTAATGATGAATCACTAAATTCTACTCCTGAAACCAACATTACACTATATGTTAACTAACTAGAATTTAAATAAAAACTTGAAAGAAACAAACAAAAAGACGTATCTTACATTTTAAGAGGATTTTGTTATTAAAATTTTTGTCAAGTTATGGAGAGAGTTTAACCCATTTCCTAGCTTGGGTATAAAATTTCATATAATGTTAATATATAATCATCTAAGACTTTTGGCTTAAAAAAAGTTTTTATTCTCCAGCACTTCAGAGGATTTTGGGGGTAGAGGATGAGATTTTAGGGGTACCAGGTATCTGTTCCTACATATTAAAAATATTTTTTCTTTGACATAGATTTGTTTTTCTTATAAAAGAAATATGTGCTCAGTAGAAAAGTATAAAGATGAGAACAAAGGTCACTAGTAACTACATCAAATAAAAATATGCCCACTGTTAACATTCTAATATATGTGCATATTTACATAAATAAGTTACTTAGTTAAAATAGAGCGATATTCTATATACTATTTTATATGCCAGAATTTGATCAATTCGCTGATGAACATTTAGATTGTTTCCATTCCTGTTTTGTTATAAAAATGATGATGAAGGGGCGCCTGGGTGGCTCAGTGGGTTAAGCCACTGCCTTCAGCTCAGGTCATGATCTCAGGGTCCTGGGATCGAGTCCCGCATCGGGCTCTCTGCTCGACAGGGAGCCTGCTTCCCTCTCTCTCTCTCTCTGCCTGCCTCTCTGTCTACTTGTGATCTCTCTCTGTCAAATAAATAATAAATAAAATCTTTAAAAAAAAAAAATGATGATGAAGAACCTAGTACATACATCATTACAATTTTGTCCAATTTTATCCTTCAGATAACTTCCTGTAAATGCAAAGATAGGTCAGAGAACATACGTATTCAAAACAGCAATATATTACCATATATTCTTCCTGAGTATCTATCAAATTTGCACTTCCATCAAAGGCTATATAAACGCTCACATTCTCACATACTCATCAAAACTGGGTTATTATAAATATTTTTAATCTTTGTCATCTTTTAAGATTCTAAACATTAATCGGTATAATATGTACCTAGGAGACAATAAAATACTCCATACCTTGGTCATCATGTTCTCCTCTCCAGATAGCACTTCCATTTGGAAATTTCGGTATGTATTATCAATATTATTGATTTTATTTACTGCTGAGGTGATTCCTGGATTTTTGTCAATCATAACTTGGCCTGAAAGATAAGAATTCATAATAAATATTGCCAATTGGTTACAAAATAAAACTGAATATATGAAATGGAAATAAACAATTTTCTTTTGGTTTATAGACAAAAATTGTACCTATACAGTGGCATGCAATTCTAAAAATTCAACAGATTAGTAAAGTTAATGTCGCCTCCAATACAGATACAAAGAAACCACATGGGTACGTTTTTTTTTGTTTGTTTTTTTGTTTTTAAAGATTTTATTTATTTATTTGAGAGAGAGACAGTGAGAGAGAGCATGAGCTAGGAGAAGGTCAGAGGGAGAAGCAGACTCCCCATGGAGCTGGGAGCCTGATGTGGGACTCGATCCTAGGACTCCAGGATCATGACCTGAGCCGAAGGCAGTCGTCCAACCAACTGAGCCACCCAGGCGTCCCACATGGGTACGTTTTTAAAGAAAAATTTTCGAGGGGCGCCTGGGTGGCTCAGTCAGTTAAGTGTCTGCCTTCAGATCAGGTCATGATCCCAGGGGGATCAGCTAGGTGGGGAGCCTGCTTTTCACTCTGCCTCTGCTGTTCCCCCTGGTTGTGCGCCCTTACTCTCTTTCTGTCAAATAAATAAATAAAATATTTAAAAAAAAAAAAAGAAAAATTTTCAAGGAGTTTGGATCTACCTAATATTTTTCCTTTTTAAAAAAAATTTTTTTTTTTTTTACTAAATCTCAAATGGATCAATACACAACAATAATCAAAAAGGGAAACCAGGGACGCCTGGGTGGCTCAGTTGGTTGGACGACTGCCTTCGGCTCAGGTCATGATCCTGGAGTCCTAGGATCGAGTCCCGCATCGGGCTCCCAGATCCATGGGGAGTCTGCTTCTCCCTCTCACCTTCTCCTCGCTTATGCTCTCTCTCACTGTCTCTCTCTCAAATAAATAAATAAAAATCTTTAAAAAAAAAAAAAAAAAAGGGAAACCATAGGTAAAGAACAGAAAGAGATGTAAGGACCATGGCAACAAAGATCTCAGAAATCACCAGTCTGTCCTCACTGGCCCCAAATCAAATGTCTGCTTTACTGTGTGCTTGAAACAGATAGATGCTTTCGCTTTGGAAATATATAACAGGAAAATAAGTTTTCAAATAAAAGAAACATAGATTCTTAGGGTGCCTGGGTAGCTCAGTTGGTTAAACATCTGACTTCAACTCAGGTCATGATCTCAGGGTTCCTGCTTAGTGGGAAATCTGCTTGTCCCTCTCCCTCTACCCCTCCCACCCACTCTCTTGCACACTTTCTATCAAATAAAAAAATAAAATATTTTAAAAAAAGAAACATAGATCTTTAGAGTCTTATCTAAATTCAGTGTTCATTTACTTAAATTGTTTGTGTCAAATATTTGCCGGAGCCAGAAAAGCTACAAAATAATAAAACACACCAGAAATGGTATATTGATGCCCCTCAATTAAAGTCTACCTTTTTTGTCAGCACTTAAAAAATTTATAAGAATCTACATACTATCTCACTGCATAAAGATAACTTGATTTGTAAGCTAGTAAAAAGTACTCAAAAATACAAATACACTGATATATAATAAAAATTTGTCCAGTTTCTGATAATTAGATACCTGATTTTAAATATGATAGTATCAATAAACTCCAGCCAATCATTGTTCTTATCCTGTTCCACTTAAGGTATCAGAACTCAATTTTTAAGGTACGGTAGCTTGAAATGAGGCATGAAATAAAAAAACCAAAACCAATTCTGAAAGCCTATAGTAGAAGCTTTAAAATTGCCACTGTATGAAAATGTTTCACTTTTAATCTATGAGTGCTCTTTTATAAAATAGGGATGCCGAAAGGTATGTTTGACTTTGACAAGTAATGACTCACAGCAAAGCTTATCCTTGACATTTGTGCCCAGTTACACATATAAAGATCTGCTTAGATATTTATTGTATTATCACTATGTATTATCAGCCCCATCATCAATAAGAACCAATGAAATGCATAACAGCATATTTCTGAAATTCAACCCATGCAAAAATACTGAGAACTACATTTTAAAGGTGAAAATAATTCCCATAAGTTCTGACAATTACTCTACATTAAAAAAATTTAATCTGGAGAATACATGGACATCAATATTTGTAAAGGGATACCTGCAATCGTGATTAGTCTTCTGTCTTATCCCAAAGGATAAAGGACCCATGCTCAAACGTGAAGGCTTACAGAGGTACAACACACAAAAGCATTTCTAAAAAGGTTAAGGGCACTAAAAAACAAAGTATGGTGCCTGACATACAGAAGATACTCAATCAGTTGAATCAAAGCAGGAGTAAACACTGTCTTGCGCTTTTGATGGTAAAACACTAAAATTTAAGAAACCTAGAATTCAATATAGCTCTGAGGGCCTAATAAGTCCTGTGTACCAAAATGACGAGATGCCAAAGAATTCTGCCAAAGCTGAAGATGTGAGTTTAATCTATGCTTGTATGTTGTATACACAAAAGCCTGAACTTATTCTTAGAGCTTTGCTGTCACTTGAGGAAGAATATTCCAAAACTGGTCTTAAAAGAGAGGGTGTGTAGCCCAAGATCCAGTTTAAAATTAAAATGATAAAATGTCCTGCTTCTGTAATTTGACATCAAATAATTTTAAGAACTAAAATTAGAACTTGCTAATTACTATTTAGTACATGAATGTTACTAAGACACGTACCAATTAAATGCTTGAAAGGTAGTTGATGATCTCGAAGGTTCAGATGGGCAATATGTCCAACTCTGCTAAAACCTGAAGTCACATCTTGACCTTCAGGAAGCACAGCTTTCAAGATTTCTTCTGACTTAAAGTTTTCATAAGTCAGTTCCAAACTGTATTTAGATATCTGTGGATTGACATTAAGCTGCTTTAAAATACTGAGTTCTGCTCTCTCAAAGGAATCATCAGTAAATATTTTATAGGGATCCAACATAATTAGTCTACTTTCTTCATCTTCTGGATCTTCAATCACACGTTTTATGCCTGGGCGCTGCAGTGCTGCCCTTTTAAGGGATCTCATCAGTTTATTGACTATTTCTTTCCTAACTTTAAGCACTGGGATGGTTACTGTCTTTTTAAAAGCTGTTCTATCAAGTTTTGTCATTCCTCGAACATTAGAAGGTGGTGAAAACAATTCAGAGTCTCTCTGGTCTGTTTCTATTTCAGGCATAGTTGAGAATTTTTTTCTTTGATCCAACAAGAAAGGTGCTCTGCTATGCTTCTGTATCTGTGATGTCCAAGATAGTGGAGTCAGTAATTCTGATTCAGATATTCTACAGCTTTCCACTTTGAAAAGTATTCTTGAGAATCCAAATGGCCTCCATAAGATCCTAAAAAAAGGATGGATTTTTTAAAAATACCATAAAATTACAAATTTATATGTGCACAATAGGTTAAGAATAAAAATTCTAGGGGTGCCTGGGTGGCTTAGTTAAATGTGGGGCTCTTGATTTAGGCTCAGATCATGATCTCAGGGTCATGAGACTGAGCTCTGTATCAGACCCCTCGGTCAGCGGGAGGTCTGCTAGAGATTCTCTTCCTCTGCCCCTCCCCCCACTCTCTCTAAATAAATAAAATCTTGGAAAAAAATCTAAAATGTTCATTTTTAAAAAAAGATTTATTTATTTGACAGAGAGAGATCAAAAGTAGGCAGAGAGGCTGGCAGAGAGAGAGGGGGAAGCAGGCTCCCCACTGAGCAGAGAGCCCTATGCGAGACTCAATTCCAGGACCCCAGGACCCCAAAACCAGCTGAAGGCACAGGCTTAACCCATTGAGCCACCCAGGTGCCCCTAAAATTCTCCCGTTTTAAACAACCTGCTAAATGCTGATAATTAAAACTTCTAGTAATGTGTGACAAGTATATATCTTTTCCATGGTAGTTTTTTATTAGTAGTAAATAATAAATTTGCAGCTTCAAATCACCTGGGGCCACAACAAGGGCTTAGTGATCCATCAGCCTCCCTATAGTCAATGAACCTCTCCACCCACAATTTTCTATACATGTGGGATTGGAAGGCTGTGATTTAAGTTAAAAGAGCATCTCTAAATGAAATGGTCATTAATTTTATGACTGTACCAATGGCAATATTTACTAGGATATTCTTAGGAGTGCTACATGCTTTACAATACACGGTCAATCTTGCCAGGTGTGTGATATCACATCCTTATTTTGTAAACGAGCATACTAAAGGTCAGAAGTAGGTTAATTCACCCAGTCTCGCTGCTGTAAGGGGCTGAGCAAGGATTAAAAGCCCGGTCGGCCTGACTTCAGAGCCTGTGGTCTTAATATATTGCTATTATTGCTGGGTTGTCTGTCTTTAATGCTTTCCTACCACAAGTCGATGACTTGAGGTTTCGGTATTCGGAGGACTAGGATTTGCTAAGTCTTATATGCCCACTATATTAACAATATCAGTTATTCACTTTACCTTCTAAAATACCAAAGAACCAACCGGTAGGGAAAGACCCCTGTCCCAGGACCCCGTAACGCAATTTTTGAACTTCACAGTCAGGGTTCAAATTTGGTCTAGCTGTAAGCCAGCTGTGTGATCTTGTAATATCTTAACCAGAGTCTCGGCTTCCCACGTGTAAAATGAAAGGCTCTTTCAGAAAGCTTTTGAAAAGATTAAACTCATTACTTCCTAGCAACTACTCGGACCTAGGCGCAACACCCAGAAGGTAGGTGACCTCACAACGTTCTTGCGGCGGAGAGCAGACCTTGGTGGCCGGGTACTGCCACCCGACCCTCAGCCTCTCCGTTCAGGGGCCTTGCGCTCACCACCTCACCAACGTCACCATCCCAATTCCCGACGTCGCTCCGCGGCTGACTCCAAGACTACACCCCTCTCGGGCTCTGGTGCGGGTCGGAAACGGGTCACTCGTGGAAAGGCTGGCCCTCGATGACATCATCACCGTTCGCCACCAAGAGACGAGCGTCATCAGGTCGCGTCGATTCCCTCCTTTCTTCCCCTCGCTGGGGTAGGTACGGTAACCCGGAAGGGCCGGTCCCACAGCCCCGCCTCCGACGCGACTAACGACTGGAGGGTTGGGATAGTATCTCCCAGATGGACCTGGTAGTCGGCCAGCAAGCAGCATGGAGGCACCCTGGGGGATCGTCAACGCTGAGCGGAGCTGGTACGTCTCTGCCCAGCAGCCTGAAGAGGCGGAGGCGGAAGACTTGAGCCCGTTGCTAAGCAACGTAAGTGGCCTCTGCTAGCTTCCCGGTGCTGAAGGCGTCCGAGCTTCCCTGAAATGTCTGGCACATAAGACCGGGGAGAGAAGGGAGGTGGGGGTGCGGCACGGGGAGAAGGGAGAAGCTGGAGCCTGACTCTTGGGACATGGGGCGCTAAGGCAGCATCCAGACGCCGATGAGACTGGGCGGAGTGCATAGATGTGCTAGCCGAGTAACAGGGCCCAGAAAGAAGGCGCAGGCACAGGTGGAAAACGATGACTGGATGAGCAGCCCTAGCATTATGTAACTCAGTGCTGTTCCTTAGTGTCTCTGTGGACTTCCTGTTCCCTCCACCAGTCTTGTGAGGTTTTTGCCAGAGTCACAAGATTTTTCTTTTCTAGACTTAGTCATTGGGTGCATAGAAACATCTTCATACAGAGAGCCTTAGCGGTGAGGGAAGGGAGGTGGCCTGGTGTTAAGTACATAAGCACTTCCTTGACCCTAAAGCCTGTGCAATGGATCCTTGGCCTTTTAACTCAAGTCCGTGCACTCTAACAGTTTCTAGACTTTGCTCCCAAATGCTGTTTTGGAAGAGGGTGTTTTCAAGGGTATCTTCGGTAGAGCAACGTGAATTGGTTCTATTATATCGTCATTGCAAGGTATTCCTGACCATCCTTGCATTTGAGCTGACTTAATTCTTTAAATATATAGAGATTACTTTTGCAGTCCTAGTAATTGGGGAGCAACCTTGTCTACAGCAGCCACGAGCTGACTCAGGAATTCTTCAGTAATCACATGAGCTGAGGCCATCTCCCTTCTCTCTGTCCCACTTCATTCCTATCCTATCTTCATCTTTTGCAGTCACAAGGCTAGTCATGGCTTTTCCTGAAGTCTGCCTGGGCTCTGTACTGGTGGAGATGATTTTTCTAGGAAACGAGATTCTGGCCCTGCACTAATGGGTGGTGGGAAGGGAAGAAAGGAACCCACGGTGCCTGTGGTTTGCAGGAAACTTTACCCATAACTTGTCATTCATTTCATGATGAAATTGGAACTTCACCATCCAAACATTTAACACTACTAAATTTGTGTGCTTGCAGGAAATTTACAGACAGGGATCCCCAGGTGTTTCATTTGGTTTTTCTGTGTTTAATCTGACGAATGCCATCATGGGAAGTGGCATCCTTGGCTTAGCTTATGTTATGGCTCATACTGGCATCCTTGGATTTAGGTGAGTTTTTTTTTTTCCCCTTCTTCTTCTTTTACTGTTACTTTTATTTTTTTTTCCCCATTTTGACAGTACACCAAGAAGCAAAGAGATAGGCTCCAGAGCTGGTGTTACATGGTGTCTAGTTAAATTATTTCTGGGGTTTTGGCATTTTCCTGCTACTCTTATATTGTTGCTAGTCTGTAGCTTGGAGGGATGCAATATAATTTGTATTTTTTTATCCAGAAGTGTGGCTAATTTTTAAAAATGGAAACTTAATCCACACTTGCTTATAATAACCTTAAGGAGTGGCTGTTTGTTTTTTTGTTTGTTTTTAAGATATTCTTTATTTATTTGACACACAGAGAAAGAAAGAGGGAGGGAATATAAGCAGGGGGAATAGGAGAGGGAGAAGCAGATTTCCCACTGAGCAAGGAGCCCGATGTGGGGCCCAATCCCAGGACCCTGGGATCATGACCTGAGCTGAAGGCAGATGCTTAATGACTGAGCCACCCAGGCGCTCCAAGGAGTGGCTATTTGTTGTGTCAAGTTGGCCAAAGTGAATTAAAGTTTATCAGCCATACAGATTACCTATAAATAGCAATTTTGTGAGTGTGAAGTTCATAATCTTTTCATTTCTCTCCATCTTCTCCTGTCTTCCTGCTGTTAGGTAGTCTTGTTTCCCTGAGTCTAAACATGCGTTCTGTGTTTATTCCTTTTCATCCAGACTTAACTCATTCCAGTTGGCCCAAAAGAGAAATCCCTGGCTTTTCTGTGTTTCCGTAGTACTTTGTGTATTCATTCTGTTATTATAATGTGTTATAATGATTTGTTTGCAAGTTTGTTACCCTGCTAAACTCAAATCCTTTAGAACTAGACCTTATCCTTAGCATTTAGCATTTGTTTTTCTTTATCAGTAGAAGCAGATCTATTTTACCAGGAAATTTAAAATAAAAATTGAGTCTCATTAGGTTTATTTTCTGCTTTTATTTTGCATTTCTTGATAAGCAACAAGTTTTTAAGTAATGCAACTTAAAAAAAAAGATTTATTTATTTGAGAGAGAGCATGTGCGCAAGCAGGAGGGGCAGAGGGAGAGAGAGAGAATCTCAAGCTGAGCCAGAAGCCTGACCTGGGGCTCCACCCCATGACCCTGAGATCATGACCCAAGCTGAAACCAAAAGTGAGATGCTCAACCAACTGTATCATCCAGGCACACCCCTACCCTGACTTGCTTTTATAATGGGTTATATGCACAACCTTTCATAATTTTTAAAAATTAAAAAAAAAATTTTTAAGTAGAATCCACACTAATATGGGACTTGAAATCACAACCCTGAGATGAAGTCTCACGCTCTTCTGAGTGCTAGGTGCGCCTCATAATTTTTTACAAGCTTTAATTTAAATTGCCATTAGTTAATATACAGTGTTATATTGGTTTCAGTTGTACAGTACAGTGATTCAGCAATTCCATACATCACCTAGTGCTTATCACAGTACACGCCTTAATCCCCATCACCTATTTCTCCCATCCCCCACTCACCTCCCCTCTCGTAACCATCAGTTTGTTCTCTATAGTTAAGAGTCTGTTTCTTGATTTGTCTTTCTCTCTCTCTTTTCTCCTTTTTGCTTGTTTTGTTTCTTAAAAAACTCTCATAATTTTAAAACTTCAATAGTATATTTGATATCTTAGGCAAGACACAATCATAGGATTTATTTTTGGATTCCCTTTTTAAAATCTGCATGCAGATGTATACCACCAAACATGTCCTTATTGAATCATATCACATTTTCCATTTAGTGATACCAAACAGTTATTTTGTGAGGCCTCAGGTGTGCTGACAAGTGTACTTGTATATAAATGACAGGTGTACCTCTCAGCTTTGCTACTTCGTAACAAGTATTAAGTAGACCACGAAGAATTTCTTCAACTTCTGGGGCACTCCACTAGTGCCAGCTTTCTAAGAAGCTTGTCCTGACCACAAAGAATTTCTTCAACTTTTGGGGCACTCCACTAGTGCCAGCTTTCTAAGAAGCTTCTCCTGTTAGTATCCTCCTGAGAATAAGTAGGAAATTATGCATGTTGTCTCTTTTCACACTTTTGGTACAAGGATCCTAATTATTACATTATTTGCACCTTTTGAAATTGTGTCAATAGATGTGTGTTAACTGCTTTTGTTTGGTTTGGCGAGTGTATATGTATTTAATGAATGCTAGGAAATGTCGTTTTTTAAAAAGATTTATTTATTTTAGAGAGAAGGTGAGAATATGTGAGTGGGTGGGGAGAGAGAGGGAATCTTCAGCAGACTCCCCACTGAGTGAGAGCCATACCTGGGCCTCCATCCCATGACCCTGTGATCGTGACCTGAGCTGAAACCAAGCGTTGGATGCTCAACCAACTGAGCCTCCCAGGTGGCCCTAGGAAATGCAGTCTTAATTCAGAATTATAGATGAAGGTATGATATGGAGGTACAGTCATTGGAAGAAGAGGGATGGAGGGAAGGAAAAAGAAGAGAATGAGATTTCATAACTAAAATTTCTGTTTAGACTTAAAATAGGAAGAAATAGTTATAAAAGGGAAATATTGCAAGATCACTGAATGGCTGAGCCAGCAGTCAGCAGACAAGAGTGCTGAAGGAGAAAATTGTTTATGTTTTAAATAAAGTTTGTCTCTTTTTTTTTTTAATCTAAAAGCAGTATATTTTCATTTAAATAAAATTTGGTGAATACAGAATAATATTTTCTTGAGTGACCATAATTCATCTACTCAAAAGATAGTCCCTATGAACATTTGAATATGAAAAAAATTTGTTTTTGTAATGAAATACCTCAAAAAAGGAAACTTTGTGGGGATTTAACCACGTACTTTTTTTTTTTTTTTAAGATTTTATTTATTTCTTTGACAGAGAGAGAGATCACAAGTTGGCAGAGCAGCAGGCAGAGAAGGGTGGGGGAAGCAGGCTTCCCACTGAGCAGAGCGCCCGACACGGGGCTCGGTCCCATGACCCTGAGATTATTACCTAAGCTGAAGGCAGAGGCTTAACCAACTGAGCCACCCAGGCACCCCATGACCATGTACTCTTTTATATTTCAGTTTTTTGCTGTTGATAGTTGCTCTCCTGGCTTCTTACTCAGTTCACCTCCTGCTTAGTATGTGCATTCAGACAGGTGAGTAAAAATATTGTCCTGAGTCATTTGTTGAAGCAGCCCCTTGAGATGATAACCACAGTAGGACTGGATGTGTCAAATTTAATTTCCAGCAGGCATATTATTATTATTAGATAGGGTGGTTGAACTGGAGAATTTCAAAAGGCCAGGATAGATAGACCCAATCCTAGGAGAATATTTAAGGACAGAATGGGAGGAAGAAACTTAACCTGCCTTTCTCTACAGCACACAGCATAGTTTTCTAGATTCAGGTAGATTAGGGGAAGCACCTGCAAGGTGTTTAAAGAATCCAAACTTTATCTTATGGGGAAGCAGTAGACAGGTGTTTATTAAGATCCTATTTCTCCTAGGGTGATTATTTCCCCCAAGGAGAACACCTTCTCAGATTTATTCCTGCCTGCTCTGTAGGAGGCAAGGTCACTAAACTTTGGATTTATTTAGATAGTTTTATATTTTTAATTGCAAGTCTAGAAGAAGGTAGTTTTTTGGTAAATGACAGAATTATATGCAATTAAAACAATATAGATGTGTATATGCGTTTTACCATTTGGAACTTTATTATTTAATTCAGTCATGTATTCAGTTCTTTTCAGTTGCCATGAATAAAAATATATGAATTACAGAACTGCTTTAATAGAGTTTTCAAATGGCATTAACACATGTTCTTTGTTCCTCAATCCTGATCTTTTTATCTATCTGGTCTCTTTTATGTTTGGATTAGGTCAGTTTTGATGGCAGAATCATGAGTTTAATTCTTATGTGGGTGAATTCACTTTGCTCTATCAGTTTTGTAGTTTTCAGACCTTAAGAAGCAGAATAGTTACATAAAATAGATAAAAATGGGATTATTCTGGCTGGAACAGGTGAGAGAAGCCCAAAGGTATTTCTTGAGAATTTTAAGACTCTCCAGAGCATAGTTCTAAATCCTCGGCTCTACTCTATTTAATCTGTCTATGCATCAGACATACCTGCAGATCTTTTTATAAATAGAGATTTATAAATCATGGGGATTCTCATTCCAGGGATCTGAGGTGCAATTAAGAAATATGTTTTTAAAAATCCTCCTGGTGTTTCTTATGCAAAACTGATTTAGGATCCACAGTTCACAGCTATATCTTGTACCAGCGCCTTTGGCCATCCAGCCTGCAGATGTGTGCCTTTGCTTTCAAGGAGCTTTGGTAACAGTGCAAACAGTGAACATACTAGGAAACAATGCAGTGATATTAATCTGAAAGTAAAAGTTGTTCATAAGAGCATCCCAAATTCAGGAATAATAGCATTAAATAGGTGTCTATGAATCCTGAAACTTGACTGGAATTTTAATGACATGTTTTGAAATTCTGCTTCTTTGTGTGACAAAATTTTTTTTACCTAACTGTGGTAGTTTTAACATCTTAATAGGTTATTTTATTATGGATTCTACTGAAAGAGTAATATTTTAGTCAACCATATGGCAATTATGTCTTCATTAACTAAAATGTTATAACATGCTTTATTAATTTCAGTTATTTGGGAGTAATATTCAATTTAGGAAGATTTCCAAGTAATGCTAATTTTTTTTTCTCCTTCAGTTCATCTATATTTAACTTTAAAATTCTGACACTGTCTTGGTTTCTTTTACTTTAGGGTGTATGAACTGAAAACCTCTGTTTCTTTCTCTTTTTTCTTTTTCCTTTATTTTTGTAGCTTACTTGGTCCATGAGCTAACTACTTCATGGTTCTTCATATACATTGATGCACCTGTCTTCTGTTGAATTCCTTCAGTCGTTGTAAAGTTCTCTATGGAGGTAGGCTTTTAAAAAATGTATATACATATATACATATGCACACACATAAAAGACTAGAGAAATTTTTTCTTCAATGTATTGGACTGTCATAAAGGAGTATTAGATCAAATTGATTGGTCAGAGAAAGGGCTTTCATAAGTCTTTACAAAATAACTTCATTTATTTGCCTGGAGTACAAGAGGAATGTTTATCTTTATAAAAATAAAGGATTTCTTCTTGTGAAATTCTGCTGTTTTGGATTTTATATAGGAATTGAGGTCTCTTAAGACTGTTTTGGGGAACGGAGGTAGCATATAAGGTACCTTAATATCTCTAGCCTTAGTTTGTTATCTATTAAATGGTAATAATAATCTTTCCTTTTGGGATTGTTGTGAGAATGAAATATAGTAATGTATCTAAAATGCCAAGTCTTTGGTCAGTGCTAGCTTTTACTATGAGTTCTCACTGATGCAAAACCTTTGAAGTTTGCAAGATGTTATACACTTTGCTGTCTCAGAAATAGTTGGCTTATTGTGATTCTTTGGGGAAACTTCTGTGCTTAGGGAATAAACCCATAGGGCCCCTTCTCTGGTCTCCACATTACTGTCAGCAGGAGGGAGTTCATTGATCCTACCACCTTTGTACTTTCCCTTACTCTCTTGTCCATATATCCCCCTTTTCCTTTTGAAATTTCATGGTATGTTATTACAAGCACTCCCTTGCTCCTCCCTTATCATCCTACTCCTCTGGCTAAACTCCAGCCATGGTTAAATGTGACTCTGCCTACTTCACACATGCACCTGTGCAACTGAATGTTCCTGAAGAAAAACACACAACCTCGCAGATCGATATCACTACAATTCGGTGTCTAATGGACCTATGACACTATCCCACAATCCTCATTAACTTCCTTAGTTCATTCACGTGCTTAGTCTTCTGTCTAGGAGATGATGCTTTGAACACATTCTCCTTGATTACAATCTTAGCTGATATCCTCACTTTCTATTTCACTGAGAAAATAGAAGGAATCATAAATGAACATTATAAGCTCTTGCCACCACTTACTTTGGAGGAACTCTTAGTGTTCTTATCTAAGGTCAGCTTCTCAACTTCTGCTCTGATCCCATCTGCTCTCACCTACATCCCTCCAGTCACTCTCTCCCTTCTTTTTTTATCATCTTTGTTCCTTTGTTTTCTTCCTATCAGCTTACAGAGAATCTATCATTTCTTCCATTTTAAGAATGACTCTACATTCCTTCAATATGCTCTATACCTTCATAGCAAAAACTCTTCAGAAGACTTGTTTATGCCAGAAAGTTTCCCTCTCTTATTCTATCTCTGTCTGTTTTTCCCCCTCTTATTCTCTTGAACCAACTTCAGTTAGGCTTTCTACCATCATTCCATTGGAATTATTGTACCAGTGACTTTCATTTAGTTGCTAAATCCAGCAGTCAGTTGTCAGTCTTCACCTTGGTTGATCATTCAGCAGCATTTGGTAGTTAGTTGTTCCTTCCTCTGTGTGACACTTATTTACATGCTTCTGGTTTTTGTCCTATTTCTCTGAATACTCCTCTTTTTTTCTTTGCTGAATATTCTTCATCTTTCCATCTTCTAAACATTGGAGTACCCCAGGACTCTTCCTCTAGTTTCTTTTATACTCACTAGGGCTCATGGTGACCCTAAAATTTATGTACTTAGCCTGAATCTCTTCCCCTGAATTTCAGTCTCATATCCAACCACCTCCATGACATCTCCACTTGGATACTAATATATATATCTCGAGTTAACAGAACTGTCCAGTTTTGCACTTCCGATCTATACCTTCCACTCTTTTCTCATCTAAGTAGATGATAGCATCTTCCTTTTAGTTGCTTGGGTCAAAGATCCTGGAGTTATGGTGAACTCATTTTTTCCCCTTGTACTCCAAATGCAAGCTCCAAATGTGAGGAAGTACCCATTCTATAATTTTGAAGGTAGAGCATTGACACAAGACATGAAGACACTGATGGAAAGCTGTAGATGCTACCATTTGATCCACCAGATGTACTACCAGATCTAGATGATACTACTAGATATCTAAATGAGTTGAAAACTTATGTTGACACAAAAACTTGCACATGGATATTTATACCAGCTTTATTCATAGTTGCCAGAACTTGGAAGTAACCAAGTTGTTCTTTGGTAGGTGAATGGATAAATGGTGGTCCATCCAGACAATGAAATACTACTCAGCACTAAAAAGAAATGAGCTATCAAGCAATGAAAAGACATGGTGGAACCTTAAATGCATATTACTAAGGGAAAGAATCCAATCTGAAAAGGCTACATCCTGTACAGTTCTAACTATATGACATTCTTGAGGCGTGTGGCTGGCTCAGTCAGTAGAGCATGCAACTCTTGATCTCACTTTCATGAGTTCAAGCCCCATGTTAGGTGTGGAGCCTACTTTTTAAAAAATGGTTGACTCTATGACATTTTAGAAAAGAAAAAACTATGGAGACAGTAAAAAGACCAGTGGATTCCAGGGGCTAGAGGGGAAGGAGAAATGAACTGGCAGAGCACAGAGGATATTGGGGATAGTGAAGCTGTTGTATATGATATTTTACTAGTGGATACATGTCATTATTCATTTGTCAAAACTCACAGAATGTACAGCACCAAAAGTGAATTCTAATGTAAACTATGGACTTTGGGTAATAATGATGTGTCAGTGTAGGTTCACTGATTGTAATAAATGTACTGCTGCAGGGGAAATGTTGACAGTAGTGGAGACTGTGCATGTTTGGGGTTAGGGGGATTTGTAAACTCTCCCTACTTTCTGCTCAATTTTGCTATGTAGTTAAAATTGCTCTTAAAAAGAAAGTTTATTAAAAAAAAAAAAGAAATTAAAGGAAGGGGCACCAGGGTGGCTTAGCCAGTTAAGCATCAGACTCTTGGTTTTGGCTCAGGTCATGGTCTCAGAGTTGTGAGGCAGCCTCATGTTGGACTGTACACTGAGAATGGAACCTGCTTAAGGTGCTCTCTCCCTCCCTCTCCCTTTGCCCCTCCCCTCAAAAAAATTTAAGAAAGAAACAAACTCAGAGGAAAAGAGGAAACCGAGATAATACAGAGACCAGATGAAAACTTTAAAAAAATACTATATTTAATAGTTTCAGAGAACTAAAAGAAGATAACTGCATTTTTTAAACAAAGATAAGAAATTATTAAAAGGTTATAATAGAACACAAGAGTCCTAGAAATTAAAAATAAAATTTAGAATTATTAATTGGCTTGAAAGAGTTAAGGACATTTTTTAGGTAGAGGGTTGAGGGGAAAGCAAGGAGCTTGGAATGAGAGAGAAAAGATACAAAAATAGAGGACGAGTTCAGGAGATTCAACATGCAAATAATTGGAATTCCATAAAGAGAAAAGAGAAAAAATATAATGGTAGAAAATTATCAACAGAATAGTACAAGGAAAGTTTGTGTAACTGAAGGAAACTAGTTTCCAAATTGAAAGAATTCTTCTTAGTATCCAGTATAATAATTGTAAAATAATTCATACCAACACACATCATTGTGAAAAATCAGAAACCTAGAGAATGTTCTAAAACCTTTCAGAGGGAAGAAACAGACAGAATTCTCCTACAATGAATCAAGAACTATAATAGCAAATGACTTCCCAGGAAATACTTTAAATAAAGAAGACTATGAAACAATACCTTCAAAAATTAGGGTGGGATGATTTCAGTATAGAATTCTATACCCAGCAAAACTATCATGTAAGTGTGATGGCAGAATAATAATATTTCATACATGCAAAGACTCAAAAAATTATTTCATGTGCACTCCTACTTAATGAGCATTAGAGGATGCTCTAGTTATAGTTATGTATTTTGATAGTTATGTACTATCAAAGAAATAGGGAATTTAGCATAGGGAAGAATGGGAATTCCCAGGACAATTGAGCAGCTGTCTAAAAGCCACATCCAGATTGGAGTAGGTTTCCCTTTTCTTTTTCTTTTTCTTTTTTTTTTTTAAGTAGATAGGCTCCATGGCGGGTCTTGAACTCAAAATCCTAAAATCAAGACCTGAGCTGAGATCAAGAGTCAGATGCTTAACTGACTGAACTACCCAGCCATCCCTGGAGTAGTTTTTTGTTTTGTTTGTTTTGTTTTTCACAAAGGTACAGTCAGCTTTCCAGGCCATGCTTGCCTTCAAGATTGTGTTCATGATGACCCTTTCTTTGTCTTTTTCCTGAAAGGAATGCCTTTCTCATTTGTCAGGCTCTGCTTTGCACTAACAGTACCTGAGTAAGTCAGCAGTAAGGCCTGGTTGTCACAAAAGTCTAAGAATCAAAAACTGGAAGATTGAAACAAAGTATTCAAGGGAAATAAAAGAAAGAAATGGATTAGGGAATATGGAGGTTAAGGGAGTTAGAATTGAGAGGAGCTGATGTCTGAATGTGGAGAGTAAGGGAGAAGGACATGTCTAAGGATATCTCCCAGATTTCTGTTATGAGACACTGGACTAATGATAACATCATTAAATGGACATAAGAACATAGCAGGAGGCATTGATTCAAAGTAAAAATGAGTTCAGTTTTGGATAGGTGGACTTTGAAGAACAGTTGACTCTTGAACAACACAGGTTTGAACTATGCAGATCCACTTATATGTGGATTTTTTAAAAAATAAATACAGTATGGAAATTGTATTTTGTCTTCTTTGTGATTTCTTTTTTTTTTTTTTTTTTTTTTTTTGACAGAGAGATCACAAGCAGGCAGAGAGGCAGGCAGAGAGAGAGGAGGAAGCAGGCCCCCCGAGAGAGCAGAGAGCCCGATGCGGGGCTCGATCCCAGGACTCCGAGATCATGACCTGAGCCGAAGGCAGCGGCTTAACCCACTGAGCCACCCAGGCGCCCCTTCTTTGTGATTTCTTAATAACATTTTCATTTCTGTAGTTTCCTTCATTATAAGAAGCCAGTATATAATGTACATAACATAGAAAGTTTGTGTTAATTGACTTTTGAGTAAGGGTTCTAGTCAACAGTAAGCTATTAGTAGTTAAGTTTCTGAGGAGTCAAAAGTTACATGCAGATTTTCGATTGCATGGGGGTTGTCACCATAGGCCCTGTGTTGCTCGAGGGTCAACTCTATATCTAGATGGATCTACTCTAGAACTAAAGCCCAGGGTAAGGTTCATTTATTTATTCAGTACTCTTTTTTTATCTATTGGGAATACAGAGATGAATAAGACTTCCTTCCCTGAAAGAAAGTCTTATTTCCTGGAAGAAATAAGACTTCCTTCCCTGAAATACTTAGTCTAATTGGGGAGACAAATACGTAAGTTAAAAAAAATATTATAATGGCAGTTTGACAATTGTAGCTATTTGAATATGGGCTAGATATAGTGATAGCTCAGAGGAGGGAGTGATTTGCTTTGTCTGAGTTGGGGGTTGAGGGTCAGTAAATAGTCCTGGAGGACTGAGCTGAAAAGGAATTTGACTAGTAGGAGACAAGGCAAGAGAGAATACTGCATATACAAAGGTAGGTATTACATATGTTATTCAAGATACCAAAAATAGTTTACTGTTTGTGTATGAGTTACAAAAGAGAAAATGAAACTGAAGAGATAGACTAAGTGTCACTTAAGGAATTTGTGGCGTTTTTGCCGAACCAGTGAAAAGCAACTAAGGTGGTTGAAAAGTCAAGGCAGATACTGGGATTCACCACTTGTTGCTTCCAAAGAGAATTTTGGTCCTTCTTAGAGCCCACCAATGAAGAGAGCGTAGCCCCCTAACTTCCTCTTTCTAAAATAAGGTTATAGTTCTTTCACTAGGATTTTAATTGTTAGCAATGATGATGAAATAAATGAGAAGTAAAATGTCTCCTTTGTGCTTACCACTTGGGTAAGCACATTTTGTTTTTGTTTTTGTTTTTTTTACATAAGCCTTTTAGAGCAATGATTGTCAATACTGTCCATTGCAGCACCCTTCTTATTTGTTTGTTTGTTTATGAGAGAATATACATGAGCTGAGGGAGGTGCAGAGGCAGAGGGAGAAGCAGACTCCCTGCTGTGTGGGGAGCTGGTGTGGGCTCCATCCCAGGACCCTGGGATCATGACCTGAGCCAAAGCCAGATGCTTAACTGACTGAGCCACCCAGGTGCTCCCATTGTAATACCCTTCTTTAAAAAAATTCCAAGTGCTCCATTTACTATCTGAAATGAAATTCCTATAGGTATTGTAACCTATCTGAGGTGGGCTGATTATTTTGTAACTCTGATGCACTTAAATTTTTATTTTTGTTCCATGGACTTTACACAGCATCCCTTAACTCTCTGCTGTGTAATATGATGTTAGTGCTCTTATTCTTACATGTGTCCTCTCCCTATTTCCCATATTCCCTGTATTTCCCTGCTGCACTTTTATACTGTTAAGACTGACAGTATTTACTTTCTGTTTTGTAATCGTATGTATGTCATTCACGTTTTCTCAGTAAGTTGAGTCTAAAGTTGGAAACTAGTGAATAGCATTTATAGGATAAGACTATGTAAATGTAAATCATAGAGCCAAGCAGTATATTGGGATCCTAGAACTTTCCCTCACATGCAATATCACAACCTCTGTATCACTTGAAAGGAGAATGTTTCTAGTATTCTAGTGTCTTATTCTCTTTTCCTGCATCAAATTCTCTAAAATCATGCCACATTTGGTGGGTAAACTGACATTTAATTGCATATTGAGAAAGATCAGAAGTAGTGATTACAGCTACATAGTAGACTCTCAATAAAAGAATGACCTGCATGACACTATTAGGGAGAAAAAGGTGAGAGGAAAATGATGGAAAGCACAAGAGAGAAAAGAATTTCGAAATAAGGGCGCCTGGGTGGCTCAGTGGGTTAAGCCGCTGCCTTCGGCTCAGGTCATGATCTCAGGGTCCTGGGATCGAGGCCCGCATCGGGCTCTCTGCTCAGCAGGGAGCCTGCTTCCCTCTCTCTCTCTCTCTGCCTGCCTCTCCATCTACTTGTGATCTCTCTCTGTCAAATAAATAAATAAAATCTTTAAAAAAAAAAAAAAAAAAAGAATTTCGAAATAATAAGGGTGCATTCCAAATGGCCAACTTTCTGAGAGTTGAACTGTATTTGAATAACTCATGTCCCTCAATTCGGATCCAAAGATAATATTGCTGCTGCTGAAACTTGGGCTTTGTACTGTAACCAGAGTTTATTAATTGTCCTATTTCATTGAGGAAAAAATGCAAAGCAGACAGAACACTGGAGTAACTAGCTGGAAATATTCCACGACTTTATGAGAAGCAGCTTTCCAAATGATTCGTGTGGAGGCCAAACTCTTGGTCTAGCCAAAATAGCACTAAAGTGTGCCTTGATGGTACATTAAAGAAGAAATTTTCCCCCAATTTACTTGTTAAGATTTACAGCCTTTCTGCCTCCTGAAAACATAACATTGATTTCTCTAATATCAAAAAATAATTTCCTAAAATAGATTGCTAATGACTGCTTTCAGTTATTTATTTTAGGAGAATTGTGCCAAGTACTGCTTGTATGGTTTCCTGTAAAAGACTGAATTAATTTTATAATTTTCATAATTAATGTTATTCCTATTCTGTAGGAATATGCTTCTAATGTGACTGGTCATTACCACGTCTTATTTTGAGATCTCTCAAAACATTTTCACTTTATAAATAAGATATTAAAACATTGATCATATGAAAGAGCAGGAAAATATCCTTTATTAGTAGACCAAATGATACTTAAACTATTAAACACCAGAGAAATTTAAAGTTGCAGCTTAAATCAACCCTATCTGATATTTGGTGGAAGAAATAGAAATATTCAGAAGGTATGGTTTTTAAAGTGCCACCAGCCCATTATGGTCATTGTTGAATATTTGAATGCCTCCTAAGAAAGGAAGACAAAGAAAGAAGACTATGCATTCATTATTATCAGTTTATAGTTAATCCCACTCTTTTTATGTTTTATATTTTATGGATCATATTCAAATCAACTTTTTCACTCAGTATTGGCATTTTTCATGTTATAACATAGTTTTTAATGGTTACATATTAAATGGATCAGGAATACTACTGTAATATACTTAACCACTCTATCATTATTGAACATTTAGGTGGTTTGTGTGGTTTTTTTTTTTTTCAGTGTAAATTATGCATGATAATCTTTGCATATAATTTTACTCTTATTTCCTAAGATACAAACTTTTAGGGGTAAAATGTTATAAATATATATTTTAGGGCTCCTGGGTGGCTCAGTGGGGTAAGCCTCTGCTTTCAGCTTGGGTCGTGGTCTCAGGGTCCTGGGATCAGGCCCCACGTTGGGCTCTCTGCTCAGTGGGGAGCCTGCTTCCCCCTCTTTCTCTGCCTGCCTTTCTGCCTACGTGTGATCTTTCTCTGTCAAATAAAGAAAATTTTTTAAAAAAGGAAAACATTTTTTAGAAATTTTATTTATTTGAGAGAGAGGGAATGAGTGAGCTGGGGGAGGGGCAGGGAGAAGTACAAGCAGACTCCGTGCTGAGTGGCAGCTTGGAGCCTGGCAAGGGGCTGATCTCACAACCCTGAGATCGTGACCTGAGCCAAAATCAAGAGTTGGCCACCTAACCGACTGAGCCACCCAAGCACACGCGAGTGTTACAGATTTTTTTAAAGGTTCATTGTTTAAACTGTATTCCAAATGTCATACCAGTTTACACTGTATACTAGCATCTTAACTGCCCAAATGATAGAACAACTTTAAAAATGTTTCTCTAGGGTTGTTTTGGTTTATATGTTGAGATGATCCAGAAAACCATTAAAAAGGGAATTTGTAGAGATAAAACATTTGGCTGACTGGTACATATTTTAGTAAAGCCTCAATGTTAAGCCAGAAGCCATTACTTATACTCATGATGTCTTAGACATGGGAAAATGCTTCTGATTTTTGCAACATAAAAGAAGTCTGATGACAGCGACAAAACTGAATGGCTAGCCAGACCTGCTAATTTGAAAGATAGAGTGCAGATTTGAACATTGTACTCAGTCTCCATTTAAAAGTCTAAAGGTTTTTTACTCTGTATATGGGAGTTTGGTGTATTTAGAGGTATTTTTATAAAACTAGAAAGTAATAGAGAGCAAATTTGGCATTGCTAAAATGTATGCCACTACTCTCAGAAGTTGCAAGTACAGGGGCACCTGGGTGACTTAGTCAGTTAAGCGACTGCCTCTGGCTCAGGTCATGATCCCAGGGTCCTGGGATCAAGCCCCACACTGGGCTCCCTGCTCAGCGGGAAGCCTGCTTCTCCCTCTCTCCCTGCTCATGCTCTCTTTCTCACTCAGTCTCTCTTACAAATAAATAAATAAATAAATTTTAAAAAAGAAGTTGCAACTACATTTATCTTTATTAAACTGTTAGTTTGATGGTATTTTCTGTGATAATAAAGGTTGTGTTGTAATATAAAAATTAATAAATGTTTAATTTATTTAGATAATTGAAATGCCAATCTTTTTTGGAATCCTTCAGTATTATGACTTGCTTGTGGGAAATTTATTTGCTTTTCATGTTTACTAAATATACAATCTATACTTGTTTTCTGCTGTTCAAAAATAAAATAAACCTTAGTTAAATTTTTGGATCAGTATCATCTTAATAACTTGCTCATTGACTGAGAACCTCTACATAGCAACTTGTTCAATATATTGAGACACTGAAAAGCCCCCTCGCTTTAAGTTCTTGGAAAGAAAGTTTTTCTTTCTTCCTTTTTTTTTTTTCTTATGAGAGACTGATGGAAGCCTGCATTTTATTTATTTATTTAAAAATTATTTTTACTTACACATAATGTATTATTTGCCCTAGGGGTACAGATCTGTGAATCCTCAGGCTTACACATTTCACAACACTCACCATAGCACATACCCTCCCCAATGTCCATAACCCAACCACCCTCTCCCAACCCCCCTAACCCCCAGCCACCCTTAGTTTGTTTTGCGAGATTAAGAGTCTCTTAATGGTTTGTCTCCCTCACAATCCCATCTTGTTTCATTTTTTCAGAAGGAAAGTTTTTCTTAAGAAAGAACCTAAGGAATGCCTGAGTGGCTTAGTCAGTTAAGCATCTGCCTTCTGCTCAGGTCGTGATCCCAGGGTCCTGGGATTGTGTCCCACATCAGGATCCTTACTCAGCAGGGAACCTGCGTGTTCCTCTGCTTGTGCTCGTTGGTGCTTTCTCTCTCTCTCTGGCAAATAAATAAAATCTAAAAGAAAGAAAAAAAGAACAGATAATTTTCATTGTAATATTAAAGAGGGGTGCTAAAATTAAACAATGATGTTCCTTTAATCTGCTTCAGTGGCAAATCAGAGATCTTCTGGCAACTTGGTTCACATACACATAATATTCAGCAAACTTACCTTGTCAATGGCAAATTAGTTAGAAGCTAACATTTAGATAATTTTTCTGGTTTAATACATATACCAAGGCTTTGGAATGTCAAATTTAAGGAATTGTGCCCCTATATAATATTATCGATTATGTTTAGAAAATTAAACTAGGAAAGATTTATTGATTAAAATAATTATTAATTTTTGTGATGACATTCACTTTAGAGTATGTATATTTGGAAAAAAGAATTTTGGCATTTCACATAGGAGGAAAAAATTTCAGTTCTTAATTTTGTAACTCCGCTTTTTAATTTTCATGTTCTAAAATATATCCAAAATCTACCCCTGTAAGATTATTGTAGAAGTCTTTCATTATTAAAGTATAAAGATTTCTACTTATAATCAAATTATATATCCCCAAATCATAACTAAATTGTTTTTGTTCACTGTGTTTAGCAGTATGTAAATACACTTCAAAAAATACCTGTGTCATCCATCAACTCTGATATTATATTACAGTTAAAAATTTAACTTTTGGGGCACGTGGGTGGCTCAGTGGGTTAAGGCCTCTGCCTTTGACTCGGGTTGTGATCCCAGGGTCCTGGGATTGAGCCCCTTGTCGGGCTCTCTGCTCAGCAGGGAGCCTGCTTCCTCCTCTCTCTCTGCCTGCTTCTCTGCCTACTTGTGATCTCTGTCAAATAAATAAATAAAATCTTTAAAAAAAATTTTTAAATTTTGCAATGAAAAAAATGTTAAAATTTCTGTTCTTAATTAGTATTTTAGTAATTTTTTATTTTCAACATTTCTGTTTTTCTTTTCAACTTTGTAGGTATAACATGCAAAGGCCACATACGGCTTTTGAAATGCTTAACTTTACAAACTTGGTGATCTTTGTATACAAAAGTAGAGAGGAGCTTTTTGTTAAGTTAGTGACAGTTTAAAGAAAACCCGTGTATGTCTTGAGAGAATATATTAAAACTTGCTTTAAAAAATGATGAGCCATATCTTGGACTCAATAGGAAAAGTGTATTGCTGTACCAAGCCTTAGCATCTGCTAGTCTGCTTCTTTCTAGTTTAAGTACTATAAGGTTAAGCATTTTTTCCAAACTATAGGATTACATAAGTGTTTTTACTTCTCATTTTTACTGGTGGTGTCATTAGTTAGAACATGAAGCTATATGGGTTAAGGGCAAATGTGGTTCTTTATGAGCCATTTAATTTTCATCTTTTCTGTGCCTGTATTTTTTTTTTTTAAGATTTTATTTATTTGACACACAGAGAGAGAAATCACAAGCAGGCAGAGAGGCAGGCAGAGAGAGAAAGAGAGGAGGAAACAGGCTCCCTGCTCAGCAGAGAGCCTCGATGTGGGGCTCGATCCCAGGACCCTGAGATCATGACCTGAGCCGAAGGCAGAGGCTTTAACCCACTGAGCCACCCAGGCGCCCCGTGTGCCTGTATTTCTTAAATATGTGCAATGAAAATGTAATTCCATACTCTTATGAAAAAAGAAAGTGTATGTCCTACTAATTATGAGGGTAAGGAAAAATGAATGTCTCTGGAAGTATGATACAAATTTCATACTTTATCTAACTTTAATTATATATGCAGTTTTCAGAAACTATTGCCAGTGAAAACTTGCTTTTGGGTAGTGTAGTATGCAAGTACTGTTTAGGGAGAAGTGGGGTTATTCTTGAGTAATTAGTGCATTTGAGCTACTGTAGCCTGGGTGGTAATTAGATAACATTGGGATTTGCTAAGCTCTGCTTATTCTAAGAAGACTCTATCCTTACAGCCCATAAGTCTCCAAAAGTTTCCCCCAGAAGTGGTTACTTCTGCTTTAAATTTAATCTGACCATCCCATAGCTAAAAGGTCATAGTAGAATAGCTTTCCTCCCTTTAAGGTTTGACACACAAGTCATTTTGTGTAAAAGTAAAAATTATAATCTCTCTTAACAGCTGTGACATCTTATGAAGATCTTGGACTCTTTGCGTTTGGATTACCTGGAAAGGTAAATTTTTTTTTTACTCTTTACTGTCTCCAAATCCATAGAGACATTTTTTACCCTTCCATTTCTAGTTAAAAGAGACAGATATATCTAAGAGAAAGAAATTAGGAGACTAAAAGGAAACTAAAGTGAAGAAAGGACAGAATGATGGGAACAGAAAGACAAAGAGAAGAAATCTCTCTATACTCTGGAAGATGCATCTATAAATTTAATTCGACACTTAACTCTATTAGTATTTTTCACACTAATGAAGGAAAGCAGTGACTTGAATGATTTTATAACTGTAACAATGGCCTGTTTTAATTATTTTTAATTAATTTTGATTCTATTAACTGGGGAAATCCTTATAAAGGTAGGAAAAGAAAGAAGCATAGAATTAAGATTATGGCATGATCGGGTGCCTGGGTGGCTCAGTGGGTTAAGCCTCTGCCTTGGGCTCAGGTCATGATCCCAGGGTCCTGGGGTCAAGCCGCACATCGGGCTCTCAGGCTCTGTGGGGAGCTTGCTTCCCCCTCTCTCTCTGCCTGCTTCTCTTCCTACTTGTGGTCTCTCTCTCTCTCTCTCTCTCTCCCCCCGTCAAATAAATAAATAAATAAATAAAAATCTTTAAAAAAAAAAGATTATGGCATTACTATTTACAAAACTTTTAATTAGAAGATTATATCATTTAAGAGCTGAAGAGTGCTAAAAGATGATTGAGCTATTTCTCATTTATAGGTGAGGAAATGAAGGCCCAGAGAAATGAAGGGGCCAGTTTGTCCACAGTTACTTAAAGCCAGTATTACATCGTAGAACTCCAGACTCTAAATCAACTGCTTTTTCTCCTCAGAATAATAGAAATAACAGTAATATTTATTGGGTATTCGTTTGTGATAAGCATATGAAACTAAATTGAGAGGTAGAGGAAACAATGTCTTCTTCCACGGGTAATCAGGAGTTAAATATTTTTGTGAGTGCTGTAGTACTTTATTTCTGAAGATCTGTCATACTTTTAAAACCCATTTTCATGTTGTTTGCAAATAGGACTTTTTCTTCTCATTTGTAAATCTGTTGTTTGTGTTTTGTGTTTGTTTATTTTGTTTTTAATCTTAAAGGATACAGTATCCATAGCTGGCCAAACCAACTTCTAAGTAGTGAGTCTGGGAGGAAAAAGATACAGCCATATAATAGGGGGAAAAACCTGTATTTACATTCAAATTCACTTTGTTTTTAAAGTACAAAAGGAAATATTTAAAACATGCTGTGTAGCCTCATGATTTGGGCCTTGTCTTAATAACCTGAAACTTGAACAAAATGGAGAATAGGTTACTTTCAGGTAAAGGGTTTCGTTAATCATCCTGATAACAGTTTTTCTTTCCTGAAGACAGGGATGTTTGGTATAATCATCATCAGTTTCCTGTATCCAGTTTAACCAAGGAAGAAGACAATGTTATTTATATGTACAAAAGAACTCTCAAATGAATTTTGTATGATCCATAAATATGACTCTAAGCATCATGACTGTTATTTCACACTAGCGTTTCCTGCATTCCTTGAGTAGTAGAATCTAAAAGAATTAAGAGCCCCTTTTCCCTAAAACTCTGAAATAGTTGCATTATCATTTATGTACGCACTCAGTTCTTAGGAGGCAGGTACATGGACAGAGGATACTCTAAATGAGGAGTTGCTGTTTCCTTGCCTTTTTTTTTTTTTTTTTTTTACTTCCTCTCCACTTCCATAATTGGGTTGAAACCTTCCTATTTCCTTCTTTCCAGTTATGATGCAGATGTGGATAGGACATGATAAGATAACATTGTTCGGAAATATGTTTAAATTTTTTGAACTTTTGAAGAAAGATTTTTAAAATTGTCCATAAATAAATTTATTTACTCATCAAACAAATATTGAGTTAATATCATGTGCCATGCACTATAGTAGCCTCTGAACACATAGGTAGGTAGATAGACATACTGGCTTTCTAGATCTTGAGTGCTTATGTTCAGCACTTAAGATGGAAAGATAATCATGAATAAGTTGATCTTACTGTTTTTTGCAATATATTAGTAGAAATCCAAATTTCATGTATGACTGACAATAGCTATCAATTGCATATGAAAGAGTGTGCAAAAGTTCAAAATAGTCTATTCCCAAGTAACTGTGACATTTTGAAGATTTTATTTATTTGACAGAGATCACAAGTAGGCAGAGAGGCAGGCAGAGAGAGAGGAGGAAGCAGGCTCCCTGCGGAGCAGAGAGCCCGATGTGGGGCTCCATCCCAGGACCCTGGCATTATGACCTGCACTGAAGGCAGAGGCTTTAACCCACTGAGCCACCTAGGTGCCCCAACTGTGACATTTTATACTAAACTTTAAATGAGTTGACATGCAAAGTTTATTCTGGAAAAGTTAAGAGTGGCAACTACTCCCATCTTCAAAGACACCTATCATTAGCCTTGATTTGCAAACCGCAAGGACTCCAGTGTTTCCATCATAGGTAATGATGGAATTCCAATGGAATTCTTAATAGAGGTGAGTCTGAGAGGTGATCTGTTCCCAGTCCATGAACTGAATGATCCTAGGTAGCTAGGCTACTCCAAATATCCATTGGATATTAGATCCACCAAGATTTCTACGATTGAAAGACCTAAGTGGAAGTAGAATGTTTAGTCATTTCCCTTGAGTACATCTGATTACCAAGAATGGATAAGGTGTCTTGAGTTTCCCGGGAAGCTTATCTGAATCACAAGCCTGCAAACCTACAAGCTCAACTTAGTCCTTAGGCATACTGGTTTGGCTTACATTTTTTTTTTTTTAACTGATTGCCAGCTCAGAGTTATGAAATTTTGAAAGAATTCCATTTCTGACTTTTCTTGAAAAGTTAATGAAATGTAGAGGATCTAGCTACATTGGATGCACATTCTCATATGCCAGCAACTGGCCAGAGCTGAGCAGCAGGTACCCCAGTTTGAAAGGGGAGGAGTTCTCCAATAGACTACAGTCTTTACGACTTTCTTTTTTGTCTAAACACTAAGCCCACTTTATATTATTGAGTTTGAAATAGTTTACTTAAAATTTCGAATTTGAGAAAATGTGGGCTCTAGAGGTTTCTGCTCTAAACTTTACTAATTTCTGGGACAGGATGTTCAAAAGCTTGCTCTATGCTGCGCTGACACACTCAGAAGACTATAGGAGTTTCTTCTATGCAAGTATACCTGCGCAGTATACGTCAAGCTGTAGCAGTTGACCTACTAAAGCAATGTCTCATTCTACCTCTAAAGCAGTGAAAAAGGGAGAATGAGACCAGATAGATTTAATTTCAATTTTTCGCTACTTTGATAATCACCAGTTACTAGCTTTTTAGCACTTTTAACTGTTTAAAATGATTGCCAAGAAAATTTTCCAAAGCATTCTTTATAGTAACTGTGGAACTATTAAAGAAAGGCTTTTTATGTGATAATAATTAGTTTTATGTATTACAAATGGCTGACAATGTATTTTCAATTTCTCTTCACTTCTGCATCTGTTTTTTAGTAATGGTTGTGGGATTTTAATAAAATACGGGTCCTTTTATATTATTTCTTCTTTCATCTTGTGAATGCATTTGTTCTTTTATAGGTGGTGGTAGCCGGCACCATCCTGATTCAGAATATTGGAGGTAAGCCACTGAAGGCGCACCGCTTACGCGTACATGTGATGGCGGCGATTTCTTCCTTTTGTTTATTGTCTTACTACCGGTCTAGCTGGGAACCTGCACCTCTGCACCCATAGGTATCTTCAGAAATCTTCAGTGTTGGTCTTATTACTCTCTCTCTCTCTCTCTCTTTTTTAAGATCCTTTTTATTAACAGCCTTTGTGGGACGGTAGCTTCTAAATTTACTTCCAGGTAAATCCTTGATTTCAATCTTGTTCTTAGGTCTGGAATAGACCTCTAAAGCACTGGCTTTCTGTAGTTGTGGTAGTGTTGAAAGGTACGGTTTAGAAAAACTCTCCAGGTGATTCTAAAATATTTCCCCTCTGCATTTGTCCTAATTACTGCATTGGCATATACTGCTTCAGAGGCAGTGATGTTTCCTGGGCTGTGAGCAATCTGGCATAGGTAAGTACTATCCTGTTATAACCAAGAAATTTAAAATGACAGGGTAGTTTAAAAAATAAACAAACCTGGGGCACCTTGGTGGCTCAGTTGGTTAAGCGTCTTCAGATTTCCGTGCAGGTCATGATCTGAGGGTCATGAAATTGAGCCCTGCAGTGGTCTACGTGCTGGGTGTGGAGCCTGCGTAAGATTCTCCCTCTCCCTTTGCCCCTCCCTCTCTAAAAAAATTAACAAACAAACCTGAAACAAATAAGAACCATTCTCACATGTATCTTGCATCTTTTTCATTAAAAAAGATCCCAATATTGAGAACCATGTAGAAACAAAAATTACTGTTAATTATAGACAGTTACTAAGTAAATGTATTAAATATTTATTATGGGAGTCATGTTTGTATGTGAAGAAGCTACATAGTGCTGAACAAGGTCTTAATTTTCTTGTACCATTAACTGAGGGCTAAATAAATGCTAGTAGTTTAAAGGAAAATACACAGGGAAGGTTGACATGCATTTTGGACCTTACACAAGATTGTATGGTCAGAGGAAATTTTAATCTTATTTCTTATGTGTAACAGTTCAAAATAATTTAAAGATGACAGCTTTAATAAAGTTCAACTCTGATACTCAAGAGATCTGAGCTATTTTACTTTAAGTATTGTTCAACCAAATTCTGTCTTTAATGGGTTTCTTGGTCAAGGAAAAAATTAACCTTCCAACAATAAATTATACTTGCCATTGTTTTGGGAATCCTGAACATTCATGTTTTAATTCTTTGAATGCACATTGAAAAAAGAGAAGAATGCTTTCTTGGGTGTCATACCAAATAATCTCCTTCTAACACACACTACTTCATCTTCACACTAGAAGCCAGTAACTAGTCTCTTCCTTTATGAATTTGTATAATGCCATTGATTTTAAGATCTGCTTTAGAATAATTTATCTTATTTTAGCAAATATACACTTAAATATACACTTGTAATGGCTAATATGAGTGTATATATGTTTTTTAAAGATTTTATTTATTTGAGAGACACAGAGCACAAGCAGGGGGAGCAGCAGAGTGGAGAAGCACATCCTCCACCCCCACCCCACCCCAAGCAGGGAGCCTGATGGGAGGTTCAATCCCAAGACCCCAGGACCATGATCTGAGCTGAAGGCAGATACTTAACCAACTGAGCCACCCAGGCGTCCCTAATATGAGTGTATATTTTAATATTTTCAGTCCCTCATTATTCTCTCTATCTTACTACTAAGAACCATCGCATTTTGTTTAGGTTAGGTTGAACTATTGTTTGGCATTTTATGTAGAATTTTTTTTTAAGATTTTAAGATTTTATTTACTGATTTAAGAGAGCGTGAGCGTACACATGAGGAGGTGGGAGGGGCAAAGGGAGAAGCAGACTCTCCACTGAGCAGGGATCCTAACTTGGGGCTGATCCCAGGACCTGAGATCATGCCCTGAGCCGAAGGCAGCCGCTTAACTGACTGAGCCACCTAGACACTCCTTATACAGTATTTTCAGTCCAGGAATTTGGATCTGAATGTGTGACCCTGCCAAAATGCCCACTGTTATATTCTTGGTATCCTTCATTCTCATCCCTTCCTTGTTCTCTAATCTTGTATCTATTATTGTACGTGATCTATTTTAGCACTTTTTATTAGAATGAAGCTATTTCTGTATATGCTCTTCTCCCCTACTCTCTTATATTTCTGTATATGCTCTTCTCCCCTACTCTCTTATAAGCTCTTCTAAGGCAAGGGCTTGGTCTCATTTCTTTTTGTACTCCCAGAAACTAGCACAAGGGCTTGATAAACCTTTGAACTAAACAGAGCTGAATATGATCTGTATGAGCTATGTCCAAGTACTTTGTAATATTCTAGATATATTTATCAAGAAAAAAAAAGAAAAAGGAATGGCTAGACTGATCACTAGCTTTAAATATTTGAAAAGCTGACACGAAATTAAAAAAAAAAAAAAAGTTCTAGAAAAAGAAAGTCCTAGAAAGGACTCCTGCATCTGATGGCAGATAAATCGGCAATTCTCTCAGCCCTAAGTATGTTGATGTGCTTGTTTGCTTTTTATTATTATAACCTTTTTTAAGAAAAAGTGACTTAAGGTCCCTGGGTGGTGGCATTGTTGGTTAAGTGGCCAACTCTTGGTTTTGGCTCAGGTCATGATCTCATGGGTTGTGAGATTGAGCCCCATGGAGGATCCCTCTCTCTCTGCCCCTACCCCCATGTGCGTGCACATTCTCCCTCCCTCCCTCTCTCTCCCTCAAATAAATAAATCTTAAAAGAAGAAATATTAGCTTAGAAACAGTCACAGTAATTTCTAATGTCCCTCAAATTCAGAAAAGCTGATAATGTTTACTTTTTAGAAATAGTCCTCATGATTTTCTTCATATTGGCTACAGGTTAATTTATTGAGAACCCACGAAGTAAAAACTGAAATATTTTCAGAGCTGCCTTCTATTGTCTTAGTCAGATATGCATAAATCATTCCTTTATTAGAGTAGAAGTGCAAGCTTGCTCTTGTGAGCAGAGCACTGGACCAGAAGTCAGGTACCTTGAATTCTGTCTACTCCTGTCTCTGCCCTTAGATAGCCATGTATCTTGGGGAAATCCCTCCCTTACCCTCTTGGCTTCAGTTTCCTTTTAGCTAAATCACTGTGGGAATAGGGTGGGTAACAGGGACTTCAGGTCCTTTCTTGCCCCAAAATTCTAATTCTAATTTGGCACTTTGGGAGGTGTGTTAACTCCTTCAGGGAATTGAAATATTTTTATTCCAGTTAAGTTCAGTAGGAGGGTTATACTTGGCTCAAAAGATGATTTGGTCTTTTCTTAGGTAATTAACACATCAGGAACTATTGTTCTGAAAGCTCTCATGGATGCTGTTCTTTGTCAGAAAAGGGGAGTCTCAGTTTTTCATACTACTCTTTGTGGCAGCTGCCGAGCCTTTGGGGTTAAAGTGTAGAGACTCTAGCTTTAAGAAGGAGTTTTTTGATTGATACAAGTTGGTTCTGTGGAAGTCCTTAACACCTAGTAGTATGTATGCTTGAGAAGAAACAGCATACTGATTTGCGAGGCTCCTGGCTATGTCGTGCATATGACATGTTATTTTTCACAATGGATTTTGCCTTTTTTCTTTATTAATTAGGAACACGTTGGATATTTATAAGATGATAGAAGTATATAGCATCACATTGAAATTTTAGGCTTCTTACATGCCCATGTGAATGTAATCTGGTTCTGATACCATTTTCTGAAATGTAGGATGATCCTTATTAGTATAAATGGTCTGAGTTTTTGCCCTGATTGGTTAGAACTGAAAAATAGATATCATAGATCCTTTCTAGTCCAGACATTCAGCTAGACGCTCTAATTGTACTTACAACTACTTCTTCTTCTTCTTTTTTTTTTTTTTCTTGAGAGAGAGAGAGAGAGCGAACAAGCAGGGAGGGGCAGAGGGAGAGAGAGCGTCTTAGGCAGGCTTCAGGGCCAGCATGGAGCCTGCTGTAGGGCTCGATCTCACGACCCTGAGATCATGACTTGAGATGAAATCAAGTCGGGTGCTTAACCTGCTAAGCCACCCAGGTGCCCCTGTACTTAAAACTCTTCAAGGGAGATGAAATCCTCATTTTACAGAGGAAAGAAGTCAGTGCATGGAGGGGATAAATAACTTGCTTATCTTTACTAAACCCTTGCTAAAGCTGGGACTCAACTTTGCTGTCTACTTCTAAAGCCTTTATCCTTCCTGCTGTGATACAGTGTTTGAAAATCTCTGAAAAGATTAAATGCTGAGGATTTAAAAACTCACTGGACATAGGGACTATGTGCTTTTATTTGTTTTCCTAATTTGACCTAATTTCTGGTAGAGGAGCTCAATAAATAATATTTGTTGAATTCTAAAATTTCTACTTAGAAGTAAAAGTCTAAGATTTTGCCTCGAAGAGATAATCTTATATACTATATAAATGATAGAAAGAGACTTGAAAACCCATAGAATGATTTATAGACTGGAATTGTATAAATATTAAAAGACTGAAAGTATTGAAGAGAGTTCAATCTTATTTATATAAAATAGAATATAAAATGTTTTGAAATCTGTTGTCAGGTTAGGTAATCATGTCTTAGATTAATGCTTCCTAACTCTTCTGTTCTTTGTAACATTTAAACATTTTTCAGTTTTCTTAGGATTTTATGTCCTTGATAAATCTATGAGAAAATGGAACAGAGAGAGCTTTAAAGTCAAAATGATCATGGATTGTTCTTGATCAATACTTGTTACACGGATGTTTCAGTGAAGACCCAGTTGTCCCCTACATCTCCTTATTACAGAAATCTAAGTAATTTGCTCGGTCATTTATGTTCTTAGTACCTAGCAGATAGTAGGCATTTAGTAATATTTATGATAGGAAGAAAGGAAGGAACAGAGAAGGAGAGCGAGAAGGAAAAGCCAGCCGTGTGGCTTGGTTATTCTTTAGGAGGAAGAAAATTGATCAGCTGGGGAGAGGATACCATGGAATAGATTAGTGAGTATATAGTTTCTTTAGGAAAGAATTTACTGTCACAACTTTACAGGAAACCTTTTTTTCACCCAGCATCAATGAGGCACCAAGTATTAATCACAGGGTACTGATGTAGTCTAACAAATTCTTTGGAAAAATATAGTGTCTTTGAAAAAAATCTCTGAACTTTGTGATAGAAAAAAATGTGACTCACAAAATTCAGCACTCTTATTCTAAGCCGATGGAAACCTTTTTGTCTTTGGAATATGGAGAGCCCTCAAGCAAGTATTTTATTACTTCCAAGCAATTCCTGATCTTCCCCCCACAATAATGAATTAGGGAGCTGAAAGAAGTACTAGTAATAGCCCCCAGCTGCCCATTTCCCTAGGCTCTGAGAGTCATTGCTGCTGGGACACAAAGTCAGAAAAGAGACATCTGGAAGTTTTAATATTTAATGCTGTTACAGGCAGGAGAACTCTGGCTTAGGGTTTGAATTTGGTGGGCTATTAGTAAAAGGAGTAAGAACCCTAGTAGCAAGTAAGTGTACATAGTTTCCACATAGTTCCTCTAGCTGTGTATAAGATTCTTTTCCTAAAAACCAAACTAAGTAGTTAGTTTCACATTCATCTGAATTCTGAGATAGACCATTTAGTAGGCTTAAATATTCCAGTAATCAAACTGTAAACCCCAAATTGTTTTTAGTCAAACCAGAGAAAGTCCTGTGAACTAGAAGTGCATGATAAAGTGGAGTTACTTGATGTTTTTTCTGGTTTTATGTCCTACTCATTTCAAAGTGTGGAAAGGTAAGTGGCTCTGAGTATGTTAAATCCTTACTTTGCTCTTTATAAAATATGAAGGACCACTATCAATAGCATATTAATTTTTTAAAGCCCCAATTTCTTAAAGGAGATTAAAGATTGAATCACTGCTATATATTTTGAAAGTAGAACCCTAAACATTAGTAGTCTTACTGGAACTTCCTGAAAGTGCTAGAATGATCTAGATTTTCCATTCTGGCACAGATCCCACAAACCTTATCCCAGCAGTTTTAATTAATACCTCAGTCTGGAAATCTTAAGTTTTAAGAGAAACTCTGCAGCCTTTTTTTATACTCAAGCAGCATAATTTCTAGATCTCATCATCAGAAATGTATAAATAAGTTGAGAACTATAAAAATTTCAAATTCTCAGAATTTTTAAAATTCAAGATTTAATATTAAATAAATTAGAAACTATTTGGTTTTATTTTCTGCCTTTTTTTTTTTTTTTTTTTTTGGTAGGATAGTGAAGTCATTTTAGATGTTTTAGTTTGTACTCTCCCCTGGAAGACTGGAATTGGGCGTGCTGTTACAACGCCATCTGCTGGTCAGCTCATCTGTAAACAATACTGCAGCTTCTTTGAGCCTGAGCAGTACTGTCCAGAAATTCTAGAAAGCGCTTTATTTTAGAGTGGGAAAGATGCAGGAAATTTGGAAGGAGATTTTTTGAACAAGTAAAAATTTATTTTTACAGATAAAATTTACTGGCAACATGTCACTTCAAAAAGGTTTTGAGGGGCGCCTGGGTGGCTCAGTGGGTTAAGCAGTTAAGCGACTGCCTTGGGCTCAGGTCATGATCCCAGGGTCCTGGAATGAAGACCTGTGGGTTCCCTACTCAGTCCTCAGAAGAAGTCCCTGCTTCTCCCTCTGCTTGCTGCTCCTCCTGCTTGTGCCCTCTCTTTCTCTCTCTGGGTCAAATAAATAAATAAAATCTTTCAAATAAATTTTTAAAAAATTTTAGAAAGTAATATATTTCTTAGTAATAATTTTTAAAAATTATTTATATGACTATAGTTGACACACAATGTTACATTAGTTTCAGGTGTACAACTTAGTGATTTGCAATATTTATACATTATGCTCTGTTTACCACAAGCCTAGCTGCCATCTGTCTTGTTACTTTGCTATTACACTATCTTCCACTGTATTCATTATGCTGTACTGTTTATTCCTGTGACTTATTGAAGCTTATTAGAGGATTTCAGAATAGTAAATAGTCTCCTTTTGTGTTCAAATTTAAGATCTTGATAAATGATAAAAAACAAAGATAAACATTTTCCTAGGGTTATGGGGAAATTTTTCCTCCATATATTTTGATTTCCATTTATTTACAAATTAAGGAAATGACATTTTGGGGGGTTTTAGAAAAAGAGGTTGTCTTGTGTACTATTTTGAACAGGGATAGACTCTCACTGCCATTTGGACATTTAAGAGGGATACCAGGTTAATAAGACAAGTTGAGTAGAATAAACCTGTTGCTATACATGACTAAAAACATGTTTGAAGTAAAACTGAGTCTCTCAGATGGAAAGGCAAACTTATTTCCTCCCATAGTACATCTGTTTAGGGCTGGCTGACTAATCCTTTAAGAAGTTGCTGAACTTCTTCCAAGTGCTGAAAACCTCATTCTGTTTTAAAAATAGCTGTATGTAATCTTATCTTCATACGTGTATTTTAAGAGTTTAACAAAAAGGATAATTATTTTTGCAAACTAATGATTTCTTAGGCCCAGACTCCAAATGAGGCTTTTAATTTTTTTTAAGGAGTCCTGGGAAAAATAGTCCATGAGAGTTCAGGATTTGGGGGAAGAGTTTTGTTTGTTTCATTTCAGTTTGATGTTAATATCTCAAATGTGTGAGAATAGGAAGATTTCTCTCTGAATTACAATAATAGTTGCAGATGCATTAGAATCATAGTGGTAGATGAGCAGTAGAGGCCCTCAGGAAACTCCTTAGCTTATCTGAGGACTTTTAGATTAATAATTTCATCAAACCAGCTACAAAGCTGAAATAAATTCATTGAAAATATATGTCAAAGTGAAATGAATGTAGTATTTTTAAGACTTCTCATTCATTTCTTTTATCTTACCCATTGACTTCAGCATTTGTAAGCAATTGTCATTTAAATGCCAATGAAAAAGACAAAAAATAATTCTAGAGAATGGTCCTTTTGACAGACCTCCCTTATTTTTCTTTGTTCTTCTTCGCTTTGCTCCTGCACTTTTCCCTGATAGTTAATGGGGCACATTTCTCAAGCCAGACTGGCTGTTTCTACCATCACTACATTGGGCAGGTTACTTCTTTGTGCCTCCATTTCTATATCTGTGGAATAAATATCTACCTCACAGTTTTGTGGTAAAGGTTAATTAAGAAAATAGCTTGCAAATCACTTAGAATACTGTGAAGCATGGAATAGGCATTCAGAACCCCCAGATGTTCACTGTTACGATTTTTCTCTCACAGGGCACTTTCCCCTTTTCTGTTGTTTCTGACATCTCTCCCTTCAACATCCATGTTCCCAGTTCATGTGTTTCTCTTCTATGATTAGATCAACCAATATTAATATCTTACTACTTGCTATTGCCTAATCAGATTTTGCCCTATTTTAGTCATTTCTTAATATAACAGTTGCTTTCCCACATGGTTTTCAAAGAATACTTTCAATTTCTGTGTTGTGATTAGATTGACAGATTTTTTAAAATTTCCTTCACAGGGTAGTTTCCATTAAATGAATTCTACTAGTTATGTTTAAGATGAAGGAGAAAAGAATACTTATTTAGTTAATGTGGTAAAACTAAATGATTTGTAATGGCTTGAATACCTGTCATCAAGGTATGTCTTCTAGCACCAAGTCTTCTGGCTTGCTAGTGGGGGGCCTAGAATCTCTTAACCATAATGAAGGCTAAAATGGATGACCCTGTTACAGCTGTTAATTTAGAGAACAACATGGTGTGTCTTGTATTAGGAGTCTGTGCTATGTATTGATGTCAGCAAAAATCATTTACAAATTCTTGCTTATGACCTGTCTCTAAGATAAGTCTTTAAACACTTCCTTATGCCATTAATAGAAGACATGAGACGAGAGCTGTGGCAGGCTGCTGTTTGATCTAGTGAACCTTTTGGTTAAAAACAATGGATATATGAGCCTTACTATTGATATTATATCTTTAAAACTTATTTTATTGAGCTAATTGTCCTTTTGATGTGAATCTAAGATATATTTCCTAAGTTACTGCATGTTTGGCAATCTCTTTTATTTCTTCTCTGTATTAAATATAATACGTTAAGGTGCTAGGTCCTCGAATGGAAGTTTACTTGTGGTTAAGAAAAAATGATTAAGACAGTAAAAAGGATAGTGTTTTTGTTTTACCTGCTTAATTAGTGGGGCTTTTCCTCATCAGGAGTTGTGTGGTTTTGTAGCTCTTAAAACAAACACCAGCATTCAGTAAGAAAGAAGCAGTATTTTGCGTGTTTTATTGTATCTTGTTTGCTGAGATCTCTTTTTGAGAGACAAACATATGTTTGGTGAGTTCATGTTTCTTGAAATATACATGATTCTTCAGACGAATCTAATGAAATAGGACTCCCATTTGAAAACCAAAGAGTTAAGGCTACAACAGAGGATAAAAGTGATCAGATGATTAGCCAGGGGCTAATAGAAATTCTGGGAAGAATGACAGATTGTGTATTAGAAAGAAATACGATATCATATTCATTGAAGCTTTTACAACTAAAGATCTAAAAGAAATAATAGAAAATTACTGAAAGAGATGAATGTCTGAAACTTTAGAAATGCATGTGGTGTTGGATTAATCCAAGCAAGAAAGACTGATGGGCAGATAATAAATCACATTGTATAGGAAATCTGCATTCCTTTTGTTCAAGGTATTTTTTCCTCTTTTTTTCCTTGCAAGATTCATTTAAACAGCTCTAGGCCAGTTTCAGAAAATTCAGCTCATGATTTTCATTATACCATATGTGTGTGATTCTTTGGAATAGATAAAGTATTATAAACACAGACCTCCAAATCCTTGAGTGGAGGAGGTTAATCTAAACCTTCCTTCTGTTCTGTGCCAAATTGATAGCATTTTTCCTTTTGACAGTATGATCAATACAGAACACCTTTTCATATACAATCAATTGTAATGTCCCCAAACAAAGAGTTTGAAGAAAGGTACTGTACTTCTTGGGGAAAAAGCTATACTTCAACAACTGCATTTTGGGGGGAGAATAAATAGTCATAAACTGGAAAATGTATATATATGTATTTTCATTGCAGAGAAGTGAGTATTAACCATTCTAAATTTTATTTTGCCATGGGTATGTCATTTTACTTAAAAAATTATGTGTATCTGGGGACGCCTGGGTGGCTCAGTTGGTTGAGCAGCTGCCTTCGGCTCAGGTCATGGCCCCGGGGTCCTGGGATCGAGTCCCGCATCGGGCTCCTTGCTCGTCAGGGAGCCTGCCTCTCCCTCTGCCTCTGCCTGCCATTCTGTCTGCCTGTGCTTGCTCTCTCTCCCTCTCTCTCTGACAAATAAATAAATAAAATCTTTAAAAAATAAAAATTAAAATTAAAAAAAAATTATGTGTATCTGCTTATTGTCTATCTTCATATAAATTTATATAGCAACTAGCATATTTCCTTTTTTTTCTTAATTAGTCCCACAGCACTGTAATAATTGTGGAGAAATTTAGCTATGTTTACATATGTTGTTTGAAAAAAACACACTCTTCTTCTTAAATATTTGAACCTTTTAATCAGTTTTTACCATTCAGACTTGGCATTCATTTGTTTTCTTAGCTTTTGTAGGTCTAAGGAGAAACTGAAATGTTTCCTGAAATATAAATAAGTAATAAAATTAATATGCGTACAGAGTATACTCTTTATTCTTCTTGGATATATTCTTGTTGGTCCTTTTTTAATATATCCTTAATCTCTGGGGGAAAGAGAGATTATTACTCTGTTAAATTGAGTTCTGATTCCAGTCATCTGGGTTTCTATATACTTAAACATAAAAGCTTAAACTCAAGTATTTACCTGTAAGTGAGTTCTATATTTTGTGACCATATTAAAAAATTTCCTAATATATGATGGAAGGTTTATAGGATTTGTTTTTTTTTAATAGCTACATCAGAAATAGGATCATTATTAAAATGCTATAAAAGCTAGTTCTTTCTTGGATCCTGTCAGTTAAAATGTAAGAAGCAGTGTTAGCTTCAGGTTGTGATTGCATAATAAAGATGATCCCAACTGTTAATAAAATGGAATAAAAGTTGTAAGTTTTGTCCCTTTAATATGCATAATGGTTTCCATTGAATCTTTTCTAATCAGTTTTAGGGACAATTTAAAATGTAATTCATTATACATTTCATTTTTGTTTTATAATAACATGTATAATGTTATGTGTGTTGGGGGCAAGCAGTGAAAGGAAGAGGGAGTGGGAGAGAGGGAGACTTCTGGGGGCTGTCTCTCTCTAGTAAGAAGAAACAAGTAATCAAAATTATTAGCTGTACTTATTAAACTCCTGTTTATCAGTTATTGCTAAACTAACTTCTGATGCCTTGAACAGGGTTGAAAACATACACAAATTTATGCAAAACTTCAAAGAAAATTTTATTTATAAATGGCCTGTAATTAAGACCATTTCTCTTACCTAAACAGTTTGTATTGGGTTTGAAATGTAAACAAAGGATACTTAATGAACTACTAGTTATTCTCTGCAGAGTTACTTATCTCCATTCCTGGTGTGTCTATACCTTTGGGATAGTGCAGTATGAGTTAATCTTCCACATGTTGTCAAAGTCCTAATGGACATCTGTGTTTCTGTATAGATTATTCTTAAATGGCTAAAAATTATAGAATTCTAATAGGAACTATTTTTATCCTTTTTGCAGCTATGTCATCTTATCTTTTAATTATTAAAACAGAGCTTCCTGCTGCTATTTCAGAATTTTTGTCTGGAGACCATACTGGGTAAGAAAAAATATTTCATGTTGTATCCACTCATTTGTTAATTCAATAAGTATTTATTAATGATATGGTAAAGTGGGCAGGACATGGAGGAACTCTCTCTTAGAGAAGAGGAAAGGAGAAATTTCTGGGAATATGAAAGACTGAGGAAGGAATGGGGAATGGTGAGAAGTATGGAGTGTAAAGGTCTTAAACAAAGGAGGGGAGGGGATCATACTGCTGTCGCTTCTCCACAAACCACAGTGGTAAAGTTACAACCGCACTTGTGAGATTTCTATTCTAAAGCATGGTTTGAAAAAATAAATGATTTGCAGGGACTTAATGATTTCATTTCCTGGTTTTTAACAATACTATAAACAATACTAAACCACAGTATGCTTCCTTTCTCCTTTATTATTTATAAAATACTGGGTTCTAAAGACTATTGACTCAAAAAAAAATAAAGACTATTGACTCATCTCTTTCTATGGGAAAGCAAACTTATTATACTTTTCCTTTCATTGCATAGGAAAAGAAATTTTTAGAAAAATACACTTGAAAAGACAGAATAAATTTTTTTAAGTGTCATCAAGTTATTTCACACACTTTCTAAACCACAACACAAAAACCCATCAGACTTTTGGACTTAAATATTTGGTTGTTTTGCTCTAATATTTGTACTTGTTCTGGACTGCAGGGCAAATTTTCAAAATTAACTTTTTTAGCTTTTTTACTACTCGACTTCCATGAAAAAGTTCTACTTAGACAACTGCAAATACATATTTATATAAAAGGCAAGTATGGTATACTTTAGATCTGAATAGGAACTGGAAGTCTTTAATGATTTTTCATCATCAGAAGATACAGTGCCTTTCTGTAGTACTTTATTGTTTGTAGGGTTTCCATATTCATTTAAGTTTTATACCCTTAGTTTGATGAACAATTACTATAAGAAAGAGCTATGTGAAGTTCACTTTTTGATTGGCTGTAAAAATATTCAGGACAACTTCCATTACTCAAAAAATTCTGTGTGAAAAATTTATAGTGTAGGGCTAAGAACTCAAGGCATTGAGAAGTAGAATCAGGAACGTTAGACGAGGAGTAAGGAGACATGTGTTCTATCCATGTCAGTGACCTCAGGTAATTGATTTTACTTCTTCTGGCCATACAATTTAATTCTGAGCCTTAGGTTTCTTCACCTGTCTTAATGGACATACCAATATTGCCTTCTTAAGAAAGTTGTTGAGATGATCAAATAAGATATTATATATATACATGCTCTTGTAAGCTGATAGCATAGTGTAAATGTGGAGAATTAAATTCCCGAATGTTGAATGTCAGATCCTCAATTAAAAATAAAAAAATTTCAATAATAATAATTATATTAAAGGTCGATTTTCCCTGTTTGCTCTGCCAGGGAGGTCAGAGTCAAATTTGACTATATTGCATAAACTGTTAATCCTAATAGTTATCACATGTTTGCCTTTTCCCTGCTCCTGAATTTGGTGACTTCTTTTTACACTTTTTTAATTGCTATATGTCTTTGTGGAAAGAGGAGGGATAACATGCATATAAAATTTTAGAAATAATTAAGGTATTATGAGACAGAACTGCTATTAAAACTTAGGTCTTCTTTCTGTAAATGTGATACTTTTGCCATAGCTTTCACTTTAAACCAGTTACCATTTATTTTGTTGGTTTTTTTCCTCATTTGTTTAAAAAATAAAAATTAACCCCCATCTTACTCCTATTAGTAGAAAATTGATTAAAATGATATTTTTATATGTCAGAAATGAATTTTTTTAAGGTATACTTCAAAATACTATGACCAGTTTGCATCATCTGTGTTTTGTTGAAAATTGTACACCTAACAGCCTCATCTTGTTTTATACGTGAAGTACATTTGCTTGTTTTGTATTTCAGAGTTGTAAAAAACTCCAATAAGAGACTGTATTAAGTAGTTAGAATGCAGATAAATCACCAGTCTTCAAAGCTTAATGCTGTAAAATAATTAAGAAACAAATATTATGGTAATTGACAACTATCTAGGGCAGTTTATTTCTAAATAAAGTTACGTAGCATTATTTTTTCTGAGATCAATGTGATATTGTTATGCTTTTATTTTAGGGTTTGATTGACAATAAATTTCACTTAAGGTCTTTCATGTGTGCTTATTTTCTGTGAGATTTGATGTACCTTTGTGAAATATAAACCTTTATAAAGATGTTATCAAAAAGAAACTTTATATTCATAATATTCTAATTTCAACAATTACTGTTAGAAGTCAGAAGCTATAATACTTATCCCAAACTTGTATGAGGCATCTGTACTTTTCAGAGAATAATTTATATTTTAAAAATCTATGGCTGTTAAAAGTTGGAAGCTCTCTGTTAACATTTAATGATCTTGTCAGTGGAATATGATTGACACAATTAAGTTGTCTTGCATTTGAGTTACATAATTGATATGGGATGTGAGTAAGATCCTAATTCAGAACATATGATACTCTTGTTCCATTCCATTCGAGAATGAAATTAAAGCAACTTATAAATAAATCTGGTTTTCATTAAAATATGGAAAAAAGCATCTGCATGCCAAAGCATTTGCAATACAGCTAAAGATTTATACTCTATATTTCATACTTGGAACATTTTTATCATATAGGATTAAATCCATAGATCAAACAAGTTTTCTAGGAAGTACAAAACTTTTTACTCTAATTCTTTTGGCTTAAAGGAATGTATATTTAGATTACAGTAGGAAAACAGGTTCTTTTAGATAATTCTTTTTCTCCTCTTAGGAAAAAATTTAAGGGTAGTATATTCTTCTAAAATCTTGATTTATAAAATATACTTATTTAATATGTGCTTTTGGAGATTACTTTTTGCTGGTTTGTATTTCTCAGGCTGGGTTTAATTTTCCAAGTTTAATCATCTCTGTTCTTTGGAAAATATCCATTGCCAAACACAATTCAGTTGCCTGTGACATGCATATCAAATCTAAACTACCTTTAGTGTATGTTACTGAATTGCCTTATAGTTGAATGATAAAGAAAAGCACTGTGTTTACAATTGGCTTTATTAATCAACCTTAATAAGTATAAGAAATTATTAATAATAACCAGTAGCCAAGCCAGGGATAGAGAAATTATATTTTGCAATAAAGTTCTTTTTATATTGGGAATTTAAAATTCAATCCTGTGACCAGGAGAGTGTAAAGGAAAGCACCATCTTGAGAAAAATGAGGCAGTAACTGAAAAATACTGTAAACTCAAGAGTGACTATTCAAGAGTAGAGGTCAGGAACGTCTGGGTGGCTTAGTCTGTTATGCGTCTGACTCTTAGTTTCGGCTCAGGTCATGATCTCAGGCTTGTGAAATGGAGCATTGCGCCTGTCTCTATCCCTTTCCTCCTACATCTCCCCTTGCTCATGTGCATGCACACTCACTCTCTCTCTCTCTCTCAAATCATTAAAAAAAGGGGGAGTAGAGATTATTTCCATTTCTCCTGTCACTAAGATCATTCTCATCTTTTTGCTGCTTTTACAGACATATAAGATGAAGTTGTTGACTCAAAGGATCTGAGGTCTCTTCTTGTGCTAACATACCATAACGGTGACGCTGAGAGACTGCTGAGAGGAGGTGACGTTGTTTTCAGTCCCACAGTTCAGTGCTCTGGGCAGTCTCGTGGCTTCTGGGCATGAGTGAATTGTGGTCTGACATAGTCTAGTGATAATAGTATAAGTTGTAAAGTTCAGGATTTCAAAATGTTTATTCTTATGCAAGAGAAGAGTTTTGGATCCTAAGGATGAATGTGCCCGTTGCACAACTCCACCTTCATGATGGTAGGGACAGCAGAGCTAACACATGGAATCTGCTCTGCTGCTCCATTGGGTCTTTTTCCTCCTGACACTGCAGTTGTCTTGCTCTGATATTGGGTCCCTGAAGGAAGAAGATTTTAAGGGTAGAGCCCTGGGCTTTTTGCCAGCTCCAGAAATTTAGTTGCAAAGTGTTCCTCAACGAGGGATATTTTGAGGTTCCCATTTTGATACTTACTCAAGAGTGACTAGAAGATGAACCTGCACAATATCATTTTGTATTCTTAAAATCTGTGCCCTTAGGTCCTCCTCCATACAGGGATTGAGAGGTCATGTAAATGCAGGGAGCACAGCTTCGGGTCTGTGAGTACTAGCGATACTTGTGCACAGGTTTTAGGATCTGACACAGGCATTTCCTAAAGACATGGATTAGAGTGAAAAAGGGAAAGTTGTGATCATGGTGCTATTTCTGCTGCTGCTCCCTCTTTTGTTCTGTTTAAAAGGAAGTTGTTGGCACCCACCAATACCCACTAAAGATACATTACAAAGGATTTCTTCTGAAACCAGGAATAAAAGACACACAGTGAATCATGAAGTCCATGTTAGAAGCCAGGGGCTGAATCCCGTGTAGGGGGAAAACCTTTTCTTTCATTCTTTTTAAATTGTAATATAATTAACATGAAACATTGTATAAATTTAAGGTGTACAACATTTTGATACACTTTTGTATTGCAGGATGATTACCACAGTAGTGTTAGCTAACCCCACCATCACTGTTATATTTAAGATCTACTCTCTTAGCAACTTTCAGGTATATTATTATTGTTAACTACAATCACAATCCCCAGAATTTACTCATCCCATAACTGCAAGTTTGTACCATTTGACCAACATTGCAGTTCCCTTGGCTCCTCTACCCCCAGTCCTGCTGGTAACCACCGTTCTACTCTGTTTCCACGAGGTTGGCTTTTTCTGATTCTACATGTAAGTGATAAACAGTAATGATGTCTTTCTGCCTGACTTCTGTCACTTAGCATAACACCTCATAATCCAACCGTGCTGTCACAAATGGCAAGATTTCCTTCTTTCTCATGGCTGAATAATATTCCATTATTTCACATATATTATATATATATGGTATTTAAAAATAAATGCATACATACACACCTCCACATCTTTATTCATTCATCCATTGACAAACACTCAGGTTGTTTCCATATCTTACCTACTGTGAATAATGCTGCAATAAATATGGAAATGCAGATATCTTTTCAATATCCTGTTTTCATTTCCTTTGGATATATCACTCAGAAGTGGCATTGCAGGATCACTTAATTTTTTTAAAAGATTTATTTATTTATTTATTTATTTAAGAGAGAGAGTGCAAGCACATGCATGTACACGAGGGGAGAGGTAGGGAGAGGGAGAGAAATCGACAAGCAGATTCCTGGCTGAGCACTCCTGCTTGCTAGGCTCCATCCGAAGACCCTGAGATCATGACCTGAGCTGAAATCAAGAGCCAGGTGCTCAACTGACTGAGCCACCCAGATGCCCCTATTTTTAATTTTTTTAGGAACCTCCATACTATTTTCCATAGTGGCTGAACCAGTTCACCTTCTCACTGACAGTGCACAAGGATTGCTTTATCTCCACTTTATTTATTTATTTGACAGAGAGAGATCACAAGTAGACAGGCAGGCAGAGAGAGAGAGAGAGAGAGAGGGAAGCAGGCTCCCTGCTGAGCAGAGAGCCCGATTCGGGCCTCGATCCCAGGACCCTGAGATCATGACCTGAGCCGAAGGCAGCGGCTTAACCCACTGAGCCACCCAGGTGCCCCCTCTGTGCATTTTTCAATTGGATTAACCACCTATCAGTCATATGGTTTGCAAATATTTTCTTTCATTCCATAGATTGCCTCTTCACTTTGTTTATTGTTTGTTTTGCTGTGCAAAAGCTTTTTGCATGTTTGCTGCTGTAACCCTACTTATTTTTACTTTTGTTGCTTGTGCTTTTGGTATCATATCCAAAAAATTATTGCCAAGGCTGATGTCAAGGAGCTTTCCCCCTATGTTTTCGTGTTTTATGGTTTCAGGTGCTACATTTAAGTCTTTAATCTGTTTAATCCACTCCAAGTTGATTTTTGTGAGTGGTATAAGAAAGGAGACCAATTTCATTTTTTTGCATGTGTTTATCTGGTTTTCCTAACACTGTTCATTGAAGACACTTTTTCCCCCATTGAGCGCTCTTGGCTCCCTTGTCAGTATCAGTTTGGCTGTATATGGGCACAGAGTTATTTCTGAGCTCTTTATTCATTCCATTGGCCTATGTGTCTATTTTATGCCAGTACTATACTGCATTGATAACTACAGCAGCTTTGTAGTACAGTTTGAGATCAGGAAGTATGATGTTTTTTTTTCCCTCTCAGGATTGCTTTGGCTCTGTGGGATCTTTTGTGGTTCCATACAAATTTTAGGATTGTTCTATTTCTGTAAAAAGTGTCATTCAAATCTTGATAGGGATTGCATTAAATCTATAGATGGCTTTGGGTAGCATGGACATTTAGCAGATGAATTTTTCCTATCCATGAACATAGACAGGTTATCTTTCCGTTTGTTTCTTCTTCAAATTCTGTCATTGGAGTCCTATCTTGTAGTTTTCAGTGTACTCATCATCAGGTTAAATTTATTCCTACATATTTTAATTTTTTTGATGCTGTTGTAATGGGATTATTTTATTTCTTTTTCAGATATTTTGTTGTTAGTGTATAGAAATGTAACTGATTTCCGTATGTTGATTTTGTTAACTGCAACTTTACTGAATGTGTCCATTAGTTCTAACAGCCATTTTGGTTGAGTCTTTAGGATAGTCTCCCTATAAGATCATATGATCTGCAAATACAGAGTTACTATTTCCTTTCCAGTTTGGATGCCTTTTATTTTTTATTTTTTAATTTTTTTATCTTGCCTGATTTATTCTAGCTAGGATTCCCAGTACTATGTTTAATAAGAGTGGTGAGAGTGGGCACCCTGTTGTTCCTGATCTTAGAGAAAAAGCTTTCAACCTTTCACTCTTGAATATGATGTTAGCTGTAGGTTTGTTGTATATGGCCTTTATTATATTGAGGTATATTCCTTCTCTACCCAATTTGTTGAAGGCTTTTATTATAAAAGTTTTGTTGTATTTCGTCAAATGCTTTTTCTGCATCTGTTGAGATGATCGTATGATTTTTATTTTCATCCTGTTAATATGCTGTATCATATTTACTGATTTCATATGTTCAGCCACCCTTGCATTCCAGGGATAAATTCAACTTAATCATCGTGTATGATGTTTTTAATGTGCCATTGTTTTCATTTTGCTAATATTTTGTTGAGAATTTTTGCATCTCTATTCTTCAGGGATATTGATGTGTAGTTCTCTCTCTCTTTTTTTTTTTTGTAGTATCCTTATCTGGCTTTCGTATAAGAGTATGCTGCCCTTGTCAAATGAGTTTGGGAGTATTCCCCTCTCTTCAGTTTTTTAGAAGAGTTTGAAGATTGGCATGAATTCTTCTTTAAATATTTGGTAGAATTCACCAGTAAAACTCTCTGGTCCTGGGGTTTTCTTTGTTCTGATTCATTTTCTTTACTCATTATTGCTCTGTTCATATTTTTTATTTCTCATGATTTTGATATATTATCTGTTTCCAGGAATGTATCCATTTTCTTAACTTAACATGTCAGTGGGTGACTTTAGCTACTTGGTAGAAAAAGAGGATGCATTTTCACCAGCTGGGAATTCTGAGAGTATCTCCCAAATGATTTGACCCTGATTTCATTTATTTATTTGATAGAGAGATCACAGGTTGGCAGAGAGGCAGGCAAAGAGAGAGATGGGGAAGCAGGCTCCCTACCAAGCAGAGAACCTGATGTGGGGCTCGATCCCAGGACCCTGGGATCATGACCTGAGCTGAAGGCAGAGGCTTTAACCCACTGAGTCACCCAGGCACCCTGCCAAATGATTTGGGAAAAAAAAATCCCTGTTGTCTTTGATGCTCCAGCTGCCATATTGACATTAACTATACTTGGTTACTACTCTGCATGTGTGTATATGTGTATGTTTCAGTGAAAAGATGATTATAGAAAATTCAGAAAAGAAAGCAAATAAAAATCAGACATAATAACATCTCTTACCTAATCACTGATTTATCCTTTTAGTTTTTCTCAAAAAGCTTTTTAAAACATAGTTAATAATCATATATTTTATATTTTCATTGTTAGTATTTTCCATTTTACTAAATTGTCTTTTTATCTAGCTGCATAGCATTCCACTGAATATGCTTTTATTGGCCTAATATTTTCTGTCGTTAAATATATAGGACTTCCCTCCAGCTTCTTAATGTTATAGTAATGTTGTATTCATAGCTTCATGCACATAGAATTCTTTATATTATAGATTATTTTCTTAGAGTACCATGTTTTTATTGCATTTGCTACATAATGTCATTGTTTTCCCAGAAGTAGTACTAATTGACAAGATCACTAGCAATGCCTGAAGGACCAGTTGTGCCACATCCTTGAATATTACTTTTTGAATAATTTTACTAGTTTAATTTCAACAGCCTCATATTTATTTCTTTAATAGCACCAGAGATTGGATTTTTCTTCATGTGTATTTACTAGTTATACTTCTTTCATGAATTGTTTGTCCTTTACATACTAAAGTGAGGTTTTTACTATTAAATTCTTGGGGAATTAACTCTAACTTTTTAAAAATTTCCACACATGTATTTTTTATTGGAAAATTGAAACCATCTATATGCAAACAAGGAAAAAATAAAAATTGCTCATATTGCTACCACACAGAAATGTCTCCTTCTGGTATTTTAAGAATATCCTTCTGACTTTTTTGTTAATGTTCATTCAGGTTTTTTTTAGTAATCAAATACATCATCATACTTTTAAACTACCTTTTTTTTCATTTAATATTCTCATGTCTTTATATGAAAAATGTAATATTTTTTTCCTGGTAATTCATGCTCTTTCTAGAAAACTTGAAAAATATAGAAACTGTGAAGAAGAAAAATTAACCATCATAATGCCACCAAAAGATGATGGCTATCAAGATGTTGCAGTTCCATTTTTTTTTTTTTAAAGATTTTATTTATTTATTTGACAGAGAGAGATCACAAGTAGACGGAGAGGTAGGCAGAGAGAGAGAGAGAGAGAAGCAGGCTTCTTGCTGAGCAGAGAGCCCGATGTGGGACTCGATCCCAGGACCCTGAGATCATGACCTGAGCCGAAGGCAGCGGCTTAACCCACTGAGCCACCCAGGCGCCCCTGCAGTTCCATTTTTAATCTATACTTTTCCATTTTTAATCTATGCTTTTCCTCAAAATTGCTAATCATGCTATGTATATTTAGGATGTTTTCATATCAATATATTGTTGTATTATTCATTATATTATTATATGTGTAGAATTTTCTTTTTTATGATTGTCCTGTAGTCCCATAATTTGTTTTAAAATTGTTGTGGTCTTAGATATTTGTTTCCAATTTTCAGTATTTTAACTGTTTTCAGTAACCATCTTTTTACAAATATTTTTGTTCTTATTGTTGATTGTTTGTTTGTTTGTTTATTTATTTATTTACTTACTTACTTACTTTTTAAGTAGGCTCCACACCTGGCATGAAGCCCAGTGCAGGGCTTTAACTCATGACCCTGAGATCAAGACCTGGGCTGAAATTCTGAAATCAAGAGTCAGACAGACACTTAACCTGCTGAGCCTCCCAGGCACCCCAACTGATTATTTATTCATTTATTTTTTGAGAGAGAGAGAGGGTACATATGAGCAGGGAGGAGTGGGGGCAGGCAGAGGGAGATGGGAGAGAATCTAAGCAGGCGCCATACCCAGCACAGAGCCATCTGGAGGCTCCATTTCATGACCCTGAGATCATGACCTGAGCCAAAATTAAGAGTCAGGCACTTAACTGACTAAGCCACCCAGGCATCCCTGATTGTTTATTTTTAATAATCTTTTATAAGTATTACATATTTGAAATTTTTCAATATCTTTTGCCGAATTGTTTTCCAGAAAGGTAATATACACAGTTTTTACCTTCACCAGTTTTAAAGATTTATTTATTTATTTTAGAGAAAGAGTGTGTGTGCACTTGAGCATGGGGGAGGGGCAGAGGAAGAGGAAGAGAATCCTCAAGCAGATTCCCCACTGAGCACAGAAGCTGACCCTGGGGCTCAATCCCAGGACTCTGAGATCATGAGGAGCCAAAAACAACAGCCAGATTCAACCGACTGAACCATCCAGGCACCCCTACCTTCACCAGTTTGAGTACACCTTGTCACTCCTCACCGACACTGACTATTATCTTACTTTTAAATATTTGCTAATTTGGTAGTTGAAAAATGACATCTCATTGTTTTGATACCTTTTTAAATATAAATTCATTAATAAGAATAATAGGATTTCTCAAGAACATATTTTAATGAAAGGAAGTAGGCTTTTCCTAATGGGTGGTTGTAATGGCTATAACTGTGTGTGTGTGTGTGTGTGTGTGTGTGTAAACCAAGCACTGGATTCCTGTGCCTAAGATAGGAATATTTTTTTTTCTACTAGGTCTTGGTATCTTGATGGGCAAACACTACTAATAATCATTTGTGTTGGCATTGTGTTCCCTCTTGCGCTTCTTCCTAAAATAGGTAAGTCTTTAGAGAAGAAGACAGTTTTTGTTTGGAAAGAAGGAAGAAAGAATATAACGTTAAGGGGCTTTTAAATTTCACAGTACCACATTTTTAGCAGAAGGGTGGTAATGGTGAATAATTCTGAACTTGGACTTATTGTAGGTTGTTCAGCCTTCAGTCTTGCCTAGTTAGCCTATTACTTGTTTTGTAGTAGTATTTTGTCTGCCCCACTAAAATAAAATATTTACAGTGGAACATTAAAGAGCAGCCTTTCCTTACAGTGTACCATTAGTGGTAAGCCAGTTCCAGTTCTGCTGTACAGAGCTGCATAAATGATCTGTGACAGATAGTTGGAATGTTGTTATTCTCAGCCCTAAGCCCCAGATACCAAGCACTGTAATAGAAAACATGCCCAAGATGTATAGCTTTAGCTGTATGTTAGGATCACTTTCCTTATAAATTGCTTTTTATTTTACTCTTATTTTACAGGCTTTCTTGGCTACACAAGTAGTTTATCATTTTTCTTTATGGTGTTCTTTGCTCTTGTGGTAAGTTTAAAATACAGTATATTGCTTATCTCCTCACTAAAATTGAACTTACTGTGTTAATGTCTTCTAAAAAGAAGACTTTTAACTCTGTTTTCTATCAGAGTTTTATTTCAGTGTGTTACTAAAAGCACTTTTATTCCACAAAATTATTGTACCTATTTTGAAGAGGCTTAGCTAGGACATTTTTTCAAATCCAGTATCTCTTTTGGTTAACTAGAAAGGAAAGCACACTGACTCTGTTAAAACCTTAGATGAAGTTTAATTCTTTGCGTAGATGTGTGTATCCGTTTATTTCTGTATAATACTGGGTGTGTATGTGATTAAACACTTCTTTGTTGTTGAAAAGGAGTCAAAGAAAAATGGTACCAAAAGGAGCAACACAACACCCCAGTAGTTAAATCATATTATAGAGCCAGATTTTCAAGCTGTCAAAACAATCCAGGATGCATTTAATTTAAGTTGAACTATCTGTTGGGATGCAGAGGTGAAACAACTTTAGATCATTTAAATGAAGTGGAAGGAACCCTGGTGTTAGTGTTCAGAAATACTTTAATGGATGCTCTTAAAACTAAAATACTTAACAGTGTTTACATTTAATCATTTGTTGAATTTATCAGCATTAAAAATCATTGCCCTCCCCACCTCAAATTGTCTGACTTCTATCTTAAAGGCAAATGAATTGAACATATACTTTTTCCCCCTTCAATTAATTTAGATATGATTTACATACATCACTGTATAAGCTTAACTGTGTACAGCATAAAGACTTGACTTACATATATAGCAAAATGATTACCACAGTAAGTTTAGGTAACATCCATGAACATACACTTTTTAGGTTCCACATTGAAAAGGGAGACAACAGTTATTCTCACCATAAATGGACTTTTTTTTGCAGTGGTACTTTATTTTTTGAGTATAGTTGACACAGTGTTACATTAGTTTCAGGTGTACAACAGTGATTTGATAAGTTTATACACTAGGCTTTGCTCACCCTGACTATAGCTGGCATCTGTCACTGTACAATGCTATTTCAGAATCATTAACTATGTTCCTTATGCTGGGCCTTTTATTTCCATGACTTACTCATTCCATAACCGGGAGTCTGTTTCTTCTACTCTCTTTTATCCATTTTGCCCACCCCTCTTCCCTGCTTTCCTCTGGCCACTATCGGTTTGTTGTCTGTTTTTATAGGTCTGATTCTGCTTTTTGTTTTTTATTCATTTGGGGTTTTTTTTTTTTTTTTTTTTTTAGATTCCACATTGAGTGAAATCATATGGTATTTGTCTTTTTCAGTCTTATTTCACTTAGCAAAATACCCTCTAGGTCCATCTGTGTTGTTGCAAATGGCACTACCTTACCCTTTTTTGTGGCGTTATGATATTCCATTTTATGTACACACACACACACCCATCTTTCTTACGTATTTGTCTATTGATGGGTATTTAGGTTGCTCCCATATCTTGACTATTGTAAATAGTGCTACAATAAGCATAGGGGTGCATATATCTTTTTGAATTATTGTTTTTGTTTTCCTTGGGTAAATACCCAGTAATAGAATATTGAATCATATGGTATTTCTATTTTAAATATTTTGGCATAACTCCATATTGTTTTCTGTAGTGACTGTACCAATTTACATTCCCTTCAACAGTGCCCAAGGGTTGTATTTTTTTAAATCTTCACCAGCACTTGTTATTTCTTGTCTTTTTTATTTTAGTCATTCTGTTAGGTATAAGGTAACATTTCGTTGTGGTTTTGATTTGCATTTCCCTGATAATTAGTAAAAAGACACATCTTTTCATGTGTCCTTTGGCCATCTGTATGTCCTGTTTGGGAAAATGTCTATTCAAGTCCTCTGCCCATTTTTTAATTGAATTGTTTTTTTTTTTATTTTTTTTATTTTTTTATTTTTTTAAAGATTTTATTTATTTGTCAGAGAGAGAGGAGAGTGAGCGAGCACAGGCAGACAGAATGGCAGGCAGAGGCAGAGGGAGAAGCAGGCTCCCCGCCAAACAAGGAGCCCGATGTGGGACTTGATCCCAGGACGCTGGGATCATGACCTGAGCCGAAGGCAGCTGCTTAACCAACTGAGCCACCCAGGCGTCCCTGAATTGGTTTTTTGACATTGAGTTGTATATGTTCTTTATGTATTTTGGATACCCTTTATCAGGTATATCATTTGCAAATATCTTTTCCCATTCAGTAGGTTTTTGTTGTGCTGGTGCTTTTCCTTCACTGTGCCAAAGCTTTTTATTTTAACATAGTCCAAATAGTTTATTTTTGCTTTCATTTCCCTTGCCTTAGGAGACATGTCTAGAAAAATGTTTCCATGGCTGATGTCAGAGAAATTACTACCTATGTTCTCTTCTAGGAATTTTATGGCTTTAGGTCTCACGTTTATTCCTAATTAAAGGTCTTTAATCCATTTTGAGTTTATTTTCCTATTGGTGCTAGCAAGTAGTCCAGTTTCATAAACTGATGGTTGAGAAACATCTGTATGGTTAGGGATGACCTATGTATGCAAATGAACATATGGATGTGAAAGAGAATCAGTCTAGATAACACTCCGTTTTTTCCTCACAGATAATTGGCAATCCAAGCATTGCATAGGTAAGAGTAATTGGGTTTTTATAGCCAGTAGTTTGAAGCATGTGAAATATGTTGACATGGCATGTCTTTTGTAGTTTTCACAATATTCATTTCTGTCCTGGCAGATACTCTTAAATTTGATGCAGATTTCTTACTGTACAATCATATGGAAATAAGGCCCTTATTCTGTACTTGTTGTAATGCTTTACAAACCATCTGCTCAAATTTTTACTGGTGAGCACAGCTTAAATTTGGTCTACAACAGGACAGTGAAGACACTGTGCACTTTTTAAAAAATGCTCCTTTTAATTGTGACTTTTATTTTAGATTTTCTAAATAATTAGGTTAGAAATACGTAGTGGTTAGGGAAGGATACTTGTGTATATCAACCCAGACTTTTTGGAATGGTATCAATGGCTCCATTTATTGTTTCTGTCAATATGTATTTATAAATCTATATAATATCTATATTACATTTTTTAAATTCTTAATATAAATTTTTTTAAAAAATCAGTCAAGAAATCTATTACTTTCTTAAATTACATTCTCCAAATAATGTAAATCGTAACTTAGTCTTTTTTTTTAGAATTCTGATCAAAGCCGACTTTAATTTTTTACTCTCATATTTAAAAGCTTATCTGATAGCTGCCAGTTTCCCAATCCTAGCATTGGTTACTAGCTTACAAATCTTAAGGTAAATTCTTCTCATTTACCTAATATTCAATTTCTACTAGTTTTTAATATACTCTGGTGTAAATACCATTACTGGCTGCTTTGTATGAAATTCAGTATTCTATAGATCCCACAGAGTCATGGGATAGAATCAGGAGCCTCCGCCTTTTATGTGAGCCTCGGTGGTACTATGGAAATCAAGGCAATTTTGCTTAGGTTAAGGAGGATTTATTTTCATTTGTAAGAGAACCCTCTTACAATAGGTTTATTCAGTTCTTCTAAAAATGGTGGCATTCTTTAAAACTATTCTTTGAAAAGCAACAATTACTTAAGTGGAATATTGGATTAAACCTAAAAATGTGGGCCCTTAGTTAACTTTATTATTCTGCATATGATCATGATAAGGGATTTGGATGTTCTTCACATTTCCAAGCAAAATCCAATTTAAAAAGCTTGTTCTTACCAAACCCCTAAAAACAACCATTTGAGAGTAAACCAGCAGAATATTATATCACCCCAGTGAAGCTGTAGGTTTCATTACGTGCGCCCACAAGTGACGTGGCTAGCTTCTGCCATCCACTTTTACAAAATTTATTTTACACCTGTTATACCAAACAGCATTTTATTTATTTTTTTTATGATTTTATTTATTTCTTTGACAGAGAGAGGGAGATCAAAAGTAGGCAGAGAGGCAGGCAGAAAGAGAGGGGGAAGCAGGCTCCCTGCCGAGTAGAGAGCCCGATGAGGGGCTCGATCCCAGGACCCTGGGATCATGACCTGGGCCAAAGGCAGAGGCTTAACCCACTGAGCCACCCAGGTGCCCCCTGAACAGCATTTTAAACACTGGCATATAAACTCCCTAATGACGTAAAGCAAAGACAAAAGTGTTTATCTTATTAGGAACAAGACACACCATCACTTACAGTCTTCAAACATTATTGCATTTTAACTTTCATAATTTGACAATGCATTCATGAAACAATCTACAGAGAACTCATTTTGACAGACAAAGAACACTTTAAAGCAGCCATGACTGAGCTAAATTGTTGATTAGGTAAGGATTTTACAAACATTACTTATATTAGCAGAGAGTATTTTGTCTACCCATGCCTCACGGCAAGAACCATTCATGGGGTACTAGAACCCGTGGCGCTTTCTCACGGCTCTGGTGGCCCGCAGATGTCAGCCCTTGCGTCATCCGGTGCTTGTGGGCTGATTTGGTGTCAGGATTTCTTCTCATGGCTTTATTGGAATGGATCAATGAGGATAACCTTGAAGAATTTGTACCTGGAATCTTTGCCAACCCAGTAAGAATTCAGGACTCTCAGAAACCCACAGTGGCATCCAGTTCGCTCCTCTGCAGCCCACTGAAGGCTTCTGGGAAACCTTAGCTGGTTAGCACCATGATGGGACGGGCTTGCTCGAGGTCTCACTGATGGGAATGGCGTTTGGGGCCACTATGGTGAATCTGATATATTACATAACCTTGCTTGGCCTTGGGCCCCAGTCCACGTGCTTTATCAGCTGGCTTGGGTGGAGAATTTGCGGGGGGCGGGGGTGCCCTACAGAGCATACAGAGCTGTGGGTACTGCCAGAGTGCACCCTGAGAAGAAAGTGCATTACACCAGACTGCTTCTCCCTCCATAGCTCCTAGATGTACTTTAAACGCCCATCTTGGCTGACCTTGGAGCGGATGCCTGCCACCAGATGGAAAGCAAAACTTAAGTCTTTAAAAAAAAAAATTTTTTTTTTAAAGCAGGCTCCAGGTCTAGTGTGGAGCCCAACATGGGACTCAAACTCATGACCCTGAGATCAGGACCTGAGCTGAGATCAAGAGTCTGAAGCTCAACCAACTGAGCCACTCAGGTACCCCAAAACGTAGTCTTATCTGTTGTCCCAGATCCTTATTTTGTCTAAAAATTTTAACATAAAGTTTTGCCCCCTCTGAAATATCTAAAATTTTTAAAATCCATTTTATTTTAGCAGTGACTCAGAATGACAGTAACCAGATGGACTTACCTTTTTTGGTCCATTTTAGAAAACAAATGGATTGCCATTCTTTCCTAAAGTTCTGCCTTGAATGAAGATTAGTATTTTAAGTAATATTTTAATGAGCCAGTGATCAAAATAGAAAACTTTGTGGATGGTTTATAGTCAGAATCCTTGCTTGTTCTGAGCACTGAGTGAGGCATGATCAGTGCTTCAGATAGACTGGTGGCCGCTGCTCTTACGGATCTATCAGTCTCGTAGGGGAGATGAGAAAAATTGATTGGAAAACAACAGAGAACCATGTCGATAATACATAATTAATTATTGCTTTACTTGCTTCAGAATAAGAGTCATAGCAGTTGGCAGGAGAGAAGGAAATTAAACTTGAGCTGCACCTCGAAAGATGAGAAGAACTTAGAGAGAAAGAAGGGCCTTTGATGCCAGTGAATTATTTTTCCCTCTGCCTTTCTAACCCCTGGAGTTATCTTCTTACCATGTTCTGTCTACAACCTGAGCAAGCCCTCCCCATCACACTTTGCTGTTGGTATCTTTCTATTCCCATTCTGTACTGTACTTTATAGAACAGCACATCTCACCATCCCACTGGGCAGGCTTGGGCTTGGGATAGGAGTCTGCAGGGAAATTAGCTATAGTAACTGAATTTTATGTTAATATAAAACCAACTGCTAAGGACCTTTTCATTAACTAGAAATTCATTGAAAAATGAATGAAAGAATCATTATATTGTATTTTGGAGCGTGTCTTGAAATATTTTGATTTCCAAGCCAAGTAATAATAATAGCTAATAAAAATAAATGAGCTCACTCGCATTCCGACCTTGTCAAAGTCCTTGGTACACAGGTGCTCAGTACATGGTTGCTGCCACCCCCACACCGCTGCTACTAAGGGGGAGATGTGCAACACTGAATTTGAAGTAGCGCTGAGAGACCAGGAACCACCCTGCTGCTCTAGCTTCTATCCTGCCCCCTCCTCATACTTTTTTGAAAACATATCAGAAAACAGATTTGAAATTATCGCTTTTGATTTTTTTTTCCCTCTTGGTAAGTTGACCATTTAGTTTTATTTCATATTGAAGACCTACCTAGAAATATCCAAGCAACTTGCTCAGTTTACCCTTTTATTTCCTTTTCTTTTTAGTTGGTGAGGGTTTTAATAAAGAGTAATTCTTTAGCTCACTCATTAACTCTAGAAGTGTTTTTCTTAGATTTGTTTTATCAGTATATAAAATTTTGTTTGAATTAGTTAAAATCAAAAACTAGATAAATACCAAAGAGCAATAGGACTAGTATTTACTTATTGGTCTCCTGCTAAGGACAAATGCTTCCTTTATTCTCTCTTGCCCCTGTGGATGCTGGGTTCCAGCTTGGAGCAAATATTTGCAGATAATTATGTGCCCTGAAACTACTGCAACAGTGGTAATGTCCACACAACCACAAGTGTAGGTCGAGGAGGGTGGTACCACAATCCAGAGTAAAATCCCGAGAGATTTTCATCCCTCTGGATTTCTTTGAATTTTTTAAAAATTTCTTTTTAATAGCTAGAGCTTGCTAGCTATGTGCACTTTTCTTAACCTGCTTTATCTACATTTATTAAAAGTAATACAAGTCTGAAAAAAGCCAGCAGTGCAGTACTTCTCCATCAGAAATCCCTGAACTCCTGCTTTGCATGAGTTCCCTACTTCTTTCTGCTTGTGGCCATTTCCCAAACTGCTGTTAATTTTTCTCTATCTGCTACTGATGCCAGGTCCACAAATAGCCGTAGTATACCATTGTCACTAAAACATCATGTTCCCACTTTGAGTTGTACTTTTTTTTAATGCCTTGATGCTTTTGGGGTTTTAAAAGTTGACATGAGAAGACTCTCCATCCTTAATGGGGGAGAACCCCGCTAGACAGATATACAGCATCCCCTCTCCCCTCACGATAGGTAACCATGCTAAAGGATGACCCATTCTAACTGGAAAAAAAATAATATGAACAAAGAATCTTCTAATAGCTATTATTTGGTATGGTATTAGTTTAATCAAAACAATGCTGACCTGTTTGAAATCAATTTCTTGTCATGAATTTTACAAGAAATAATCTTGAGTGTGGATTCTACTTATTTTTACAGGTAATAATTAAAAAGTGGTCCATTCCTTGTCCTCTGCCATTAAATTATGTAGAGCAATACTTCCAGGTAATAGTTTTTATTTTGTTTCTTCCTTTTTATTTTAAGCTAAAAAAGAAATCAGACTAATAATGAATTTTTTCCTAATTAATGAAAAAGTAATGACTATATTGCAATTTGGAACTTTGTTTTGAAATATTTTTATTTGAAAGCCTACTAATAATAAATACATCATTTTTGTTGATGTATTCTGACTTTTAATGACTGCTGGTTTCTCTTTTACCCCTCAATTCTCTTAAACAGATTTCAAATGCTACAGATGATTGTAAACCAAGGCTCTTTCATTTCTCCAAAGAGGTGTGTAAGTTATTAACAGATACTTTTGGTTGATTTTTCACATTTCAAGTTTTAAGAGATTTGTATAACAGGGTCTCTTAGGTCTTTGTACCTGTAACTAATTAATTTTCATGAAAGTGTTAAGTATAAGGTTGCCTACCAGAAGAATAATATTATTTAACACAGGGTGGCCCATTATGAAACAGCCACTTTTTTTTTTTTTTTTTTTTGGCATGCCTTTAAATGGAGCTTGTTTTAAATGGGCCACTGCCTAAAAGAACAGATTTACCAAATGTCTGGTCTGGCCAATGAGGTCCTCTGTGGATACAGACTTCCTGTTGCCCTCTGGACTTGTAAAGCTAAATAGCCAATTATATCAAAAACTCCTCCCCCGTGAGTAGAGCCTCAGTCTGTAGCTAAGCAGCCTCATCATTGGATCAGCAAGTGAGTGTTGCCAATGTATCTTCTGGCTGACATTCCAAAGTTGAAATTTATGATGCTTGGAGTAGAGACTAGAAGACCAAGTCTCCTTGCCATCTCTGGGAACCAGGATCCTGGAAGTGTCTGTAAGAGCCCCTGAGCACTGGCAGAGGAAACAGGAGCTATGATATGGATGGATGTCTACTTTACTATTCCAGAAGAGCCCAAATTATTCCCGTTGCGACCAGTTTCTTCTGAAACTTCTACATTTTTTGCTTCTGTTGAAATCTAAGTCCCAGATACTAGAATCCCCTCCACTCTTGCACAACTCAATTAGTGTAGCATGTTAGTGTGCTAAGTCCTCCATGAAGAATTTTCCTTTTCTATCCCCAGTTTTTCAATAAGAAATGTCTCTCTGGCTCCATAAGGGAGATTACTATGTCCTTTACATGGTAAAGGCTATCTGCCTTAAAGATCTCTGTAGAGTAATTGACAAGCCAGGACATTGAGCAATATATTTAAAAGAAATTGAGAATTAAATTCTCATTCCCCTAATACAGCCTCAGGAAATGCTACAGCTTTCCTTCGCAGCTCCCTTCAGATATTTTAGGAGGCGTTATATCCCAAGACAGGTCTTCATTCATCTGGAGTTTTTGTCGAAGAACCTAAAGTTGTTAGAGGGAAATCTTTTTATGGTAAAAAAGAGAAAGTAAATCATCACGATTCATTATATAAAGATAGTATTTTCACTTAGATGATAACTTTTGTTTGCTTTATAACTTCCTCTGGCTCTTAAGTATTTTAATTAAGAAAACACTTACGTTTGTGTATTTCAGTGGATCTTTAAGAATTTGTCAGTCTAGAATATATCATATTCATTACCATTGAAACAGATCCTAGTTAAAAATGCTAAGATGTGATTAGTATTTTCGGTATTCCCTTAGATTCAGTTGGTGGTACCCTGAACATGCTATAGAAGCCAGCCAAGAAATACTCCGGCTAGGACAGGAGGTCTAAACAATCAAGCAAAACATTTGTTGGTGACCATACTTGTGTCTCTCTTTAAAAACAAAACAAAACACCTTATTTTATAAAGAGATGATTTGTGCAAGCTGAAATAAATTTGACCAAATTGATTTTTTTTTTTTTTTTTTGGACCTGAGTTTATGATCAGTTGAAGTAGTGGCTTCACTAGAACAGCATTTAATAATTTCATCTTTTTAAATTCTTTTCCAGAGTGTTTATGCCATACCTACCATGGCTTTTTCATTTCTCTGCCATACCTCCATATTGCCAATATACTGTGAACTTCAAAGGTACCATAGGATCCTGAAATATTTTAAGTATATTAAGAACTTCTTTTTACTTAGTCTTTCAGATCTAATGACATTCTCCTTTATGAATCATTCTTTCCCATCACTGGATTCTAAGTGTTAGTTTATTTATTTGTTTTGAAGATTTTGTCTTTAAGTAAATTCTGCACCCAGTGTGGGGCTTGAACTCACAACTGCGAAACATGCCCTACAAACCGAGCCAGCCAGGTGCCCCTAAGTGTTAGTTTAAAACAAAACAAATGATATGCTGGCTTATTGAACATAATTTTTTAAAAAAGTAAAAAAAGAACAACTCAATATGCTAAAGTTGCAAATGCTCTCCGAGTTAATATATAAATTTAATGTGATCCCTATTAATATTATTAATAAAAATACCCTGAAGTTGGAAAAAAAATAAATATCTACAGACACACAAAAAAATAAAATAAAAACAATTGAGAGTTATTTCCATCCAACTTGAGAATGTTTCCTGGAAGCATAATCTTTGCGTAGTAATTTCAAATCAGAAATTCTGATATATAGTTATTAATAAAGTAGGTCTTGAGCAATTAAGGAATCCTCTTGACAACTAGCTTGGGAGATATTTGTTTCTTTAGATATAATTCAGATCATAGTTTCTACTTTTGCCATTTTTTGTCTTTTAGCCCTTCAAAGAAAAGAATGCAAAATGTAACCCATACAGCAATTGTTTTAAGTTTTCTCATTTATTTTGTATCTGCACTCTTTGGGTACCTCACTTTTTATGGTAAGTATATTATTTAATTACCAATGACAAAAGAAATCATTCTATAGTTGATGTCACACCTGAATATAGACTTTGTTTCTGCCTTTCATTTGGAAGTTAATTTGTTTAGGCTGCTAAAATTCAGTGCAGTACTGTAGTAGCTTTATGGGCTTTAAAAAAACTGATTTTCTTCCTTTTAATACATGTGGATCAAGTTCAAGATTAATAACTTCAGGGGCACCTGGGTGACTCATTCATTAAGCGTCTGCCTTTAGCTCAGGTCACGATCCCAGGATTCTGGGATCAAGCCCCGCATCGGGCTGCATGGTCGGCGGGAAGCCTACTTCTCCCTCTCCCTCTGCCGCTCCCTGCTTGTGTTACCTCTCTCGCTGTGTCTCTCTCTGTCAAATAAATAAATAAAATCTTTTAAAAAAATGATTGATAACGTCATATGAAAATTTTCTTAAACACCTAAGTAAAGCTTAGGGATATTGCTCTCTTTCCACAAGAAATAAATGTGCAATAATGATTTTATTTTTTAATTTGAGAATTCAATATGTTAGACTGCAGTTCAGTTTGGGAGGTAGGGAGAATCAATCATCTTAATTGCAGAAGAACAAGTAAGAAAGGAAAGGGTTTACACTTGGTTATGGTTGTATGCTTAGGTTATGGTTGTATGCCTTCAGACTTGCTTCACACAATTTGACACTGTGCATTCCATGATGCACCATGATCTTTTCCCATAAATTCTGTAAAGGATTCTTTTAAATTCTTACAATAACAGTAAATTTTTATTTATTTTTGGAAAATTGCCTGCTTGGTATGTGGTTTTTTTCCTGTCCAAAAAGAACCTTAAGAAAAAGTAAAACTTAGAAGTCTACAACAAGGAAAATGTTGTAGGCTTTTTAATTTGCAAACATTTAATTTGCAAACAAAGCCCTTATAACAGATTGCACACAGTTTATCAATTTTGATTATATTTTTCAGCTTCTGAGTGCTTTTATAACAACTCTCCAAGTAAATGGCTGCTATAGCTCTGGTGATATTTAGCTGTTATGACTGATTTATTTCATGGTTGATACCCTTGTGCCGGTGCTGCAGGTGTTAAATAGCTATGATTACTCTTAATGGCACTTTGCTTCTCTCCCAGAGTTTTTCCAAGTCTGACAAGTTTTTGGACAATATTTATTTCCACAGCTACCTTTACTACCTTTACTATTATTATCATTAGTATTGTAGTTATTTTATAATTTCAGGTGTTGAGTTTTTCAGACCTTTACTTCTCACTATCTTTAATGGAATTTAAGTTAAATATGGTAAATCTACAGTACTATGTTTAAGTATGGTCTTGGAGTTCTCAGCATATGAGAAAATTGTGATTGCTGTGTAGTCCCTTTCTTATCTCTGTGCTATTTTAATGGTAATAAAAGCTATTCATTAATTTAAATCTGCTCTTGCTTTTTATACTAATGTAGATAAGAGGACTATAGTAGAGCTCTGTGTACACCATCAGGAAAAGCATTATTTTCAGCATGACTATGGTACCCTGCTGGATAAACTACAAAGAAATTTAAGGCAGATGGTTAAGCTTTTTTGATCATTGCTGATGAAACAGGATTCTTGAACTACATAAGCTCTAGTTTTGGTTGTTGGATTTGTAAACTTTTGCACATATGTGAGCTCAGTAATACTTTTCTATGTCAGTAGGATATTGTAGCAGGTTCCCTGTTGGGGTTCAGCAGAAACTTAATATAACAGAATAGCTGTATATTTTTCTAAGGTAAAACTGTCACCTGGCACAAATACTCTTCTATTTAGAGATCTTTGACATTGAGAAAAAAATCCAAAAAATAGACCTCCTCCTCCTCATGGATAAGTAGCTTTCTGGAAGAAGCCACAAATGGCCTGCCATTCTCCAGGATTTGTGAGGAATAGTTATGTAAATGACCATGAGATGCTGTACTAAATTACAAGAAAGCTTAGACTGAAGGGAAAGTAGAGAAAGGATGGCCACTAATACATTTATTGAGCTAAAATTTATCCGTGAGTGCCCAGTATTTTGTATACATTGCTTAATTGAACCCTTAGAGCTCTACACAGTACAGGTTCACATGGGGTGAGTGGTTCGGCTGGCCAGATACCTGCAGCTAATGAATTAACGAGCTGCGATTTGAATCCAGTTCTGACCTTTCTGTTACCATGTTGCCTCTTAGGGAATTACACTGTAGAACCCAGATTTCCTTCATCCCTTCATCATTCCTTCATTTCATAACAAGTTTTGGTTAGTGAGCTTTTGGAAGAACCTGGCTCACTTAAGCTCCAGGCATATCTGTGTATCTTTATCTGCCTACCTACCTGCCTACCTACATACCTACCTGCCTGTCTGTATACCTACCCACCTGTTGTTATGTGAACACATAGGTAGGTGATAGATCGATTAAAAAGAATGATATAAAAGTAATTCTTCTCCAGAGACACACAAAGATTCAGATAGGGTGCCTGGATGGCTCAGTCAGTTAAACGTCTGCTTTCAGCTCAGGTCATGATCTCAGAATCCTGGAAACGAGTTCCACATCAGGCTCCCTGGGGGTCAGCAGGCTGCTGAGCAGGAAGCCTGCTTCTCCCTCTCCCTCTGCTGCTCCCCCTGCTTGTGCTCTCTTGCGTGCTTGCGCTCTCTCTCTCTCTCTCTCTCTCTCAAATAAATAAATAAATAAAATCTTTTAAAAAAATTTTATAGGATTCAGATACTGATTTTGCTGTTTATATTAGCTTTTGGAGGGTCAATTATATTTGAGGAGCATCTTTTATGATATATTTCTATCGAGATACCAGTAGCTGTCGGTCTTATGGAAAAAAATTGTTGGTTGAACAATTATCAAAAGGGCTAGTAGTCATAAGTTGAGGCCTTCCAACTCATTTCGTAAATGAGCAGCTGAAGCCCAAAGAAGTGAAGTGACCTGTCAGTCACAACTTAGTAGCATGTCTCCTGAATACGAATCCAGTGATCTTTCTGCTACTCTCTGGTAATCTTTATGAACTTCATATGGTTTGACAATGTGTATTACACAGGACAGCCTCCTGACTTAATGGCATACTTAACTTGCAGAGATCACCGTCAGATCCTTACTGAGATTTATAGAGATTTATCTGAATTCAGGGAAGTGTGTTGTACTCTATCCCTTACATATGTTAAGGCTCAGCTAAGAGCACAGAATTGACTGTCTCAGACCTGGGAAAGTAGAAAGTGGATATGTAACAGATATTTTGAATTTATAATAAATCTAGTTCTTCAGGCTTCTGGAGCTGCTTGGGATCCTTTTATCCCGTGCTTCCAGGGCTTGGTTAATATCTCAATTTTGTCAGACTACTGGGGCCTATACGTACCTAGATTAATAATACTGGCTCTTTATGGATGTTAAGGTATTATAAGTTGAGGGAGAAGAAGTGTTCCTCTGGGGAGCCAGGCCAATGCCCAAATGTTACATCATAACCAGACCGTTTTAAAAGTCTACAAAATTGTTAAGCAGTATGTGTTAATAGCTCATTTTCATGATTCAGAAAGTGGAAATAAAAGTTTGCCATGTTTTTTCAAAGGCTCACAGATATCTCAGATTTGGAAACAAGAACCCAGCTTTCCTGGTCTTCTTAATCTCTTTGTCCACTAGTCTCACATCATGAGGTCTTTGATACGTTAGACAATTCGTTTCTCTCCCATTTTCTTTATCACTGGTCTAGTTCAGTTTCTCCTTACCTCCCAGTGATTATGACAGTATCCTCCTAACTGTTATTTCTGTTTTGGGTATCTTTTTCTTCATGCTTAGTTCAGATCATAATACACCAGTCTTTATAAGTCATTGCGTCTCTGTGGCCCACTTCATAGGGTTTACCTATGAAGAGCTCTGCTCCTGGGTCTTAAATGCCTTTTCTGGCCATATTACCCACTACTGTCTTTGCTCTACAGCAAGTCCTGCTTCAGCCACTGTAGTAGCATTGGGTACTCATTTTCTCAGCTGCGTATTCTCTTTGCTACATTAGGGCTTCTGCCTGTGCTCTTCTTGCTCTGAGACAAAATCTCTGTCCCCACACATACATTATCTCACTTACTGCTCTCAATAATCCACAGGTCAAAATATTATTTTCCCCATTTTGCAGATGTAAGAACCGAGACACTCAGAGAAGTTAAGGTGATAGCAAGTAGAGGAATTTGAACATTAATCTGTGTGGTCCCGGAATTCAGGGCCCTCTGCCTTCCTGCTATTCTCTAAATCATGAAGATTCTCCCCAAGCCTCCTGGGATTGCCTCCTTGCTCATCCCCAAGTCACTGTTACCTTTCCCGATTCAGAATCACCGTAGCTCTTTGTTTAGAACGCCTACTGCCGCTTAAGTGTACATTTGGGTTTATCCATTTTCTATCCTATGGGTGTGTCCATCTTATTGCTACATTGTATTTTAGATCCTTGTTTTTTATTTCCTCCAGAGCATCTTTTCTGATACCTATTACTCTCAAATTTAAAAAGCACCATTCCATTTTAAGTACAAACTGAACTTTCCCTGCAAGGTAGGATATGGAGTGGTCTTGAGAGCACTCACTCTTCATGCCCCTTATCTGCCTGGGGGTGCAGAACACATTGTGAAACTGGAGGAACAGCACAGAGCAAAGCATGGTCAGCGGGTATCCACTCTCTCCCTGACTACCACACTGGCTTGCCAAGTAAGCCGTTTCCCTACAACTACATTTTCTTAGGGAAGAGGAATCTACAGATGAAATGTTGGTGAAGCAGACAGGATGCACAGAAGTATAAGATTCTAGAAAACATTGCGGTATTGAGGAAAACATATTGACTTTGGTGCCAAAAAAAAAAGTGGGGCTTATAGCTCTGAGAGCTCTTCCCCTTTGTGTAGTGTGATCTTGAACAAGTCTGAATATTTCTTAGCCTAGCTACCTGTCTTCATTGTTATCGGAAGGGAACACATCATACACTTTCAGTAATACATGTGAAAGCACCTTACAAAACAAACTTAAATGTTCAAAACCTTCAGATTATGGAAGAGTTCTAAAGAGATATTTATATAAGTATACGTTCATTGTCATAATTTTAGAGGTTCTACCTATGCTGGTTTCTAGTTTAACTGAAAGAAAAGATTGTAATTTTCAAGAAGATATTTAACTCATGTCTCTGTGTTTCAGACAGGATAGGAAAAAGGCCAGAGATGGATTTGGTACTGGGAATCCAACATTTGTTAAGATCTGTTTGTGCAAGAAAAATAATTTTGCTGTTATTGACATCTTAGTGGTTTATAATGTGGTCTTTATTATTTTTTTATTTTACAGACAAAGTGGCATCAGAATTACTGCGAGGTTATAGCACATACTTGCCCCATGATGATGTTGTCATGACTGTGAAGTTATGCATACTATTTGCTGTGCTTTTGACAGTCCCTCTAATCCACTTCCCTGTAAGTATTCTTAAAGGGCTTGTTGCTTAATGTAGCAGCTCCCTAATATGGCAACACTAATTCTTTGCAGACTAGAGTGTTTGAATCACATCTAGTTCTTGTGTATCTTATTCATTTGTCAAGTAATTGATCAAAGACCTCATACTTGCATATGGCCCCATGAAAGCACAGAAATAACAGTGAACCACTAAGCTGATTTGTGCTTTTTGAGATTTAGTTTAGATTTACGCTCTCCCACAGCATTGTTTCCAATTTAGAGACTATGGTTCTTCTAAAGTTTCAGGATTTTTCCCCCCCTCTTTAATTCTGTATTCTGTTTTCAAAAGAATGTGCATGAAGAGGCAAGAGTCAAGTCAGCAAAAATAAGCTCCTTCTGGTTTATTGTAGATTTGTTTTCACATCGACGTTCTAATTTAATCTTAGTCAAAATATTTTATTTGCTCGAGAATTATAATTAAGGGGCAGAATAGATCTTCCTTCTGCATTTAGTTGCCATATGTAAGAATCTTAAGAATTTCTGAGAAAATGGAAACAGAGGCTTTAGGTATGAATGGTTCTGCATGAATGTCTCGAACCCCTAAATACTGAGCTCCCTAAGAACTGGGCCCTCGAGATCTTTGGCCCACTACTTGTATGGACTGCTCTGCCAGGCGTGCCTCAGTGAGGGTTGGGGTGGCGAATAAACATTGGTGTGATGCGAGACTGTCTGCTGACCACTTTGGCAGTGGGGAGTGTCATGAACTAGTTTTTATATTTATATGCTATGAAACAGATAATATATTTTATTTTATTTTATTTTTTTAATTTTATTTTTTATAAACATATAATATATTTTTATCCCCAGGGGTACAGGTCTGTGAATCGCCAGGTTTACACACTTCACAGCACTCACCATAGCACATACCCTCCCCAATATCCATAACCCCACCCCCCCCTCCCAACCCCCCTCCCCTCATCAACCCTCAGTTTGTTTTGTGAGATTAAGAGTCACTTATGGTTTGTCTCCCTCCCAATCCCATCTTGTTTCATTTACTCTTCTCCTACCCCCTTAACCCCCCATGTTGCATCTCCTCTCCCTCATATCAGGGAGATCATATGATAGTTGTTTTATTCCGATTGACTTATTTCGCTAAGCATGATACCCTCTAGTTCCATCCACGTCGTCACAAATGGCAAGATTTCATTTCTTTTGATGGCTGCATAGTATTCCATTGTGTATATATACCACATCTTCTTTATCCATTCGTCTGTTGATGGACATCTAGGTTCTTTCCATAGTTTGGCTATTGTAGACATTGCTGCTATAAACATTCGGGTGCACGTGCCCCTTCGGATCACTACGTTTGTATCTTTAGGGTAAATACCCAGCAGTGCAATTGCTGGGTCATAGGGTAGTTCTATTTTCAACATTTTGAGGAACCTCCATGCTGTTTTCCAGAGTGGTTGCACCAGCTTGCATTCCCACCAACAGTGTAGGAGGTTTCCCCTTTCTCCACATCCTCGCCAGCATCTGTCATTTCCTGACTTGTTAATTTTAGCCATTCTGACTGGTGTGAGGTGATATCTCATTGTGGTGAAACAGATAATATAAAATAAAGTAATAAATGGCATTTCTTTCCCATAGCATGATTTCTTTTTCTATTTTAACCTTTTGTTCTTCTCTGTGTGAATTTAATGAAAATGATTCTCTGAGATTTCATCACATAATACTGTTGTTGGTCATTTTGAAAAGTATGCAACTTAGAGAAATGGAATGTGAACATTTCTTCAAGAATTAAAACAAAATATTTTTTATGAAGCGCACACAGTTATATTTCTTAGTTCATTTGTCATAAATACTTTATAATAATAGTTTATGTTATATTTTTAAAATCTAAGGGAACAAGAATGTCATGGTTATTGTACTCTACCGGTGTTTCCCTAAGCAAGTATTTTGGCTTTGACACTTTTTCTTTGCTTAAATCTGTTTCTTTTTCTCTTATACAGGCACGGAAAGCTTTAATGATGATATTTTTCTCCAACTTTCCATTCTCATGGATTCGCCATTCTTTGATCACTCTAGCACTCAATATTATAATTGTTTTGCTTGCATTATATGTTCCTGACATTAAGAATGTATTTGGTGTAGTTGGTAAGTTTTCTGTTTCAAAAAATCCCATGTAACAGAGTGGATAACATTGTCATCCAGCCTCACATCTGAATCTGGCAATAACCTATTTTTTTTTTCCCTCCTGTTCAAAGGTTCCAGTACATCAACATGTCTGATTTTTGTATTCCCAGGACTATTTTATCTTAAACTTAGCAGAGAGGATTTTCTCTCATGGAAAAAGCTTGGGGTAGGTTAGTTTTTATTTATTTCTTTTAAGAATTCTATTTGAAGAAATAATTCATCATTTTCTATTTTATTTACATTAAGAAAGTTAATATATTTTGAACTGTAATATACTTTATTGGAGAAGGTAGAGGTTTAAAATACTCTTAATTGTTCTTTCTCTTTTTATTTCCACAGGCTTTTGTTTTGCTCATCTTTGGAATTTTGGTTGGGAATTTTAGTTTAGCATTAATCATTTTTAATTGGATTAATAAATGAAAGAAATATTTTCCTCTTCTTATGAAGAATAATTTACCTCTGTATGCAAAAAAGGAGTAATTCTGAAAGACCCCTTGGATAAATCCTTTTTATATGGGTAAACATTTTTGTAAACATTATCAGAAAAGCAGAACAAAGTGGGAATATGTAGGGGAAAGTGGGTTTATAACAGTTTTAATTAAAATAAGAAATACAAAATGTTCTTCAGTGTATTAAGTCAATCTTTGGGGTTTTTTTGAAATTAATAGATTTTGTTTTTTAGGGTAGATTGAATGTTTACAGAACTATTGAACAGAATGTACAGAGTTCTTCTCTATCCCCTCACCGCCAGTACACCCATAGTTTCCTATATTATTGCCATCTTGCCTTTCTGTGATACATTTATTACACTTGAGGAGCCAATATTGATGCAGTATTATTAACTAAAGTACATAGTTTACCTTAGAGTTCACTATTGATGCAGGTATCAGCAATCACTGATCTCTTGAGTGACTTCATAAAAACTAGGAGCCTTTCGCTGTGAGCCTTTTCTAGAATGTCATATAGTTGGAATTATATATTATCTAACCTTTCAGGCTGGCTTCTTTCTCTTAACAAAATGCAGTTAAGTTTCCTCTGTGCATTTTCATATAGCTCATTTCTTTTTATCATTGGAAAATACTCCATTTTATAGATGTGCCAGTTTGTTTTTTCACTCACCTGTTGAAAGACCTCTTGGTTGCCTTCAAAGTGCTGAATAAAGCTGCTATCAACATGTGTGTGCAGGTTTTTGCGTGAATGTAAATTTCAGCTTATTTGGGTCAGTACCAAAGAGCACAATTGCTGCATCATATGGTAAGAATATGTTTAGTCTTATAAGAATCTGCCAAACTGCCTTCCAGACTGCCTGTAATATATTACATTCCTGACAGCAATGAATGAGAGTTCCTGTTCCATATCCTTGCCCACATTTGGTGTTGTCAGTGGTTTGGAATTTTGCCGTTCCAATGGCTATATAGTTGTATCTCATTGTTGTTTCAATTTGCATTTCCCTAATGACATATGATGTTGGGAGTCTTTTCATGTGCTTATTTGCCATCTGTATATTTTCTTTGGTGAGCTTCAGTTCTCTCATCCATTTTTTAAATTGGATTGTTTTCTCATTATTGAGTTTTATGCATTCTTTGTGTATTTCAGATACCAGTCCTTTAGCAGATAATGTGTTTTGCAAAGACTCTCTCCCAGTCTGAGGGTTGTCTTTTCCATTCTCTCAACAGTGTTTATGGCAGAGCAGAAGTTTTTAATGTTATTAAATATACTGGGTCAGTCTTTCATTTGTTTGTTTGTTTTTTAAGAAATCAGCATATTGAGCTTATATACAAAATTGAATGTTAGCTGTGGGTTAATGTTGTCAGCATTAATCACTAATAACAAAACTGTGGGATTATTTCATTTGGTATTTTGCCCTGCCTCCAAATCTTCTCTAAGAAACTTTTGTGATTTTCCTGTTGTTCATTATAAGATAGAGCTGTGATGATTGGCTGTGGATTTGGAACTTCTCTGAGCTTTCTCATTTGTCATGAAAACATGTGACTTTCTACTTGGCAAACAGAGACAGATAGCGATGATTTATATCATATTTTCTGTGGAGGTTATAAATCATTGTTTCCCATTGATGTGGCTTTTTTCTGGTTGGAAACCAGAAGCTAGATCTCTCCTCCCCATGAGTGTTCTATGTAAAGGGCACCTTGTTAGCAGCCTACCAAAGCCAGGGTGTATCAGTAAAAATGTAATTCTACCCCTGTGTACATGTAAAGTAGGGAATTGCATGCAAAGTGCAATTTGCATGTATGGAAATACCCACTTTTGCAGGTGCCCCCTTGCTTCCCCCTGAGGAAATGGGCTGAAAAATTGACAACTGACCTTCTCTTTTGAGTTATTTCTTTGGCAACTTGGGATCAGCGTGATATAATGGGAAAAGTCCAGGTTTGGGGGGTTACAAAGACTTAGATTCAAATCTCAGTGAGTTTAGGCAAAGTACTTAACCTCTCTAAGCCTCCACTTTCACATACGTATTAAATAGAGTTAATACCAATTATACAGGGTTGTGTTGAGAGGATTAAATGACCTTGTATAAATTAGGTGCAGACCAAGACAGGCTCTTTTAAGAGAGCTGTTAGTTATCCCCTTTTCCCCCATCCCCTCATCTGGACCAGTAAAACAAATTTGCTTTCAATCAGCGATGTGGAATTTCTTCATCTTCCATCTTGCAGAGCTAGTATGTTTAGAATCTTGCTCTAGCCTTCATCCACAGGGGAACTGGCCCCACGTGCACTCTTTGTAGTGTTTCCCCATGGTTCTGCCCCCACTGTACTCTTTTACTAATATCTTCCTGAAACTGGACACTTAGCCTGGTCCCAGGGGCTCAGCCAGGCGTGGCTTACCATGTGGCTTCAGGTCAGCCAGAGCCCATCAATCTGATAAGCTGACTCTTGTACCCTCTTTTTCTTTATGAAATTATAGATCCCAGTACAAATAGGTGTTCAGCTGCTTACATAAATCTAATTCCAGGAATACCAAAGTAACCCTAAATCTGCAACAGATGCAAGGATGCCCCCTGGGGCAAATGTTAAGTGTGATGACAGCTGGGCATCAGTTAATACATTTGTCACCTGCTCATGGGGTAGGATCATGAGAGGTTTGGCAAAGGGACAAGTAACCTATTGAACACCCTGCATAAAACTTAGTTACTATCAAGAGAAATTGTTTGTGGAAGAGTTTTTTTATTATTATTATTTCACTTTAATATTCTGCCTTATCTAGTTGCCTATTTGGAATCACAGCTCCCTAAGAGTTTGGAGGAAACTAATAAAATAGCAGGTAAGAGCAGTGCCCCCTTCACCAGGATTACCAAAAAACCTTGTTTAAGTACTCCGCTGCCTTTTTCCTGGGAAATATAGGCCCTTGCATTATGGGCTTAATGTTCATAATTTATTAGGTAAGAACTATTTAAAATAAAACTAAGTAAAGCACAAAATATATACTTTTCTAACACTTGGAGACTTGTTTGCTAAATTAAAAGACGAAGTGCTGAGAATATAAATTACTTTCATATGTTGAGCGTGAATGTTTAAATTGTACCTTTTTTTAACAGAATGTTTACTCATGAGCTTAGCATTTAAATGGTTAAAACAAGCCTTTGAAGTTAACACTCCATTAAGATGAATGGGGGTAATTCACACCTCTGCTGGTGCTGTATTATTTCAGTCTGGCTGCGGAGAAAACAAGACAGGAGTAGGTTGATTTACTGTGTGAAGGGCCCTTTAAACACCCAAGGTCTGGAAATTGTATGTGTGTGTGTGTGTGTGTGTTTCCTTTCCATCTAGAAGCAGAATCTGAAATGCAGCACAATCTAGGTATAGAGCTGCAGTCTAGAAACTACCGTAGATTCCCCACTGTGGCAATTCCTAACAGGCATTTGATGGGTGGCAAGTTACCAGATCAGCCCAAACTCTCCGGCTTTATTTGCTCGTTTCTTCTACCATGATACCTTTCAAATGTAAGTTTAGTATCCTGGTAAATTCACCAGTGGAAAAGCAGAAGCATACCATCCATTTTCAGATAAACTTTACACATGCCTTTGAATGGATTATGAGCTAATCATTGGCCTCCATGTGCTTCTAGAAACTTTTTTACTTTTGTAAAATCTCATGTTCTGTATTTGCCTACATATACGGCATCCACCTTTAAGAACTACCCCCCACCCCCTACAAACACAGTTTGGTGGGTGATCTCTGAAGTGAACAGAGATCAGTTGGGAAAGATTCATTCCTTTTCCGTGTGACCTTTGCACTGGTACTATTTTGTATTTGAAATGTGTATTCCCCCCATTTCCTGGAAGTGCTATACCCATTTGACCCTGAAATGATTCATTTTTGGAGCCTAAGAATAAGGTTCTGTGAGCACAAATGAAATGGTAAGCATTACATGAGATGTTAATGAATTTGAAAGATCTCTTTTGAAGGTAAATGGATGTTTCTCTTCTCCATTCCTGTCCTGCGTATTTGCAGGATCAGGTTACTAGATAATCTGTGGGTAGTGGGGTGTGGAGTTTCTAGTGCTGACATTGCCAGTACGGTATGGAGAGATGAGGAGTAGATGCTAGAAACAAAAGAACTCAAAACAAATGATTTTAACCTAATTTTCTTCTTGGCATGTTGACAGTACTCCGTGGCTATGTTAGAATTAGCCCTATTGAAAAAAAAGACCTTGTTTCCTGCCAATAACTCTGCCTAGATTTTGGGTGTCATAATTTTTGGTCTTGGAACTTCTCAGAATCTTTTACAGTAGTGAGAAATTTTTTTTTAATTAAACACACCATTTATTCATCTTTCTACCATTATCCTCCTATAGTCTTCTCACAATGAAGAGGGGAGAAAATAGGAAAACAAAATTTTGGTGAAGGATGAGTACAGATATTGTAGATGTGGTTTCCTTGTTGCAGTAAGAATTCTTTCTGTTTCTCACTCTTCCTGAACAATCTGATCTGTGTTTTTACGGTCCTCATGATCCACTGTCCTAGCTTGTGAAGCTGTCAATCAAGGTGAGCAATTCTGAGAAGCAGGAAGACTCATCTTGGCTGATGGCCAGATGGACAGGTGGAAGTGAGAGGTTTGTTCACCTGTGGGACAAAGGAAAGGCGTGGAGAGGGGAATTGAGTTGTCGGGGGGGGGGGGGGCAAAAAAAGACGATTAAAAGACATGGTTATATGGAATGGTATAAGGGGAAAAAGACTTGCAGAGAATTGTTTCTCATTTGTTTGAATGTATATGTGTTTTATCTTTTATCAGGTAGTGGACCTATGCACAACACAAGCAAAGGGACTGGCTAATTTACTGAACAAATGTTTATTGAGCACACAGTATGCACTAGAGTTGTGCCTAGTCCTAAAGTTGTGAAGTTAAATAGGACACCTGAATTTCTTACCTGAAAAAACCTCAGATAAAACTTGGAATTTTTTCATTGAGCCTTTTTCAGATGGACTTGATAAATGAAACTGTTTAACTCAAAGGAAAAAAAAATCCATATTTTCATATATTTACCTACAGGTAGACTCTTTTTTTTTTTTTTTTTAATGATTCTGGAGTCATACTTACCTGTGTTCAAATCCCAGCTCTACCTCTTTTTGTCTAATTTTGGACAAGCCTTCTGAATTCTGTGAATTCTCTAAAGACCTTCATGTTTGAAGTTTTCTCTCAGCCAGGGGAAATGCACCTTGTTTCTTCAAGTTAGATGACATGATGTTTGGGGAAAGCTTGAGTATGCTTGAATTGAGCACTGACTTGAATAGAGGTGGTATTATTTGTTCCTCAAATCACATATCTCTTCTCCCTTCTCTGCTTCAGTAGTCCGATGAGAAAATAATATTCTAGAAATATCTGATCAGTGCAGTTTATTTTCATAACTGATATATTCTTACCCAGAAAAATAATTTGTATAGTTTTGTAATAATGTCAATAATGTCACCGTAGTCTGATTTTACCTCAGCTTTTTCACAATGATAGGACACTTCAGCCTCGTAAAATATGTGGTCAGTAAAGTTCCAGCTCTCTTTTAAGTGAACTGCCAGATTTCTAGGTCTTATACTTGATTTTAATTTTTTTCAGTATGAAGGACTATATCTCCTATATATGTGTATATATATATATATATATATACACACACACATACATATATACACACATTTATATACATATACTTATTCATACATACCTGTTATCTATCCATATATGTTAAATTTGTCTAAACTTAAGCTCATCCTTCCAGCAGTTGAGATCTTTTTGGAGTTTTGATTCCAGTGCATCATAATTACCTGCTTTTTTTTTTTTTTAAGATTTTATTTATTTATTTGACAGAGAGAGATCACAAGTAGGCAGAGAGACAGAGAGAGAGGAGGAAGCCCGCTCCGTGCTAAGCAGAGAGCCCAATGTGGGGCTTGATCTCAGGACCCTGGGATCATGACCTGAGCCGAAGGCAGAGGCTTTAACCCACTGAGCCACCCAGGCGCCCCGATTCCTGCTTTTTGACATCCTTCATGATCCTGCCGTTTCTTCATCCCATTCACAGACAAAGGTGCTCAGTGAGACAAGACCAGCTGTAGAGCCTGCAGCCCACCACTAGAGATGTTTCTTCCATGTTGTTATTAATCTCTTCTTTGGGTAAAGTTATCATCCTGTATTCCTGTATTGTCATCTAATCTGCATTTCTTCAGTCCTTCTGGAAGTGACTCCCAAGGCAGTAGGTACAACTCGGATTCTTCTCTATTTCCCACATTTCTAGTTGTCCTGGGATATTTCTGCTTAAGTGCTGCACAGTTACCTACACTCAACATGTTCTAATCTGTTCTTCCAACTTGTTTTCTTGCTTCCATTCCCACCACCTGCAGTTCGTTGTCACACTGCAGCCAAAGTAGTTGTTTAAAAATGTAAACCAGGTCATGTCATTGCTCTGCTTAATTTCCTCCAAGGGCCTCCATCTCATGGAGAATGGAATCTGTGTCATGGCCCACAAGGCTCTGCTTGGTCTACGCCTTCTCTCTCTGACCTTGTCTCGTATCTTTGACTCTTCTCTAGCTGTTCTTTGCCTTGAGCACACCCAGCTTGTTTCCACAGGCTTACTGTTTGTCCGAGTTAGAACATTCTCTTCAATGAGCTTTGCAGGCCCAGCTCCTCCTCATTCAAGCGTCAGCCCAAGTGTCACTGGCCCAACAAAGTCTTCCCTGACCGTTTGGCTTAGACGAGTAGCCCCCGGCGCACAGTCATGCTTTCTAGCACAGCCCATTGCTGGCAGGCTCGCCTGTTGTCGGGGCCCACTGGACTGCAGGTTTGTTAAGAACTGGGACTTGTCTGTCTTTCTTGTCACTATATCCTTAGAGCTTAGAATGGTACCTGGTACTTGGGAGTGACTTAGTTAGTATTTGTTGAGTGAACACATAAATCCAACAGACCATATATATCTTTTCACTCATTACCTCCAGTCTGTTGCACATCAGTTCTTCCTTGGAAATGTCTCCTATATTTGCTTTTATCCTATCCCCAACCTCCCAGTCTCCTGCCAGTCCCTGCACCTTTGCCTTCATCCCTTTCTGCCTGATTATTACAGCTGTTCTCAGCCTGTGCTGCTCTTTAGAATCACGTGGGGAGCGTTCAAAAATGAGAACGTTCGGGGTGCCTGGGTTAAAGCTCAGTGGGTTAAAGCCTCTGCCTTTGGCTCAGGTCATGGTCCCAGAGTCCTGGGATCGAGTCCCACAGCGGGCTCTCTGCTCAGCAGGGAGCCTGCTTCCTCCTCTCTCTCTCTGCCTGCCCCTCTGCCTACTTGTGATCTCCGTCTGTCAAATAAATAAATAAAATCTTTAAAAAAAAAAAAAAGAACGTTCAGGCTCCACCTTAAACCAATGAAATCAGAATCTCTGCCTGAAACTCAGGCCCCAATACATATTTTTAAAGCTTCCCAGACAATTGTAATGGGCACCCACTGGATGGCTGCATCAGTCTTCTAACAGCTGCCCTTTAGTTCATTTTGTCTGTTGTGTTCATTGATCTCCTTGGAATCCAGCTTTCATCAAGAGCCTACAGTGGCTCCCCACTGCCCGCCACATTAATCCCACATTCCCCTGTGTCATCTACTAAATTGTATTTCATTCTTTTCTCTCTTACCTACATTCTGTGATACACTGAAACCATCTCACTGTCTGGCACTTGATTTGCCTTTCATTACCCTGCCCTCTCCTCTTCTTCCTTCCCCACTCTGACTTCTACTTACACACCTGGCCTGTCCTTACTCCTCTCCTCTGCCTACCCAAGCACTTCCCATTTCTCAGGGCCCAGCTCAAATTCCATCTTGTAAATACTTCCTTCTCCATTTCACCTTATCTCTTATTTTTTAGATAAGTCTTTTGGTGTGTGTCATTAGTACCTTATAATATATTTCTTATTTTTTTTAATAAATTGCCTTGTGTTATATTTTTTGATTGGTAAAATTTAAATGTAATTGGTACAAATTCAGAAGTTACAAAATTCCCTCCTTCAGTATCTGCCCCAAGCATCCAGTTTTCCTCCTTGAAAGCAACTGCTCTTACAGCTCTCTGTATCTTTGCAAAATATACTCTAAGCTGAGCTAACTATGTATTTATATAGAACACACACACACACACACAACATTGGCAAACTTGCAGTCCTCTGCATCTTGACTTCTTTTTACTTAGAGATATTTAAAGATATGTATAGATACATAATTTCAGTTGTAAAAAAAAAAAACAGAGCAGGAAATCTGTCCTCTTAATAAACCTTTAAGTGTACAATACTGTTGTTAATTATAAGTACATTATTATGCATACAGTAGATCTATAGAACTTTTTTTATCTCGCATGACTGAAACTCTATGTCCATTGAACAAAAACTCATTTTCCCCTACTCCCAGCCCTGGCAACCATCATTTTACTTTCTGCGTATATGAGTATTATTGCTTTAGTGGAATCATGCAGTATTTGTCCTTTTGTAACTGGCTGTTTCACTTAGCATAATGTCTGCAAGTTTCATCCATGTTGTAGCATATGGCAGGTTTTCCTTCTTTTTTAAGGCTATATAATACTCCATTGTACAGATATACCACAATTTCTTTGTCCATTTATCTGGCTGTGGCCATTTAGACTATTTCCACCTCTTAGCTCTTGTGGATAATGCTGTAATAGACATGGTAGTACAAATACCTCATTCAGTTATTTTGGATAAATACACAGAAGTGGAATTTTTGGATCATATGGTAAATTGTTTTTAATTTTTTGAGGTTTCTCCATATGGTTTTCCATAGTGGCTGTACCATTTTACATTCCCACCAACACTGCACAATGTCCCAGTTTCTCCACATTCTCACTAGCATTTGTTATTTTCTGATTTTTTTTTATAGTGACCATCCTAACAGATGTGAGGTGATACCTCATTATGGTTTCGATTTGCATTTCCTTAACAGGGACATTGAACATCTTTTCATATGCCCAGTGGCCATTTGTATGCCTTTGGAGAAATGTGTATTCAAGTCTTTTGCCCATTTTTAAATAGAGTTATTTGGGGTTATTTTTGTTGTTGTTATTAAGTTGTAGGAATTCTTGTATATTTTGGATATTAACTCCTTATCAGATAAGATATATGGTTTGCAAATATTTTCTCTCATTTGTCGGTTGACTTTTTACTCTCTTGATTGTTTCTTTTCTTGCACAGAAGCTTTTAAGCTTGATATAATCCCACTTGTCTATTTTTCCTTTCACTTTTTGTTTTGGAGATTATTCTGCATCAACACATTTCAGGCTGCCTGGATGGCTCAATCAGTTAAGCATTGGACTTGATCTTAGCTCAGGTCTTGATCTCAGGGTTGTGTGGTACAGCCCCATGCTGATCTCCATGCTGAATATGGAGCCTGCTTTAAAAAAATAAAATAAAAAGGCAAGCAGCCTAACTCTATTTACAGCTGCATAGTATTTTGTTCCTACCCATTTAACTGGAATTCTGAGTCAAAGGGTATACATGTTTCTAATTTGTATACCTATTACTAAATTGTCCTCCATTAAAGGTTTACTAACTTACATTTTCACCAACAATGTAATAATTACTCTTTACATTTGTGGTGTTACTTAGCTTTTCACATTTAAGCACCTTCTCTCCCTCAGTTGTGATTAACCCCGAAACAGAAGCCACGTCCTACAAATATTAGCTTGTACACAATACCTAATACTGTAAGTTCACTCAATTGGTGCTCAGTAAATATTTGTTAAAAATCTTATTTCATTGTGTGTTTAGGGAGTTTTCTTATGGCTCTAATGACCACCATGTGAAAGTTGTGCCCTTTACATATGAACTGTTCCTGGGAGAGGAGGTGGTGTGACTGATATTCTGAGGAGAGACGCTGGCCATTGCTGTTGCTCTTCCAGATTCTGTATAATCTTTGCTCAGCGCAGCCAATCTTTGGATCTGTTCTCAGGTTTGTTTAGTTTGAATGATCAGTGTGAGGACTGCAGCTGACACAGACTTGGGTCCAGTACCCTTCATATCCTAAAATTTCATATCCTAAAAACATGAATAACACATTTTTATACCATTTAGTACAAATTATCTAAATAAAAATCTACTCTCCATGAGTTTTTCCCAACTTTATATTATGAACAACTTCAAATATACATCTGAGTTAGAATAATATGTCCATATACCCACCACTGAAATTTAACATTTGTTCGTAGTTGTTTTGCTACATATATAAATATATATGTGGGTACCAAAACAACTATGAACAAATGTCAAGTTTATATGTAATATATAAAAATATGTAAATGTATATGTTTGATGAATGATTTGCAAGTAAGTTGCTGATATTCCACTGAGTAGTAAATAAAGCCGAAAATGAGTTTTGTAAATACTATCCTCTGTGAACAAATCTATTTTAAATGTTTCACAATCGTGTTCCCCCCACAAATTATATCTCTTTCTCCAAAAGGATAAGCAGCTGTTTCACGGCATCTTTTCCTCAAATGCCAAAAGACTTCTATCCATGGAAGAACAAGGTTTAAGGGAGGGGAAGCAACTGGCATTCTAAATTTCTCCTGGGGGGGGGGGGCACCAGGATGGCTCAGTCAGTGGAGTGTGACTCTTGATCTCAGGGTTGTAGGTTCAAGCCCCACATTGGGTATAGAGATCACTTAAAAATACGTAATCTTAAAAAAAAATTTTTTTCCGGGGCGCCTGGGTGGCTCAGCGGGTTAAAGCCTCTGCCTTCGGCTCAGGTCATGATCTCAGGGTCCTGGGATCGAGCCCCACATCAGGCTCTCTGCTCAGCAGGGAACCTACTTCCCTTCCTCTCTCTGCCTGCCTCTCTGCCTGCCTATGATCTCTGTCTGTCAAATAATTTTAAAAAAAAAATTTTTTTTTTCCCTCTTAGTACTAGGAAATACCTTTCATGTCTTTATTTAGGAAACTGTCTTGGTAAGTCATTGGGGATGCAACCTCTACTAAATGCCTATGAATTGTAAAATGGTTAGTTTTATGTTATGTGAATTTTACCTCAATTTTTTTAAAAAAAGGTTGAGACTGGGGCGCCTGGGTGGCTCAGTGGGTTAAAGCCTCTTGCCTTCAGCTCAGGTCATGATCTCAGGGTCCTGGGATCGAGCCTCGCATCAGGCTCTCTGCTCAGCAGGGAGCCTGCTTCCTCCTCTCTCTCTCTCTGCCTACCTCTCTGCCTACTTGCGATCTCTGTCTGTCAAATAAATAAATAAAATCTTAAAAAAAAAAAAAGTTGAGACCTTATGAGAATGAGTTGGCAGGAGAAGAGGAAGTTGAAGAAATAGCTACAGCACTCTTTATAAAGAGACCATGGATTTAGGGGTTGAGGAAAAGCCGAGGGAAAGAGGCCGTGGGTGCTGAGCCAGCAGTGGGAGTCTGGAGCCTGTGAGTGAAAGTGGCTGAAGGGCGTTTAATGAACAGAAACGTCTAATATTCAGCTTTAATTTGCCTGCCTCTGTCTCCTGAAACCAATAAAAGCGATACACAAAAATGCCTTATGTAAGCCGGCTTGTGCATGCAGAACCCTTCCCTGAGCCACACGGGGCAGAACGAGAATAATACCATCTGTGCTAGCCAGATCAGAACCCTCAGAAAAGTGGACCTCAAAGCCAGGGACACCCAGAAAAAAACGTAAGCCACTGCTTCCCAGAATACTGGGGATGTCAGAAGGGCTATGAGGCCATCCCCCTGTGGAGATGTGATTGAACCAACTAGGCTTGGCTCTCAAAGCGAGGCCACTTCAGGTGCCATCTCAGGAGCACCCAAATGTCATTTCATTGACTTGAAGTCACTCGTGATTAGTCTTCAGTTGTCCTTGTAGGGAAATGCCTCTCTTTTATAAGACAAAAGACCAAACTTCAAAGAAGTAGATCTTGAGGGTTGGGGCAGCTATGTGCTTCTAACACTTCCCCTTAGAAGTGTTCCATGGGTTCCAGAACCAAACATGGTAGCTCAGAGACTGGTCTCCCAGAACGTGCCTTTTATCAACCTAAGGTGTTTTGTATTTGGGATCAGAACCTGTTGACCCTACTTCTAGTTGGGTGGTAAAAGTAGGAATCAAAAGGAGGGTGTCTCTAGGGAAGGGCACCCCCATGAGGAAAGAGTGAAGACTATTTTTATAGTTCCCTCATTCTCTTACTCAGTTTTCTGTTTATATCTGAGGGAGTTTGATATTTTAAGTGAATGGGAGGTCATCAGTCTCATAAAGTAATATCCCAAACATGACCCAGCCCATGTGTGGATGGACCAGGCACCAGGCCAAGCACGTGATCACATGTCACCTGAAGTAAGTACAGCTATTTCCCCCCTTTTAATAGATTAGAAATTAAAGTTTACAGAAGTTAGGAAGTTAAATGACTTGCCCAAGGTCACCCACCCAGAATGTAAACAAGTTTTTGTGTGCTTAATTATCCTGCTAATGGTTAAGTATATCCAGCTAATGGTTAAGTATATCTACTCATAGTTGATACATAGTTAACACCAACTGTATAGAAGCTCCTTTATTCATTGAAATGTTGCACCTGAGTCTAAGTCGGCTCTCCCACGCCAGCCAGACAGCACTGGGCCCACACTTTGTCCTCTGAGTCTATTGCCACATTATTATTTCTGTTCTGTTAAGTATTTCAGAGGAAAATTCTCTGCAAAGGAAAGGCATGTGGGCTTTTGGTAGAGCAGGAATATTTTTCCAATATTTGTCAACCAAACTTTGCGAAAACTTAGACCCCTTGAAAAACAGTGTTAGAAATCCAATTCTGTGTTCTATGACTTTCTACAAATAAAATTTGTAAAAAAAAAAAAAAAAAATATATATATATATATATATATATATATATATATATATACACACACATACATACACACACACACACACACATACATATATATATATATATCTCTCTCAGACCATCAAGATTCTGATTCATTGTTTTCCAGACTTTGGATTTCTTTTGGATCCTTAGACCTTTAAAATAGATTTTGGGGACAGTCCTAAGATTGCCAGCTTTTTATTTTGCAAATGATGGAGGGCATTAAGAAAAAAACTTGCCACCTATCATCATTATCCTTTAATATAAAAAAGGAAGGTCCGATTACAGCATAAAAATATAATACAGTCCTTTAAATTCAATAGGCCTGTATTTGTTAAAAACTTGCCACCCCCCCCCCTTTTTTTAGTTGGGTTTTCCCCAAGTAATTGCTGATCCTAAACTTTGGAAGGGAAAAATATCTAAATAATTAATGGTTTACAAATTTAAAAAAATTTGGCCAACGTTTCAGCATTTAGGAAAAATAGCATTTCTACTATAAAGCTTCATAGGTTTACATGTTCTATCCAGTCAATCAGTAATGATTATACCATGATAATATTTACATTTCACAGGGAAGCAAATACTTGGATACTCCCCATGTCTTCGTCTAAAGATTTGTCATTCATTTGCATTCAAATAAATTCTTTGCTTTCACTCATCCAGAATAGTTCTCAACTTATTAGCTAACCAGACTAAATAAATAGAGTTGCATTCATGCATTTTAATGTCAAAGTAAAAATGGTTTTCCCAGATTTTTTTTCTTTTCAGTCAAATCCCCCAAAAGATATCTAATCACTCCCAGACTCAGTTACTTAAACATTTCACAATGTTGCCACTTCTCTAGTAAAACAAAAAGAAACTTGCTTTCAGTAAGTCAGGGAGCCATACTGTAGCAGTTTAGAACTTTAATTTTAATTTAATTTTCTGATGAGAGAAAATTCTTAGACTCCATTTCCAACCTCATGTGCTAGTGGATGATTTTGTCATAGAGGTATGTGGCATTGCTCAGTACACACAGTGATTAACCTTTAGTTGCTCAATCAAATCACTCCTGAAGCTCACAGTCCAACAGAGGCAAGCTGTGTACAACTAGGATCACAATACCTGGAAGGACGGGGTTTGGCCTTAGTGCATGCCATGTGCGCCCTGGACATCAGTGTACACTTGTTGAAAGAATGGCATAGCTTGGTGAGTAATAGGAACATTAAAACCTCTGCTGGACAAGTACATAGGAATGGAGGCTCATGGCCTGGATGAATGGTAAAGATTCTCCAAGGAAGTAACAGCTGAGTAAAACTGTAGGACAACCAAAGTAGAGATGATAATGATAACGATAATGATAATGAATGCATTTCCACTTGGAAAAAAAAGAAATGCATAAAAAATGAAAGGTATATTTTAGAACTGACAAAATTTTGTCAGGAGTAAAGATGTAATGAACAGTTTGAGAAAGAAAGCCGAGGGGTAGTATCCTGGTTGTAGAGAATTCTGAAAACCAGGCTGAATTTGGCCTTTTTTTTTTAGAGCGAGAGCATGCACCCACGTGAGCCGTAGGGAAGGGAGAGAGGGAGAGAGAGAATCTTAAGCAGACTCCATGCAGAACACAAAGTGCAATATAGGGCTCAATATTATGACCCCAGATTATGACCTGAGCCAAAATCAAGAGTTGGACATTTAACCGAGTGAGCCACCCAGGCACCCCTGCGTTTGGGCTTTAAATCAAACAAAAGGTAGAGTCTTAGTTGAAGGCTTTTGAATAAGGCATGTTCCAAAAGTGATCTTAATTGCCTCTCTGCATTGACTATCACTATCCTTATCTTCCAAAAGCTATATGAGAAAAAGCACGCTCTGCTTTCAAGGGCTGGTCATCTAAAAACCCACACTTAATTTGTTCTAAAGTCTCAGCTTTAGGGGGCATGAGGAACTGTTTCTGGAGTTGTGGGAAATCCCCCATGCCTCCAGATCTTATGATAACCCTTGGCATCTCAAGGGACTCGCCATGGTCTGCCTCCACAATTCTGCACAAAGCCATTCATGCTATGTTCTTTTTCCTCTCCAAAGTTCCTCCTCTTCCTCAAAACCTAACTCAATACTTGCCTCTTTTGAAAGGACTTCTAAGACTCTGATATGAAACTATTTGCTCCATTATCCAGGAAACCCATCCTTAACATCTTGGTTCTACATTTAATTTCCTTACATCATGAAATATGCAAATTCTTGTATATTCACATCTAACCATACTGTAACAGGCTTTAGAAAAGATACACTGTCTAGCAGACCCTTTATATCCTGTGTCTGGGACCTGCCTCCCATCCTGCCTCCCCACCCCCGAACTTCACAGTACAGTGCAATGCACTTGGTGAGTGTTGGTGGTTTAAGAGCTTGCCCTCAACAACACAGGATTTCTTTGGAGCTGAAGACCTATAGGATATGTGGAGTGTGGGCTTTCACCCATCTTGGGCTCCACATTCTTTTCACCAGCATGTATAGAGCTTCTAGAACAGTACCCACGAAGACAGCAATTATTTCATAAGCTTTCTTTCTATGCTCAGTGTCTCAGTTTCTACAGGCCTCCAGTTTCTAGTGATGATAGGAATGCAGGCTACTAACATGGTCGTGCTCTTAATAACCTGGGATCAGGCACCACAAACAGCATTAAAACAAAACAAAACACAAAAACCCTCTTAATTGTATCCAGACTTTATTTCCTCCTAACTCATTTTTACCTGCTTCATCCACTCTCGGACCTATGACTAACAATGGTAGGTCACATACACGCCTCATTCCAGCCCTCCAAATTTTGTTTCGTGATCTCCAGAGCCTGTTCGTCATGTAACTTGCTGTGGGGAGAGGCCCAGCTCAGGGAGTCCGTGATGCTGCACCGACAAAGGCACACTTTCATCTCCAGGTCCCAGCCCAGCAGAAGCCATAACACCTGAGGGTTAGGACCCTCTACCTGGTGACCGCCACCAACTACTGCTTTAGACAGAGCTTCAGAGTCCTGCCTCATGGATGCAAATCCAAACAAGCCTGGGAATCAAGTCAGAATGGATTGATTTGCATGGCGGAGCTTTGTCACTGAGAGAAGCCAGCCAAATTCCCGGGGCTCCCCAGCCCTCCGGAAATAAGCTTTACAGGGCCTGGGGGCCAACAGGGTGGGCGTGATTTGAATATTCACTGCCACAGCTGCTGCCCCCCAGCACTGGTCACTGCCATCAGTTTCGCTTCATTTTACTGCCTCAGAATCCCCCTGTGCATGTTAGTGGTTAATACAGCAGCCGGGAGACGCCAGACAGCTCTCGGCACCTGGTTCAAATTTAAGGCTCATTTACACATGATGTCACACACGCATTGTCAGCGCAAGGGAGGTCAGGATGGTTCATTTTGGGAAGGTTCGCATTGTTGAGTCTTTACAACACTCACTGCTATTAATGCTTTAACCATCTGACTTGGATTTCGGTTTTCTGGCATGAGGTAATCCCAGGCAGTAGATTTATATGCTGAACGGGAAGCCAGCAGTGGTGGCTAATCACGCTGGTTTGTAGATCTGCACCTCTAGAGCCTTGGGATGGAATTAGAGGGCCACATGGCATGTAGCAAATCATGGAGGTTTTGAGCACAAGGGGAATTAGCCAGACCTGGAAGCAGGAGCTGTGAGGGGGCGGTTGCCTGAGGTGGGAGGCTTGACTGAGGAATAAAAACCAAAGTAAGTTGGACAAGGGTCTGAGCCCAGAGGCCGTAGGATTACTTTGGCCAGTGTTTTGGGGTCATTGCTTGACCCATCCATTTGTTCACCTTCCACAGACATTTCCAAACCCACCTTCCCAGGCCCAATTCAAGTTTCTCATGTTCCGCCAAGCCTTTCCTGACCACCCAGCCCATGGCGATTTTTCTCCTGAACCCCTAAGTACTTCTGTCAGTAAAATAAGGCAACTAACAATTGCTGAGTATTTAATGTGTGCTACTTGTTTGTTTTACTCTCACAGCAACCACATGCCAAAGACACTATTGTTTCCGTCGTACAGACGAGGAAATCGCTTCACAGAGATTAAATACTGTGTCCAGTGTCAGAGCTGGTCAGAGTCAGGACGGAGGACTGATTCCAAAGGCCAGTTCTGAAGCACTGAAGCAGGTGACAGACCCACGGAGCCGTGCTATGTCGCCTGTGCCACTTAACTCTGCATGGCCGAGACCCGCTGGGCCTCAGGGAGACCCCTCAGGGGAGCATGCGGTAGTGCTAGGTCAGGCCCCACGTGCACATGCACCGTCTCTGTTGCCTGGCTGGCAGTAATGGCGGCTCAGGGACCGCCGCTGGTGCTTTTCTGAACCTGCTGACCTCCAAGCACAGTGGCCCTCGAGGGTATGCTCGGATGGATGGACGGTTAACCCCCTCCACCCTCATCTGTGCTGTGTCCTACCTATTAACATGTGTCCTCAATGTATTAAAATGTTAAGATCTTTGGGCGACCACCGCTATCACTTGCTACTGTCCCCTGGCACATAGCTAAAACAAGAAAACTGGTCTGCCTATTACATCTGCAATAAGAGTCTCCGTACCTTACAGGAAGGTCAGAGTATGTCCCTTAGTCCTGCTGACTGTCTTGATTTTGATTTTGGGCCAAGGCCTGTTGCCATGGGTCCCCCCAGTGGGCTTTCTCATTCTGTGAGTGTCTGTTTTAGTCAAGCAAACAAGCATTACAATGGGGATAACATGGGCTATGATGGCAGCATGCTGAGGGGCACCTACTGTGGGTGGGAGAGTCCAAGAAAGTGTTCTGGGAGTGGATGACCCTCTTGAAGAGTAAGTGAGAGTCAGCCAGTGAAAAGGAGTGAGGGCACTCCAGGCAGAGGGAGCAGCACAGGTAAAGGCCTAGAGGCATGATCACAAGCAGTCATGAACACGCCTGGACTCCGACTGGAAGGGCTCTGACGAGAGGGTAGAAACCCAGGTCATCCCTGACCCTTCTCTACTGTCTGCTTAAGTAACATGGATGATGCTCTTGCCCTCAACCCTAGAGAAGACATCTCTGAAGACTGTTTTCTTAGGAAATGTCTTCTCAGAATGACCCTACTGACATACAGTTGTTTTCCCAGTATTCTCTCACCACTGAACATACCTAGGAATAATTGAAAAACCAGGCAATTGAATGCCCCTCTTGAAAATCACCATCACTTCAAAGCAAACCTTAGTATTCAGTTTGTAAGCCATGCTGAGTATCTCATACTTGCCTCTCAACCTTTCCCCGTGCTGCTGTCAGTTAAGGAGGCAGACCCCTGTGGACTGTGTCAGCAGGTATGCTTGCCTCTGGCTTCCCATTGGGTTCAGCCAAAGAAAGACACCCATGGGAGGTCAGAGAGGAAAGGAAAGTGATGTCAGGGTAATTACCCCTCCACACCCCCTCCCTGCCAGGCCATGTTGGCTGCACCTCTCTACCAAAAGCACAACTCCTGTCAGGTGGCCCTCTCCATGTAGCCATCCTTGCTGGGGGCTTCTTCTTTGCCCCTTCAGTCATAGGGTAGTAATAACTACCTCTCCCTCATTGTTACTAGCTGTTATGGGCTAAATTGTGTCCTCTCCCAAATTCATATATTGAAGCCCTAACCCCCAATACTTCAGACTGTAACTGGACTTGGGAGATAGGGCCTTTGAAAAGGTGATTAAGTTAAAATGGGGACCTTGAATGGGCCCTTATCCAATCTGACTGGCATCCTTACAAGAATAAGGAACTTAGACAAAGAGACACCAGGGATGCTCATTCACAGAGGAATGACCATGTGAGGACACAGCAAGAAGGCGTCCGCCCATCTGCAAGTCAAGGAGAGAAGCCTCAGAGGAAACCAAACCCGCCAACACCTTGATCTTGGATTTCTAGCCTCCAGAACTGTGAGCAAATACATTTCTATCGTTGAAGCCACAAGTCTGTATTATTTTGTTACAGCTGCCCTAGCAAACTCATACATTGGCCAGGAACATACTTCACTGTCCTTCAGTGATTTCCTTAAACCCTGCTTATTACCTTGTGTAAAGTTTCTTTACCACACTTTCCTTTTGAACATATCACCTGTTTTCTTTTTTCCTGACTGAGAGACAAGCTTAGACTCCAACAAGAGGGCTTAGGGACAAAGGTGAGGACGTAGGTTGCAGAAAGCAGCTCCCACGTCAACTCCCTCCATTGCGTGAATGCATCGAGTGCTCTAGGGCTACTCCAAGACATGTCTCCTCCTTAGGAGCCCAGTGACTGTGGTCCTTACTCCTATGAGCTTCGATTTTCCTATCTGTGAGGCGTCGATCACGAAGTCTACCTCCTTAGTGGGGGTATTTTGAGATGAATGTGGGAGGCAAGTATGAATTCACTGAGTCTCAAACCCTACAAAAAAGCAAAGGGCTCTTCTAGAGCCTCTCTGTAAGCAATTTCATTGATAAATATGCACAGAGCATTGACGTCTTCGAAAGCAAGAGCATGGTGGTTTTTACTTTGAAGCACAGCCCTGAGTGTGGTAGAGGAGGGGAGCTCTGCTGGCTGCTCAGCTGACCCTATTTGCTCTTCACTAAAAGGAAAGAGAGAAATCAACTCTTTCAACACTGATACAGACCCCATACAAACAACAGGCCTCTCTCTGTCCTGTCCCTCCTGTTTGTTAGAGAGTGAAGGCAAATGAACCAGCTGGAAGCCAGAGCAGCTCAGACCCCGAAAAACGTACACAGTGTGGAGTGGGAACACATGGTGTCTCCTGGATCCCGTTTTCTTCTCAACCACATTATCATCACCTGCCAAGACTGAAACAGTCTCCACGCCCCCAGCTGCAAAGAGGGCGCTCTCCAGTCCCAGGCTCCTAGATGACAACCGCGGGGGCACAAACAGGCTCGGGAGACTGAGACAGAGTCTGGAAATCCAAGGGCCCCAGGAGGTCGCTTGCATCCTGACTGCACTCTCTGCAAGCTGTGTTCTCTACTGACCTTTCCCAGTGCGGGACTGAGGACCCTGGCTTTCTCCCCAGCTGGACCTCTGGCCCTCCACAGGGTAGGCTAGCTCCTGGAAGGGGGCTCCCTCCAGGCCGGTGGGAGCACGTCCGTGCTCGTGTGGCTGTCACAGGTATTCCTGTGAGTATGAAAAGCATATTGAGGAATGAAATGGCCATGTGGGCTAGCCAGGTGAGAAGACAATAAAACACTCAAGATGTAGACCTATAGAAGGACCATCACCTCCACTCTTATTAAACAAACTCCGACAAGCTCCAAGGGGCCCCTCCAAGAGCTGAGGTTACAGGGCAAGCAACTAGGCTGAAATCTAAGGGTCAGTGGGGGCGGGTGGAAAAGCGCAGGCCATGAGCCCTTGTCTCCCTGGGGGCTGATGTGGCCAACAGAAGTCACCTGGAGTAGGGAGCGAGTTAGCGGAGAATGAGTGGGGGCTGGTGAGGGAGTGTGAGCCCCTGGAACCATACATACAGGGGAGTTTGCATCTGTGTTGCAGGCTTTTCTCCGTGAAGCCCATCAGGCACTCACAGAAAAGACTGGCCAAAGTCCCGAGAAAGAATCCCTCCGTGGGGCAGTCCGGGGAGGGGAAAAATACCCACTTGGAGGGACCTGAAACCAGCCCTCCCCAGCCCTCCTCACCCCTTCTGGAACAAAAGCCTTAATCTGCAGGAGATAGGACAAAATCTCATTTTCCTTAAAGCCCTGATAAAACTGAGGGAAGGATACAGAAAAACCAAAACCCTCCACCCTAACCGAGGGGCAAGAAATTCAGAAAACGAAAACTAAGACTTTATTGACTTGGGATGTAGTCTGCAAGAAATGTTGAAGTTCTTCAAGCAGGAACAGGTGCCAGAACAAAGACACGAAGAGCACTGAGAATTGAACGATTGAAGGTAAAATACATTACAAATTTTTTAATTGTTCTGAAAAGACAAATGACAAGAGGAAAAAGTAGCAATGCATATATGTATTTAAAAATGCTGTTCATATGGTGGAAGACAATTTTTAAATACTGAATTAGTTTTGCTTTCTCAGGATAAACTCCATTCTTTTCTGATGTATTATTCTTTATTTTTCCGCCCAAATTTCCACTTTTTAAATATTGACATGAGCAATTTTAGACATTTATCATTTATTTGGTCTTTATTCCCTGTATTCTTTTTATATAGCTCTTGTTTTTTAAAGAATCTCTGCACCAATGTTCATATGGGATCTTAATAGTTTTTTAAACTACCTTTGGTTTGATGTCAGGGTAATGCTGGCCTCATAAAATGAGATGTGTCATGCTCTCTTTTATTTTCTGGAATATATTGCATATAATAGGTGGCAATTTCTAAAGTTTTGATAGAATTTTCCAGTGAAACCATCTGGATCTTTCTTTAGGTTTCTTTATTTTCAAACGTTTATATGTATAATCCAAACCCAGAAGTCTGAGAATAATGTATCTTGGTGTGTTGGCTTCTTTATTCATTTGTATTTATGTTGCCTGGGGTTCTCGGCATGATGTCTTTCATTAGTTTTGGAAAATTTTGACCACTATCTTTTCAAATATTTCTGTCTCATTTTTTCTTTCTTTAGCTCAATTTTTTGCTCTTTCTCTCTTTCTTTTTTTCCTCTCCCCGCACCCTCCACCCCGCCTTTAGAATTCCAATTAGAGTGTTTGATATTGTTTCACGGCTCTTGGATTCTCTGGGCTTTTTTTTTTTTTCCTTTTTGTGTTTCAGTTTGGTTATTTCTATTGCCCTTCCTTCAAGTTTACTGTTTCTATCCTCAGCTGTGTCTAATTTATTTTTGAGCCTGTCAAAGGCATTCCTCATCTTTGCTATTTTTTTTTTTTTTACTTCTGATACTTCTACTTGATTCTTTCTTATGGTTTTCATTTCTCTGATAAAAATTTTGATGTGTTCATTTCCAGTAGGCTTCTAATATATTGATATGTTGGTTATTTTAAATTCCCTATTTGATAATTCTATCTGGATTCTCTCGGAGTCTGGTTGCATTGATTACTTTGTCTCTTGACAGTGGGTTTTCGCCCCCCCCCTTTTTATGTTTCTCCTAATTTTTTATTGCTGCAACATTGTATGTAGACCAGAAAGTTAAATAAAATTTGTGCCTGGAAATAGACATTTACCTTGTTCTGTTAGATTGAATGAATATAGCAGGATTTGAGCTGGGCTTGGCTTTGGTTCTGGTTTTTTTTGGTTTGTTTGTTTTTTGGATTTTTGTTGTTGTTATGTTAATATTCAGTGCGTGACCAGATTCAAATTCCTTCAGCATTACCTTATGTTTTTGATCATGGCTGGAATATCAGAGGTATTTTTCTTGGTGTTTGTTCTTCAGCTGCAGATTTCAACCTTTGTATCTCTGCCTCAGAGAGGTTCTTTCTCCATGCTCTTCCACCCAGCCTGTGGGGTAGACTGCCGTTACTTGTTACTGGGTGCTGGGATGCGTGGGTGGGTTTCATCCCGGTGCAGTCCCAGACTGGCCTTGTGTATCTGGGTCTCAGGAGTGGGGCTTACTCAGAAATTCTGCCCTTTTTCCCCGTGGCAGTTGAGCTATGCCTTCTGTCTTATGCAGGAGAACGTGTCCTGTCCCTTTCCCGTTGATGAGAGACTTCTTATAGAATCTTGAGCCCAGGACTCTTTCCTGCCCCTTTCCCAAGCATAGAGGATTTTTTGTCTCTTACCCTTCTCCCAGCTACAGTGGGTCTTCATCTATGCCCAAGTGCAACAGAGTTCACTGCCTTTCCCCAGCGGCTTAAGGCGAAGAGTCTGGATATAAATCTGTGCCTTTTCCTCAGCAACACGGCTTCACACTCCCACAGACCTGCACCATGGAGGGGAGCTGCTTTGGTCGCTTGCCCTACTTTCAGTCTTTTCTCAAGCAGTGGGTGGAGGCCTCTGATGAAAGCCTGCAAGTGGGTGTAAATTCCACTTGTATTTCCGACTCCCAGGGGTGCTATGCTTTCAGGCTAGCCCACTTTTAGCCTTTAACAATTTATTACAATTTGTAGCTGAATTCTTCTTCTTTTCTTTTTTTTTCCCCCTTTCTCTTCTTCTCCTTCTCTTTCATCTTTTTCTGCTTGTATGGTACCTGGTCTCTTTTCTTCATATACTCAACCACAAGAAGGCCCTTGCTTGTGTCCCATTTCTCCTTGGAGGGGCTGTCTTTCTATAGATTTCATGTGTTTTGATTCTATATGAGCTTAGCTTTCTGATGGGTTTAAGAAAATCTATGATTTTGTAGTTTATCTGACTTTCTGTGCTTGTGAGGATGGGAGAGGCACTATTTTCAGCTTTTGGCACACTGGACAGAAGGGGAACTCATGTTTTCATATCTAATCAAGCATGTATCTTCTCCTTCTTCTTCCTTTCAAAAATCTTTTCTTGGCTATTCTCATATATTTATTCTCTTAAATGCATGTTAGAATCATTTTATCAAGTTTGTCATCTCCCAAACTCTCCAAAAAAAAAAAAAATCTTTTCTGATTGAAAAGGTGTTAAAATATATAGGCTAATTTACGTCCCATAATGTGTTGAAACTCCCATCCCCATGATCTGAACATAGCAGCCAAAGTAGGTGTTGTGCTTGGAAGAATGCTCAAAGGCCAGCCTGCCTCAAAACTTTGCCCCTTTGCTCTGGTGCCTTGAAATTCTAGCATTAGAAGTAAAAGAAAGACTCCCAGAATCTTAAGGGATTAAAATGCATGCAGTCTGCCTTGGAAGGACCAGTATAATAACTAATTTACAACCATCACTTCATTTATAAATTAAGACCATGGAACTAGACAGAGTTTTGTGTGATTTGAGTGAGTATGTGAATGTGTGTGTAAAGAAGGGAAGGGGATTCTGTGAAGGACATGGGAGCTGGAAGGAAAATTACCGAATCTGGAACTGAGAGCCCCTGAGTGGTTGAAAATCAGAATGCCTAACCTGATGGAGAAGGGCAGTGGGCAGGAAAGCCCCCTCGGCCACCCTTGTGGTCCTCTCTCTTTAATCTGGCCATAGAGGAAAGCCAGAGACAGGGCAGTTGAGGCTCCTGGAGCAACAGGGCATGACGGGGCAGCCCAGAGTATTTAGACGGTGTGTAGAGGAAACCGTTCTCCAAGAAGAACCAGCAATTATCACACCTATCGACTTGTGCTCCCAAGGCCCTTGCAAATAGGAATATCTTGGAATCCTCTGAAACAAATCATCAGCAGTTTCAGGAAGAATTTTCCAGGAGGGGGAATAAAGGCAAAAATTTCAAGAAAGAAAAAAATTCTTGATGTTTTCCACAGACTGCTTTAGAAACGGAAGGAGTGGCCAACATGAGGCGATGATCCTTGGTTGACCCAGGACATGTCACAGACCGAAAGCTGAAGCCACACAGCCTGCACAGATGATCCCATGTGGGCCTGAGTTCTGATTTTTTAGGATATACCATTTTTGTAAATTAATAGTAAATTTTTAACCAATTCCAGCACCTCATTAAGGACGGGCCTGTTCTTTGCTAAACTCTTCCGAGGGAACCTGCTGGGTTCAAGTGAAGGTGTCAACAAACATTTCCCAGTGTGCTCTGATGGGGAAATAGTTATTTTGTAATACTCTTCCATGCTCCCAAACACAATCCTGTGACATGTTTTATAGGACCATGGGGATTTGGACCAAGATTTCATATCCATAATGTGCCCTAATATCGAGAAATGGAGTTTTGAGTGTATTTTTTCCTTGGGCACAGAGAGGGTGCTGCATTCTGGGAAAAGTGGGGCTTTAGGGGAATTTCTCTTTAGCCCTGAGAAAAACTAATTTGGGAACACATAAGACTGTATTTGGTTTGAGAGCTTGAATCCTGGAAAGTCACTGAAGAAGGCGAATGGGTATGTGCAATAGTTCTTAGCTACGCAAGTGGGTTTCACGATGGCCTGTAAAAATATACATTTTCTATCTCCAAAGCTGCCATGCCTTTACTAAAGCTGCTGCTGCTGCTTTTTTAACACAAAAGACTTTCCACAAAGTCATTTTCTGCTTTGGAGGGCTAACATTTAGAGCAAGGTATAAAGGATCTTTGCCAGAATAATTACCACTTAGGGCAAAGATCTCTAAGATTTTATTTGGATCTGAAGGTGCTGGCACAGTCCCTGCTCTATGGACAAAGGCCACCCTCACCCAGCCACCACGGGAAAGCTGGCCGCCCTGCTAGGCAAGGGTGTAGCCTTAATATCAAGTACATGTTCTAAAGGGTGAGATGTGATTATCTGCTAAGAGAAGGCTGTTGGGAGAAGCCAGAGGAAAGGCAACAGCACTTTGAGCCAGAACCCAAGAAGGGGTTCCAGTCCTTTTCATTGTCCTCATGGCTTTGTCCTTCATGGCTTTGGTGTCAGGATTCATTGTCCCCAGCCCAAGGTGAGTTTATGAGCAGAGGGATCATTTATTTACAGGACTCTTTCATCGGGAACACATGGCAGCTCGGTGATCTGGGGTCATGGGAAAGAAGGGTGGAGATGTGTTGAGGCCCAAGACAAAACTTAGGCTAATGTTCCTAAGATCAGCTAAAAGGCCTTTGCATTAATTAATGTCCTGTGGGTAGTTCTGTTCAGAAGGACTCTCATTTGTCACTAAATTAAGACCTTTCATTAGAAGATGATTGTTTTTATAGAATAGTAATGCAATGAAACTGGTCAGCGGGGGATAACTTTTATATATATTCTAGCAAAAGCCAAATTCATCATCTGATACATAAACACAATAGGAAAGGTAGAAGTGTAATATTGGTACATTGATTGGTACATTGGTACCAATATTGGTACATTGATTCATGGTCTATCCAGCATAATATTTGGTTTGAGGAAGGACAGATAGAGGGCAGAGTTACTGGCAACAGTGTCTGCCTCGACAACGTAGGAAATACATCCCTCCTCCCAGATCCTGTTTTCTCTTCATAATTTACAAGACACCTTAATCCATCCACCTCTAAGCCAATTAGCTTTTACTAGTTGTCACTGTATAAAAAGTTAGTACTACCTTTTATCTTCGTTCTCAATATGTAAGCAGTATTATTTCTTGATAGGTGCTTATACTTCGTTGATCTCCAAGGTAGAAAGAAAAAAGTGATTCTGTTATTTTGGGATTTGGAAGCAACTCTTCCTGTTTATCTTCTTTGTGTAACTTTCACAATTTTAGAGCTTTTTATCACATTTTCTTTCATCCCTCATCTTTCCAGGAAAAAGGACCCCCCCCCCCACCACTTTTTTTTTTTGGCTGCATAGAAATTATTCCATTTTCTTGACCATATTATTGCATTTCTTTGGATCTTCTCCAGCTCCATTTTTGCCTTCCCAGCAAAGAGATGTTTTTAAAAAGCACTTATTTGGGAAATAACATCAATATGGTTTATTATTTTTCTTGCTTCATTAAACACCAGTTTGCTGTACTAACAGCTGTCCATAAAGCCAAAAGTTAGTTAAGTAAATAGTTTAGTTTAAAAATAGAAGTGTTGACACAGGCATAATGTATTAATTTGCTAATCCTTTTGGGACTCACACACACATAACTAATTCTGTACACACTCCTACAACTTCAGAAGATCCAAGGTGGTGAGAGAACTGTGTACCCACCCTTAGCTATCAGTCAGTGATCAATAAACTGGTAAATTACGAGTGTACTGATATATTTATACAAATAATATGATTATGGAGTGTGCAAGTTAATTAAGGTTCCCACAACTGAACAGCTGGAGAAAACTCTTAAACATTATCTAGACCAGCCCTATATTCCTTGGTTTGGCAACACCCAAAATAGGCAAATCCAACTGTCTTGTAACTCACGCTTCTCTCAGTAGGCACTGACTGTGACCAACACTGGGTCAGGCACCAGAGGCAGGAAGATCCTGGGGTCTGGTTCTAGCTGTGAAAGTAGGGTAATGCCGGGTTTGCTGAGCCGTTGGGTTATTGAGAGGATGGATGTGTTGATAGCGCTGCTGAGAGGAGGGCCAGGCATGCTGTGGGCCTTGCCTAGGTTATTATTAAAGTTCCAACATTTTAACTTTGTTTCCCGAATCAGAAGGAAATGACCTATGTAAGAATGAGCCAGGCTGTCCTAGAAGTATGAATGGAGAGTGCTGGGGGCCCAGGAGAGGTGGGGTTTGGGGCCACCTCAGGAAGTTAGGACCCATCTTTGGAAGAAGTTTGATTTGGGCCTTGGAAGCTAGAGGAGGTTGAGGAAGAACTTTCCTGGTCGGGGGAACAGCAAGTACTAACTATGCTTGCTCTTGCTTCATTTTGAGGCAATTTCCTTGTATTTAGGGCTTTGGAGAGATAGAGAACACTGAAGGCTGGTAAATCATCCATAAGAACAGTTCCCTTCCGGACTGTAATCTGCCCTATTACC